>NW_023458558.1:23468496-23523242 GCF_013731165.1 Rhagoletis pomonella
GCGGTATGCGTAAATAGTACCTGACACCACAGCTATGCCCATAAATCTATGGCATACATAGATTTGCGATGCATACGCTAAATTATGGTAACTCTCAATAATTGCTGCAAATTATAGAGATCAGTTGATTTTTAATTCTTCTACACATTATACCTGCATATTTCTAGCAAGAATATTTCCATTCGCAGCTGTAGATATGCACATAGATAAATAATACTATTCACAGCGACCATGCAATTATCTGTTAAGTTTATAAGTATGCAACACTTTAACAACTATAATTCATATCTGAAGCTGTGTGGTGTTAAATGCCAGAGGCGGACATTGCTGATCGTATATTTTCGTTGCAGGAACTATTTAACCGTTTATTTTGGTTAGCACAAATGTGAGTGTTTGAGCTAAACATAAGAATGCCGTAACTGGTTTTACACGATCCAAAAAAAAATCTCTTGTATAAATACGAAACATACGAAAAAAAAGAAGGTAAAAACTGGTAAGTGCTAATGAAAAGAAAAAAAATAAATTGTACCGAATATCGTGTTGCTAAATATTATACAAGGTGTGTCAATAATTGACAAATTTTAAAATTTTATGTGCACCTGTTATGAGACGTTATCATTGCTCCATTTTCGGCATTTCGGCAATCATTGAGCGGCATTTTTTTCAAAAGTAATTAGGGCTAAATATTACTTGTTGGCTTATTCTAGCGATGTATGTACGTCAAATTTGACCGCAGCTGAAAACAACGACTGATTTGGATTGATATTGTAGACACCTGTAGCCGGTCCATAACTCACCTTTAGATATTTATAGAAAATGCAGCTATTTTTTAGTTTATTCCCTTACTCGTATCATTTTAATATTGCTAAATGAATTAAAACGTTTTGTTGAGGTACTACCAAAATGCAAGACATTCATACAAGAAGTATTTGACAGATTCTATTTCTTTTCTTGTATTTGCAGAAATTTTCATACGGAGCTTCAAACCGGGCAGATATGCGCCCAATAGTCCAGGGCAGTGATGGAAAAGTAGGCACAATAGGGCCGTTTATGGCACCTTCATTCACATAGGCACTTTTGGCACAGTTCATCCTGTTTTGGCACAATCATAAAATACAGAAATTTAAAATAAAAGGCCACTATATAACAAAAAATCACAAAAAAAAAAGACATTATAGATTAAAAAAATACAAAAAGTGAAAATTAAATGCACTAAAAATTAAATTAAGGGCCCTGAGAAATATTTACAAACCGCTGAATTCTATTGTGAATACGCAGTACGAAAGGTAAGTTTTCGCAACAACTATTCAGAATTTTTCATCCATGAAATTGAAAACTTGAAATCTTAAAAATTCTGAGTTCAAAGTTTGTTGTTGGGAAAACCTGCTGAATTTTTATAATTTTTGTGCAAAGTTTGAAATTACGATTTTTGTACATATATTGTGTTTATTAAATTATGAAGTAGATTTTTATATAAAATCATTCGAAAAATAACACTATGCGACAGTCAAAATCGGGATGGGATGAAACCAGCGCGAAATGTTATATCGGCCAAAAACAAGTTTTACGTGGCCCGGCGTTTCGCCGGGACACGTATAACTTCTTTTTTACCGATATAACTTTCCCCGGTAGTTTGAACCCTTCCCGATCACTGACCCTTACCATTTGTCTCACAGTGTAATCAATGAACAGAATAGGCGAAACTGGTCAAAATGTCTCACTGCCATTATTTCGCGTATAGGTACATATGTACTATGTGTGTAAAAATGTCATAATACCTATATCTCGGTGTATTTCCGCTCCGTAATTGGAATTTGGTGTAATTTTACTATGAATTTATGTATATGTCTAAGGAATCCTCCATAAAAGTGATTTACTGTAATAATTTAGCTAATTAATAATCATTATATTACTTTATATTACTTTCTAAAAATATATTGTTCTTAAAAAAATTTAAATTTTTGTGCAATTTCATCTTGTTTTCGGCACTATTTTGAAGACCATTTGGCTCATTTTGAAATTTGAAATTCCATCCCTGATCCAGGGTTTCGTTAATTTTCCCGAGGGATTCTTTATACTCCGTTTGGATCGTCTCAATAGCCCCCATGTTCTTTGATCATCGAATTATTACCAGCCTTTTTTAGTGCTTTTTTGAACAAATGTTACTCCGAGATAGTTAAAACCTGAAATAAATTGAAATAGTATAAGCTGTGGTGTCTCATGAAGATGCGCAATTTACAAGAATATACAAATTTAAATGCACTAAAATACAACCATGATTGATAAAAAGCTGAAGTTGCAAACCCACCTTGTCGAATTCTAGTCGCTTTGAAAATGGTAGTGCGCAGGTAAGTTAAGAATTTTTTTCTTTTCTAATTGTTTGTACAAATTTTGATTTGTTTACCACCTGAGTAAAACACATCGTTTCTTGGTGCTGGTTCCAAATTTTTTTGAAATCGACCATAATTTTTCCAGATTCTACCACACAGAATTTTTTGTTTAGTCCTTTGCTATTTTATTCTATATACTTTTTTCTATTATTTAGATAACCTAATAAAAATCGAAACAAATCCTTTTTGATTTCATTGAAAAGTTAGTGCTACTAAAAATAGGAAGGCTTTGTCATTGTAGAAAACCCATAGAGATATCTTCTAACCTTTGATCCTCTATGCGAGTTCTTCCTACAACCTCATGCAAAGCTACATATCTAACCAATCCAGTTTAACGGTAAGAATATTGAGAAGGCGAAAGAAGTCCCGTAATCTGCAGACCAATAACAATTTACATTTCCTTGTGAGTTTTTCAAAGTTCGTGAAAAATCTTGCAACTTCATTCTCTACACAACTCTCTCAAAATCCATCTCATTTACATGATTTTGGAGTACGGGATAATTTTTCCTGTAACTTCCTGCAAGTTCGTGTAAAATCCTGTAAGTTCATGGAGTACTGGATCAGGACATTAGTATAAAAAGGAAAATATTTATTATAACCTTAACATTTCTAAATATATCTTAAATCTGTGTATGCCACTAGAAATAGATCTAGGCACTGCTAGTAGGTGTCATTATTGCTGTGATGACCGTAAATTCTCAGGATTCAATAAAATATAACAGAATTTAATTTTAGCGGCATACATAAAAGAGTAGCCCTCATCATTTGTGTGACAGTATCAAGGCAGAAAATAAGTATTTATTTATTTTATTTTTTATAAGTAAGTATGCACTCGTATTTATTCAACAAATATTTCTTAGCAATTTAAACTGAAATCGTATGCATCGTTCTCTTTCTTTAAGCAGCCAACCAGCCTTTGCAGTGCATTATGTAAGCAAAACTTCGTTCTTATACTATAAAATATAAAATAAAATAAAAAAATTGTTAAATTTAGGTCGCAAAAACCACAAATTTTGCGCTGTTATACCGAAAAGGTGAATAAACTTTAAATTGCGCAACTAACCTGTTAACTTTCATGCGTAAAATGCATGCACATTAGGCTGGGTCGCGAAGAATTGTTTAAAACTAATCCTACCTACCCCAGATTGAAAACTGCCTCCGATAAGATATGATGTTCCTTTTTTCTTCATTACATCGTACCGATGAAGAGATATTTTCATTACCAAGTACATAAGAGTGGTTCAAAAAACCCTCTTCTTGGAAGTTCATAAACGATTCATCAAAATATTGTTATTTGTGAGAAAAAACAGGCACGTATATTTTTATTTAAAAAAAAAAATATATCTTTAGAGACCGCGCTAGTCTGTTGTTCATAGGAGCGCTGATATTTTCGAATTTTTTTATTTTCGTGATATGTTTATGTGCAGCTAGCAGTCTGTTTTCGAAAGCATATTTGCAGGCGCCAAGCCCATTCTAGCTTTCCAAGACAGGTATGCAATTAACATCAGAGTAATTACATGTAAAAACAAAACTGTTTGCTAAATTTTAACATACCATGAAAATAAAAAAATTTAAAACATCAGCGTTTTTTGAAAACCGAACTCTTATTTTGGCCGCTTTTAGGGGGAGCCTATCACAGACTTTTTAAGGACAACCAACGCGAGTAAGATTTCTAGCTAAAATTAAAAGTATTTTCTTTCATATGACGACCGACCAGCTGTAATGTACATATGTATGCATATCCTTATATATATAAGTTGTAAGAATGTTGCATGTTTCCGGTTTTCCTTCCTATCAGTGTTGCCAGAAATTTTTGGGCCAAAAAAGCGGCTAAATTGACCAAAAAAGTGGATAAAAACGGCTAAAATGTTTCAACTAAAATTCACATGTTTTATTTAGATATATCACAAGTAAAAAGATAAGTAAATTCATTAAATAAATCACGAAAATAGAGACTGGTAAATCCATTACAAACTATTTTTCTTTACCAAATAAAACTGTCGTTATACGTAGCTAAGCTTTAAATCAGACGTATGTTTGTATTACTTAAATACAAAAAAATAAGTTAATTACAAACTTTTTTCTATTGAACAATTTTTCCTCTTATATTGTAACATTTGCACTAGGTTACTTTTTGTCCTGCAAAATGGCTAGTAGTACAGAGTTTTGCACTTTTGATTAGCCAGAGGGCAATGTTTTGAGAAATGAGCACGTAAAGCTGTGAAAGAGCTAAGGAAAAAAGGGCAAAAATTATTTCGAGAAAATAAATCGCCATTCATTTATGTATATCGAAAAATCTGGTAACTTTTTAAACTATTTATTTTGATGTCCATATAATCGAAAAGTTCCCGTTTTTAATGACCTGCTTACTCTCTGAAAATGCCTGATACAGTTATTCACAGATATTGTCTTCCCAGTGAGTTTTGCTTTTCATCGAAAATCATGGTTGTTTATTCTCATTAGTTTTTTTTTCTCAGTGTTGTGAACAAAACTTCATACTTAAATTAAAGACATTCTTAGTCTAACAACAATTTTATGAAGAAAATCCCCATTCTTCTATAAAGTGGGACGCGGCATTTTAGCAAGTTTTAGCTATTTTTCTTTAGTGTATTTACCAATACATACATAGTTCCATATACAGAGCCGCAGAATTTAAATAATACGAATAAAATGAGTTATCAATACAAAATTTTTTACTTGCAAATATCTCACATATGGACATATCAGTTCATACTAGGGATGCCAAGATATGAAGAAAATTGTGATCCCGGGATTTCGGGATATTCTTTCAGTAATCCCGGGATTCACATTGAGTCATAACTTTTATGAATTTGAGTAAAAATTCAATATCTGAAAGCATTTAAACATACCATGAAATAAATTCAACAATTATTAATAATAAAATTATTTAAAATTTTTTGATAAACTGATTGTAAAACGCACATGTTTATTAAATCAGACAAATCTAAAGGTAATACATTTTCAAACTGTAATTAAAAAACCATGTGATTCAGGAACATACACATCACAAATAACAATGTAAATACCAGGTACGTTTGAAAGTAATGATTAATAAAGAAAAAAACATTATAGAAAAATATACTTAACAAATTCTCTAACTTTTTATTCTACTCCATACAGAAACACGAAATTTTGGGGGTGAACGAGTCAAACGGACCTCAGATTCGGATTCACCGGGTCGAAATACATGTCGGTAGGTGGGTTTGGTTAGAAGCACACACCCCTTTTTTGTGCCGGTGCTTTATTATTGCACTTAAAATGTGTACGTAAGAGCAGCAGAGTATTTAAAGCGGAGTCTTCTAATCTTGATCTGAACTTGTTACATACAAAGCCTGCTGATGAAAAACATCTTTCGGTTTCAACACTTTTAGGCTCAACTGTGAAAAGGTAGTCATTAGCCATTTGAAGTTAATTACCCCTATCTCCTCCACTGCAAAATATTTGAAATTCTTTCAGCAGCACGTCGGATAAATTATAACTTTTTCGTTTTGAGTAGTTTGATTTAAAAAATTATGTAACTTATCCTTAAAACTCTCTGTTTCGTTTACATTAGCGACGCTAATTCATTTAATCTTCTTCAAAAAAGGCTCAGGCTGCAATTTAAAAGTACAGTTTCAAGCTCTTTGTTAATTGCATTTTACAAAAATCATACTTTAAAATTCATAAACAAGTTCTTACGATTAATTCCATATTTAAAATTTTTCGGGATCCCGGGATTAATGCAAGCGGGACCTCAAAAACACCGGGCTCCCGGGATTGGCATCCCTAGTTCATACATGTGTATGCCTCATCTCGTATTGTTTTTCTTTTGGTTATGTCTGTTTGTCTTGCTGTAAGCTACCTGTCGCCGTGTAAGCGTGAGCAACACGTTTCTCAAAGTACATACTATTCACCGTAGAGGTGCAAACAAAATCGATTCTGACATCGATACATCGATTTTTTTTATTTTTGGCATTTGAATTTTGGATAGAATCGATTAATATCTCAGAAAGCTCCTTTGCTACTTGTACAAGTCCTCTTTTAACTCGGTTTTGTTTAGCTTGGCCTGTGTGGATCAAATCTTGTTCTTGGGTTAAATGTAGTAATTATAAAACAAAAACAACTTTAGGAATTTAAAGAATCTGAGTCTGAATAAAACTTAAATGTATCAATGTATTCTTAAATTTTAGGACGTTTTGATTGATCCTAGGAAATTATATTGACCTCAAAAGAGTGTTACTCCTTTTGGGAAATAAAAGATCGTTGCCGCATCGCCTAGAATTATCGTAGAGAGGGGCGATTCATGGAGAACCATTACTAAATAAATACAAAAATTTTAGCTAGTTTCCGAATGCACTGCAGGATTTTTTTCTTTTAGCTTGGTCTATCTTAGTGGCAAACTTTTGTATTTTTGTTAAGAAATCTCCAAAATCAGTACCGACTTCAGATCGTGTGATTTTCAGAATATGCCTAATCGTTTTTACTGAAAATTCGATTTTAATCGTTAATAATCGCTCTTTATCACACATTTTTGCAAAACAAATCGGTGTTGTGAAAATCGATTTTTTTTCAGCTCTAATTCACCGTTTAACGTAATCAGCCGCAAATGGGAATTCCCCAGCAAATCGTCCCTGCTTGGCGAGAATAAGAACCAAAACAAAAGTCAGAAAATGCAAGAGTTTGCGTAGAGCTTGCAATTACATACGTACACACACATACATATGTACATACATACGTGCATAAAACTGGCAGGAACTGGAAAAAAATTATGAATACAAAGTCTTGAAAAATACTTGAGAAAATGGCTGTGAGAAGTTTTTTCTCTCCTGTAAAATGTGTAAAAATTAACTTTGCAACTTTTCACTCTGGTCTAGCGATATGTAAAAGATAGTAACGCATACATACATATGTACATAGTTACATATATATCTGTATCCGTCAAGTAAAGTATCCTAAGCCGTATTATTCCATTTTAACTTTAAAGCAATACATCATGGGGTTCCCAAATAATATTTTACCCATCAACTAGCCACAGGTGTACTTTAGGAAGCCCTTTTTAACTAATAACATTTTCAAACTTAATCTGTTTTAATTCAAAGTCAAACGTTCTGAATTCACTTAAGCTACTTTGATTGACTCGAAAATATTGACATATTTTCCGCATATGTATAAAATCTTTAACAAGTAATTACCCAGTTTTTGGATTCAAAGTATAAACTAAACCATATTTCCTTCCACTATACATTTTAATTCCTTGTCGAAGCAACATTCATTAAAATTGTTTTCTATTAGTGAAAAACTCATAAGAAAACTTATTGCCTTTCGAAGGCGGCGTAAAATTGTTTTTATTTTTTTAATTTTTATTTTTAAACAGATGGAGAGTATCGAAAGCCCTAACCCCTTAAGTTCGAAACTTTAACCCACTAATGAAGTACATATTTCGTCAGTAGACCGTTTGAGCCCCTTGCACTTAAATGTTCATGTCGACATTGTCAGTTATCTCAGTACTAAAGCCGGGGTCTTCGTTTCTAGCCTTAGCCCTCAATTTGTACGTTAACTAGTCTTTATCACTGATTGCTTCTGCTTAGTAGCTGTTCGCTTGCCCGCAACTGCTGCATAATTTCTGCTGATACACTGTAGACCGCCCACCACGCCTTCCCGCACTCGTCACAAAGCTTCGTTTTAACTAAGTCGCATAGTGGGACGTCACCATATAAGCTGCGGCCAAAAGTAGTAACCGTACTACAAATTCGTTGAAATTTTCTATATGTAATTAGGAATAAAGAAGTGTGGAAAATGGTAAATGTCTGCGCGCTGCCACGCCCACAGTTCTTGTGGGCGGAAGTGGTAAATGGTATCCGATTTTGATGAAATTCAGAGTACATGCTGGTTTTAAGCAAAAAAGCATAAATGGTTGAGATCGATTAAGTAGTTTTTGAGATACACATATATCATATAAGTGAGCGGTGCCACCCCCATTTTCCTAAAAATTCCTGACAAACCACTTCTTTGCTAAAGAACGATTGTATATGTATATCAATTTTCAATAAATATTGATGAATTCCTTAGCCACACTGCTCAAAAAATCTGAAAGTCCGGTACATAAACAATATAAATTCAAGGCCGTATTTAAGAAAAGTCTTCTAAATTCGAAAATTTTACTGTGATTGAAGTTAATGAGGTATCATTTTATTTGGAAATAGACTTAATTTTGGACATTACTACATATTTTGAAATTGTGGAAATTATCAATGGTCAAAATTTAAAAAAATTAAGAGAAATATGTTTTTTTTTTTTAATTTTACCCCATAAAAAATCCCAACAAGCCAAGTCCGAAAATATATTATTAAATACCTTTTTAAATGCCTATATCCTCTTCTCAGATGACATTCGACCTTTGAAATCGAGTCAAAAATTGTCATTCAAGAACTCATAAATCTGCAAAACCGTATTTTTGACCTAAATCGTCAGCGCGACTAATCGCGACCTCTAAATGACCTTTAAAATATCTATAAAAATAGGCAGTACGAATAAAATTAGGGGGTAGGGTCTTGAAATTTCCAAAAAAAAAAACATTTTCGATGAGCACCCTAATGTACATATGTACGTATGCACATAAATACATTTTGTTTTTGTACCTGCGTTTGAAAATATATTAAGGGAGTTTTAGATGTTTTTTAACCCATTTGGCCATAATGCGTAGTTTGGTTGAAATAAAATGCGCCAGATAGTTTGACGAATATTTGAGACCATGCTGTGACAGAACTGTTTGAAAGTGAGCAGTCAAATCAACAGAACAGAAAAACCAAAAAACACTTTTCAGCTATCCTGGAGCGCAGTAAAGCTAAGCGTCAAAAGTAAAAAAATATTGCTTTCCTAGCACAGCAACAGCAGTTTTTTAATGTATATTTTACTTTTTCAAACACTGTTTAGTACTATAGTAGAGTTTGATTTTATTTGCCAAAAGATTAAATTTATTTGCCAAAAGATTAATTTTATTTGCCACAAAATTAAATTTATTTGCCAAAAGATTAAATTTATATGCCAAAAGATTAATTTCATTTGTCAAAAGATTAAATTTATTTGCCAAAAGATTAAATTTATTTGCCAAACGATTAATTTTATTTGCCAAAAGTTTAACTTAATGTGTCAATGCTATATATCCGCACAAGTATACAAATTAATTGCGACAGATTCAAAATTTTGCCTTAAAAATTAATTGTTTTGCATTGTATCTACTTTAAGCTCGTCCCATGAAGGCAAATATGCAAGTTATTAATGCGCGTTGCTCACTTCTTGGTTTGGCTTAAGAGCGGACATTTTGCTATGAATGTGCGTACCTGCTTTTTCAGAATTCGCGAGTCCGTTTTTATTAGTTTTGGCCTCTGTAGTCCCATTGTGCGTCGTTGCTCACTGATTCGCTTCTCGGATGACGTGCTCTGCAGCTTCTAGAGTCTCCGACCTGCAAATCTCGCTAAATGGATGTTTGGCGTGCCACCAACTATAGAGATAACTTTTAAAGCAGCCGTGCCCGCTGACAATTTTCGTAAGGTGTAGCCTCCATTTGTGTTAAACTATTGAGCCACACACCATATACATACATACATAAGTATTATAATTCGCAGTATGAGGCCGTAGAGTACATATACCGTAGTATCTTTGATGTGATTACTTTGTGTGTCGCTTTACACTAAATGTGAAGGCTTTTAATGTAGCCTAACACTTTCAGGGCTTATTATTCCAATTGTCAAATGCATTAAATGTGACAAGAATCTAATCGACTTTGCGTCTAGCGAATGCAACACATTCTCAGAGCATATGTGACATGATGTATCCTGACATTTATGTATCCACCTTACAGAAGCCACAGAAATTAGTGTCTAGAATTCTACTCAGGTGATACGGAATGAAACAGAGTGCTTTAAAGCGTAAAGAATGTTCGAAGCTTCTCCCTGCCTAAATTAATGATTTTTTTTCGAGGTCCCTATTGATGACTAGATAAACTAGTTAGCTTGATTCTATACTTATCATTCAATCTACATATTGCATATTTTAAAGTATTTGTCTACCCAATTTTTCACGGTTTCACTTGTGATTGCTTTCATTTGCTCAGGAAAGAGTACTGGTTATTATTTTGTGCTTTTTTATTCTTGAAGCCTAGTGCGTTTATCTGCCCAATTGTACCGATTTTTAAGTATTTTTTTTCAGAAAGGTTTGCAATTTGAATCCATCTGAATATCAAACCTATAAATTACGTTTGTTATATGGGATCAATACCTACCAAATACCTCAAATTTCCTAGAGCTTTTAAGTATAGAAGGTCGGATATATACTTAGAAATGTGTAGGTTCCAAATATTTATTTCATTATTAATTTATTATATTTTTATAGTAATTCTTTTAACAAATCTAGTCTTTCCAAAAAATAGTGTTTGAAAATTATGGGTATTTAGATATGTATATATTTATGTATAAAATTGGCTTTCGGTGTTAATGGGTTTTATATACATATGTATTTATTGTGGCAATTCGAACGAATTCAGTCCATTGTACAAACAAAAAAAATGATTCAAGTATTAATGTGCGCAATTTTATTATCTGCACACAATTGAGCACAATCACGCAAAGCGCGTTATTTAAAGAACTTTGTGCACAATTTCTCAAAACTCCATTAGAATTGTAATAATTCTTATAGCAATGTGTACTAATATAATTACATTTATACTTAGTATGCATATTAGCATGGCTCTTAAAATATCAACATCATGGAGCAACCCTCTATTTCGTTCTACATACAAAATAGAGACATCAATAAAAATTAAAAAAAAAATAGGGATTTGAACCAGGCTTTGAAAGTATTTATTGTTTTTTAAATCGCTAAAACTGGACAAAAGTAAGGCTTTGACCAGCTATAACTCAGCGAGTTTATGAATATATATGAATAAGTTTCAATGATATGTCAAATTTATCACATTCGAAGTCAAAATTTTGTAAAATTTTTAAATCCTGGCAGTGACGCCTAATATTTTTTTTTTTAATTTTGAAATTTTCATGGAAGAGCAAAAGAAATGGGGGCCCAATAAAAAATGTAGATGCTGATATTTTTAAGGACCACCCTAATTTATGTATATATGTAGGCATTATGGTCGAGTATCATTTCTTTGGGTCTAAGATTTCATTCATAGGTATCTACTACATACATACATATAAAAAAACAATTATCACTTGTGTCTATATGAATATTTTTTATGTAGCCCCACCGGCATTGTGGTTGCAAACTTCCAATTCAATCAGCACTAATTACCATCATCAAGCTAAATATGTACTTACATGTGCATATACTTACTATATGTGTGTGTGTACTAACAAAAAGTATATCACAACAAATAAATTAATTAGTTGTCAACATCAAATATACGCGAGGTTTGTTTAAACTTGGACCTTTTGCGGTTATTGTCATTTTAAGTATTCGCACCATAAAGGTGACTGATTCATTTATAATTCCCAAGCATCGATTTGCCTTTGCTTTGTTGTTATTGCAGTTTCTTGGTTGTTTATTAAAGATATTTTGGTTACGTTTGGGCTTTCTTTCGTATGAAGTTCTGCGGAAGTTGTTGATGTAGCGTTCAAATGATGTGAATCACATAACTGGCTTAAGCGTATAGCTACGGTGACCATATTTTAGAAATAACAAGTAAGAAAGTCTAAGTTCGGACGGAGCCGAACATTAAATACCCGGCGCAATTACTAAATATATGTTTTTCAGCTTTCCGAAAGCTAGAAGCGATTGGCGAAGAGTAAAAAGCTAGACTCGCATAGCAATCTTGAGCGGTGGTTCTGAGCTAAATAATAAAGTCTACAGCAAACTCCTTTTAGAATAACAACTTCTAAGCATAAACTGCCTCTACCAGAGTACTTGGTGTTTTCTTAACTGAATTAGGAGATAATAAAAAGAAGGCTTCTTTCATATAATAAAATACTTCATCACCCTCCATTTGGAAGGATTAGATTTAAAGTCAGTTCAAGGAAGAATGGTTCTAAGCGATTTGGCAAAGCGATGCCTAAAGAATATAGTCTGGATTCCCGGGCGCAGATACATTCCTGAATACAGCATTGGCCCAGAAGCGAACTAATCTGTAGTTGTTCAATTGTGTCCTAAATGTCGGCAAGCCAACTATTTTCAAACGAACTGTGGCTCAGATCTGTTTTCATTTATCGTCTTTCTGTTAGCTCATTTTATCAACGCAAACTGTTCAATGGAAGGCATAATAGCTTCCCCTCTAATGATTTCTACCGCAGTTGCAGGAACGGGAAGAAGGTAAAAAGCATCCAGCACTTTCTCTGCCACTATCTCGCCTTGACCTAAACAAGACAAGGCTATCTGAAGCATCTCTTAAACGATTGTCCAGCAAATAAATTAATCATTTACATGGGAAAGTAGATGAACTACACATCAGGTCACTCTAATATGTATATCACAATGGTGGCTTTATATTTCCTATACAGTGTGGCAGTTATAAGCTATGGTGAATCCCTACTGCAATGTATAACCCGTAGAACTCAATAAGCTTTGCACAATTATCATTTTCTATTTTTTTTTTGCTGAATTGATAGGAATGGTGAATGAACTCGTTTCAACAAGGTAAATCACAAGGATGAGCTTTCCAACTTGTTTGTATTTTCTGCTCTATCTTTACAACTTTAAACTACTAGGCTGTAATATATGAAATGCATTAATGTCTGAAATTGTGTCAAGAAAAGTACTTTCATGGGACAAGTTTTGAAATAAAGGACAAAAATAAATAAAGTCAAAGGAAAACATCATGAAAAAAGCGCCGTCCTTTGAAACAAAGTACGGTTGTTCACCGTACGTATAGTGAACAGAAACTATAACTACAGTCTTTATACAAGAAATTATTAATCGTGCATTTTATAAGAAGTTCTTCTTGTATTATATATATTTATATTGGTTATTATTTCCCCATTTCTAAATATGGGTTCGTATGGTCATCGAAGTTGTAAATGTGTCAAAATGGTATTAGCTCATTTATGTTAAAGTAGGCGAAGGGCAGTGCTAACGGTCAACGACGGCATCACCCAACTCGGCGGTATTGTGTTCCAAATAGGTACATATATATAATGCGACAAATGACTGGCAATACCGTAATACAAGTAACTTTCGCAGGAACCCCCAAAATACCAACTGAATAAACTAAATAAATATCTGAGTCTCATATTCTATAGGAAGATGTGTGAATTGTGACCGCAATGTTGTTACTCTATCATATAGCTGGACAATTGGGTAAACGTAGTTCGTCCATGAGGCAACTTCTGCTCCGCATTCTTCTGCTCAAACTACTACTACTCCCAAGGCGGGCTTTACAAGAAGGACAAGTAAATCCATATACCCCCTTAGCTGGCTTTAAGCTCGAGTGTAGTGTTGACGGCGGGGTATATTCTGAAAATTGGAAAATACCCTGCGGTTTTCGTCTTCTAGAATGCTATGGATTTATCCAGAATGCACTGAAGGTAATCGTCATTTCGAGTGACAGCCAGGCGCATAACAATCGCTTACGAAATCTTTGAGCCAGCTCAAATCTGAGATGAACGGGCGCAGCTCGCTACATACCTTAGAAAAAAGTACATAATTGATGAACTGCATACGACTAGATAAAGCGAACTCACCCAAATTTCGAGGCAGTACTGGCCAACATTAAGCTTCATCCGAACAAGCTGCAGCTAAGGCTGAGCAAGCACAACATTAGCCTTGTTACTTCTGTAAGCAGGCACACTCATCTATTGGGTGTAAATAGCAGCTCATGGCTTCTGCTGAAGCTGCCATTGCGAGGAAGAGAAGGAAGAGGTCGAAAACTTGTTTTATTAGGCAAACAATTTGTCGTTCTAATAATAATAATAAGCAAGGCACATATAAAATTCATTAAAGCGCAGAAACTATTTAATATGAGATGTTGTTATTAAAAAGAGTTTCAAGGTTTTAAAAATAAAAAAGGCAACAAGGGAGGATTGATGAGAACTTGTTGTATGTGAAAATTATCATAGATAAGGATATCTTCTAAAAATAAAAAGGAAGACTTTTAGTTTCAAACTCCTTTTTCCTTTTCAAAGTAAAAACTTCTTAATTTTAAGAGATACACGTGACAAGTAATTCCTACTATAACAAAAAATAATGTCCCGGGTTTACGTTTTGAACATAGTAATGAAGCAAATTAAACCAAACGCAGCCAACGCCTAGTAATTTAAAGTTTTATAAAAATCTAGCTACTTCTATTGTAATGTTTTCTTGCGAATTTCAGGGAGCCTTTTCAAAAACTTTAAATAATAGGGTATTCTCTAAGTTTTGCAAAACTATTGTACGATTTTTATAGTTGTTCCATAGGAAAACCGGTTCTAGCGTACATCGGGAAAGGGTTTTGCAAGACTTAGAGAATACCCACCTCTAATATGTTTGGAGAAATATAAAAACTATTACTTCTGAATAAAATTTAAATAATCGAAGCATGGCGTTGGGAGTTCTTTTTTGAACTGTTCTTCTGTCTACAATATCAACTTCAAGCTGAATATGCATTAAATGAATGTGAAGGGTTTAAAAAAGTTTGGCTTATGTGGGTTAAGGGAAATATTATTTTCTTATTTCTAGTTTCTAATTTTTAGTCCATTTATAAAAGCGTGGTATATTAAAAAGTTTTTTTATTTTATTTATTTTCTACTTTTTAGTCTTTCTGTATGTATGCGCTTAGTATGCATTCTGTTTCTTTTATTGTTATATGTATACTTTTTCCTTTTTTTTTATCGTGTGCTATGCTTATTATTTCATAAATAACTATTCTGTGAGATGTACTCGTATATGTATGTAGGTATATAGATTCGAATTAGTACAATGATATAAAAATAAGTAAACAAAAATTAAAAATATTATCCATTGCATGTTTGCTCACTTTAGAATTTTATTTTTTACTTGACCTTGATTTCAAAATCACCATCATTTTGACTTGGTAATAGTTAAATAATAATAATAATAATCAAATCAATTGCAAGTAAATAAATACATATAGACATTTCCATAAAGATTGTGTGCCATTATCCAATAAGCTGTTTTCAATTTATATGTTTATTCAATTATCCATTTATGTTCTCGCCAAAAGATTTTATTAATGTTAATTTAAGCGCTTTCAACCAACAATTAAGAATTCATTTCCATTCATTTCACAAAGCTTGATGGTTTGGTTATTGTAATATTTTCGCCTTTAATTCGAAGGAGTGTCATTCAGTGATATACATATATAAGCTCCATTCTTTTGCAGCCGGGCTATAAAAGAACACTCGCTTAAATGACGAAATACACGCAAATCAACAACAAAAACTCGGCTATTTATCCGAGTTCGGCCAGGTCGGTTAAAACATATGCGACCTGAAGAGTAGTGTTGTTAAGTGAAAAAACTGCTCTATTATGAATTGTTAATGGGAAAGTAGAGAAGGAAATTTTTGTTTTCGTATATACATGATTTATATTTTAAATAGGTATATACATACATTACGCAAATACCTCGCATAATTACTAATTTCTATTGTTTTTTTGTGTCTAAATCCCGTTGAACTAATCACATGTTTCTTGCCAACTACCAGCAGGGTTGCTTAAGTAGCTAAAAGGAAACTTTACCCGAGTTGAGCGTTCTTTTGTCGCTCGCTTACAAAAAGATGCAGCTATACATATGTAAATAAATATGTATGTGCTCATAAACTTGGTTTTGCCTTTTTAAGCTACTGTCCTAATCGATTTTGGTCACATTAAATCATACGATACGATAGATTCTCGGCAGGCTATGTCGAGACCACATATCTATTGAAAAAAACTGTTGGAATTTTAATGAAAACTATGTCCTGAAGTATCGTTGTAGTATATTCCCGGCTTGGACTTGGAAAAAAAGACAAAAGAGGTTAATGTTATAAAGAACGATGTATATATGTAAGTCTTCATATGCAAAGAGAGTTCGGTCTATGCAGAATTCAAGTGACCCAACAATGTTTCCGTTTTAAGTAGGTTGTAGGTAGGGAATGCCCTATGGGTGTAACGACTTAGTACTATTCACCAGGAAATACAAAATTCCAATGGGAAGCAGACCTAAATTAGTGGAGACCACCTTACCACAAATCCAAGCACAAAGTGCCTTGAAATCTAGTACTGCATAGGAACTGTCGTGTCGTGTGAAGGAGCGGGTAAATAAGGTATCGACGGCACTTTACATATGCAATAGGATTTTGAGCTGTACCTGGCAACAGGGAGGGAAAGATGTTAATATTGATGCACCACTAGCGTCGGACGTACCAATTGATTTACAGATAATTAAACGATCATACAAACTACTCCTGTACCACTGGGCAGGTAGGATATGCAAACATACGTACACAGGGTTGTAAAGACAATGTACAGGTCAGACGACAACAAGCTGTTATTAGCAGGAATAGCTAGTCTTGAGTCCGCTTGTAGGCTGGCGATTCAGCAGATAAGTTAATAATCGGTTTAAGGCAACTATCACGAGTAAACAGTAGAGCACATAATTTACGAATGTTAAGCTTTTAGCAGGCCAAGTCGCTCACTACTTGGTGAAGTTCAGATGCCTGTATGTTGCCAGATATTTTTTCAAAAAGCTGTATATTTCTCCAAAAAATATTGTATTTTGAACAAAAAAAAAAAATTTTAAATAAAATAACACAAGCGTTTAAATAATATGTATGTAATTAAACAAAATCAGTCTGTATATAATGGAATCCAATCGTATTTTAATTAATTTAAAAAATGTCGCTTACGTTATTTTGGCGTTTAGAGCTCGATATGTACATTTATATTTTGTTTTTATGAAATTAAGTTTCATTATTTTTCAAATTTAGGAAAACAGAAATCATTTTTTAAGAGATCTTTAGTTCTTAATAGTATACCACAAAGTTCTGAACTGGCCATTGATTTCTTTTTTTCAAATTTGTCAAAAGAAGAGACGTTCGTATTCGTTCTAAAGAGGAAATAATTTAAAAACATATAATTTAAAGTTAAAACTGAGAATATGGCAATACTGGATACATGGCCTACAGTCAGCAATCGACAAAGGACCAAGGTGCCTACTTGGGCCTCGCTACAGGATTGCCAAGGTTCTTTAACATTGCCTCAGCCTCGTGAGTAGCGATTCATTGGTCGTAAATGTATCTGGCAACACTAGGGACGTATGTATGTGAGCAGTTAAAAGTGTTTACTATTCAGTTGCATTCATTTTGTTTCTTTGAGTGTTCTTTCTTTCAATAAAAGCGCTTTTCATTCATAAAATAATGCAGTAGAAAATTATTAGGCACATATTTAGGCCCAAGAAACCTATGTATGTATGTATGTACTCATGAGTAAAAGCTTTGAATATACAAAGCTTTGAAAATGTATACATACATATATATATATATATGTGCATATACAGAGCTTTTTCTAACATTGGCGCATGCGAGTGCCACAAATGTTGGTTCCAGCAACATGTTTTGAACTTTATAACTTTATGTGTAAGCTTTTTATGCGTAAATCGCTTTAATATATGTAGATATGTAAATATGTACGATGACGGCAAACAAATAAGGACGCGACATTTTAACAAGTTTTTTATAAAAGTATAGCTCACTATCTAACAAAATTCAAACGAATTTCAAGCTTTTTACTGCGAATGAAAAAAATGTTCTAAATATGCAGTTTTGTAGCCCATTAAATCTTAGTATAATGAGCTGCAATATTTTTTGCTGGCGGTATTGGGCATTTTCCTGCATTCTTCTATATATAAAAAAAAAATGGCGAACATAACACAAGCCTACCAAAATGCTAAAAAAATTTGGTGCGGCAAACGTTAAAGCTATTTTTGATAGACTTTTTTATGCTGACTACGATTCCGTAAGTATAAAGTTTCCATCAGCCCCAGATTTTGAAAAAAACGAGGTCAAAATTTGAAAAATCGCGAATTCTATGGCGAAAGTACGTTTGTAGCAAAAATCTCTTACAATGTTTAAAGTTTCTCGTAAGTTGCTTTCGTTAAGTTAACATCTGATTCCTGAAATGCCTAGGACAGTGTAAACTTACTCTTATTATTATTACAAAAAAATCGAAAGACAAAAGGTGATTCAAGGTTCAACTAAGGTTCAAAACAAAGTTAGAACCCCGCATCTTGATCCAATGGTCACTTACAGTCATTTATTGAACAGCAAAAACTGTTTTAAGAAAGTTTGTATACCTAATGCAATTAAACAAAGGGTGACAAAACCTTAAGCTTAAATTAAGGCTTGAACTTTCGACTACAACCCCTGCAAAAACAATCCCAGCACCTTGACCTGAGGTCACTTATAGTCATTTATTGAACAGCAAAAACTGCTTTCGGCACAATTTTTGTTTTTCGATAGCACAATTTGCCAGTACTTTTTACTATTGTTCAATAAATGACTTTAATTTAAGCCTACGCCATGTCCCTAGTTATTTCCCCGCCACTGTACATATGCATTAAAAGCTTTTCTAAGCAGAGTTGCCATGTATTGCACATAATCAAACAATTTTTTTGAAATTGAAAACTAATATTTTGTATACATACATACACTCATAAGTATTTACTTATATCTTTGATCTTTATTCTATAAATATGCATATGTAAATATTGTTAACAAAATATTTTCTTGTTGGCAATACAAATCTTTAAGACCCAACAACTATCTAGAAATTCATATTTTTATTTATTTAAATTTGGGGTAAAATTTTGTTATTCAACGGGTAAACAACGGTATCTCATCAGATTGATAAACTTTATACTACAAAAAAAAATACATACAGGGTTCTTGGCCAACATTTGCTATCACTCGCTTTGCTTGGCTGCCTACGCGTAAATACTTTTCGTTGTCAGTTTTGCCTGGCTATGAGTTTGCGACAGTCTACTTGACGGCTGCTGATATGTTATGGTGGCAAACGCTTTTCAGTCTATTGGGAAATTCGAAGTAGAACGGTTGCCGGTAACGGTGCAGCAAGAAGCTTCCGAATCGCTTAAAACGGAAAATTAAAAAAAAAACACAATGCGCAAAAAATACTCTTGCTTTTATGTTTGTTTGTGTGCTTTCGTGCGTCTATGCTGAGTTGCCGGTAGTGGAAAGCGTAGCGCGGGAAATTTAACGTTTTGCTGTTACTCCAAATTTAAACTAATCAGCCTACATAAATTAACATTGGGTTAGTTAGATTACACAAAAAAAAAATAAAAATAAATAAAAGTTTTTTTTTGCGCTTGTTTGCACTTGTAACAAGTGGATTTTGATTAATTTGTAGGCATTTGTGGTTTTCAGATAACGAAAAAAAAAACCAAAACAAAGCGAAAAGCGAACGCCTTCAGTGAAAACTAAGTTATAACATTTGAGGAGCACCGCTTCGCTAACCATGAAGTTGACATGAATTATGCGCCAATTGGCATGTCGGGGGAATACTGCGGTAAAGTGCAAACTTTGTAAAGAAAAGTGAATAGAGGCGAAGCGCGTTGAATATTAATGATCACACCAGCTGATGATGATTAGTGCCAACCAACCAACCAACCAAGCCACCAACTATCGCGTTTCCACGCTCGATGGCACTTGAAATTATGCGCTGGCACTTGAGTGTGTTGTGTCAGCGCCGCTTGTAGGCAAAAAAGTGATAGCCTTTGGGTGAACCTCGGAGCTGCATAGAGCAAACCACTTGTGTGGTACTTTTAGTTGCATGCACTGCCACCATTCAACACATTCTATGTATTAATTTGTTTGTATAATCTACTTATTTGTGGTCTTGAGATTTTTGTTGCACAGACATAATTTGTTTTGATGATAAATGAAGTGTAATTTTTAGCTGCCAAAAGCTTGGCGCGACATTGATTACGCCTAAGATCAACATTACCAGCTAAATCAATGGTGTCAATTTAATGAATGAGTGAGTGAGTGAATGAGCAAATGACGTCAATTTAGCAAAATTAAAAACTGGATTTTTCACAAATGTTTTTTGTTTTTTTTTTGCTTTTTTTTACATTTATAACATTAAACATCAACACCAGCCAACTTGGAATGCAACATGTAAAAGTGAGCATTAAACATATATTTTTACATTCTTACTGAATACCAGTTTCGATAAGTAGTAAGAAACCTGACCTCCTTATCTACATACGTTTTATTCATGACACGCAAAAATTTAGCACATATTTAGTTTAAAATTTGTTGGAGGGGAAAAGAATTTTAGGCTTTTAACTATTCGGGTAAATTTTTGCCGATTTGATTCGATTATTTAATATGCAATATCGTCGTTTAAAGTACAAAACCGCGAATCAACAAAATGCAAAACCGCGTATGTGAGGTTTCTTAAATTATTTTCTAGAGAGCAAAAGCCCTCATATTTCAAAATGGTTCTCTTTTTTATAAAGCAATCGCATTTCCGACTAGTATATTTCGGAACGAATGGATAAGGAATGAGCCAAAACCTTGTGTGAGCAAATCCAATTTTTGACAGCAAATGTCTGTTACGCGGTTTTTCAGCACCACATAAATCCAAATTTAAAAATTCGTACAAAATTTATAAAAATTTAACAAACTACCAATTACAGCCAAAAATTTTAAGCTAATTATTAGAAAAACTCTAGGTATAAAACTGCATACCGATTAAGTTAAAGTGCAAATTTCAAGACGCTGGAAAATCGTGTTGATTTTTGATAATTTTTTTAGGCTATAAAATTGCATACCTACAAATTTTTTTAAAACCTTTAATAAAAAGTTTAAAATTTTTTGGTGGGATTGTTAAAGTTAGTTGAATTCTTAAAATTTTTGTAAGAAATTGTTTGAAATGTGGATTTAAGTGGTGCGGTTATGTAATATGCTAGACTTTTATAAAAAAAATTTATAAAAATTAAATAAACAAAAGAAAAGTTTGTATACTTTCTTTGTTTGGTTACTGGTCAAAATGTCACCTAGCTTATTTAGCTGACCACAAGTGTAAATAGACTCGACTGTGTCAAATAAAACGACTGTTTCAGTCCTATATGAAAACTTCGTGGTCGATCATAATAAAAATATTCCGACGAATTAATAAAATCCTCCTTTTTTGTACGGACACCGTCAACAAAAAAAAATGTCAAAAATTAACGGTAAGTCCTAGCTACTTCAAATCCACTTATTATACAAACATACAAGGTTCTTTTTTATTTGTTGTAATTAATTTTTTGTTAAAAAAGTGAAAACATTTTTCTTTTTATTAAAATTTCTTAGGTTCGAGAGCGCTAACAGAATAATTAAGATAAAGGGCTGAAATTTTGCCACAACTATTTTTTTGTAACCGACAAAGGAATTTTCACATGAGACCTAAGGGAAAAAAACATTCGTTTTATTTGTCATGGTCTAACATAGGGTGCATTCCAAAACGTCAAAATACAAAGCGTCAGTCTCTAAAATTCACTAGAAGAAACAGTCTAACTTGCGCAACCTAATTGAAACCTAGCGTCTAACCATTTTTGCGCACATTTGGCATTACATTCTACTGAGGTTTAGAAATAAAAGAGACTGATGCTTTGTATTTTGATACTTTGGATTGCACCCGTGCACATTCGTACACCAATGTAATAAACTTGATAATATGTTTATGAAAATATGAATATGAAACCGTACTCTATTTCAGAGATAAATGAATCTCATCATCAGACTTCTTCCATTTTGAGCTCTCGAGATTAAAAATTTTACAATTTTTACCAAATACAATCAATCAGAACTATTTTTGTTGCTTAGACTTGATGTTCAGTTAAAATTTGCTCGTCCTTTAATTTTGTTCTTCTTTTTTGTGTTCTACTAACAAATCCCTCTGAACTGAAAAAAAGTCTGATGAGATGTGCACACAAAAAACTAGGAAAAAAGTATATTGTCCTAAGGAAATATTACCTTGAAATGGCTCCAATAATATGGCTGTCTTAATATGAGTAAACGATTTGACTCAGTTTAAGGAAAACACAATTTACTTGCCATTTTATCCCCCCTTGAAAGGAATCACTATGTTATTTTGCTCGCGGCGCTCAAACAGTGGCAATGGCCGACAGAGCAAAGCTCTGGAGTGCTAGTCGAGAGATGCAAGGCTCAAGAACCGGATTTTTTTATATTTTATTAGTTTTTATTTATTTTTAATCATAATTTTTAAATTTGTATTTAAAAAACAAATTTATGTAATTTATTTTTTATGTTATTTGAGTATTTAGGTTATATTTAAGTTGAAATAATTGCCTCACCTTACTCCTTAATTGACTTACCACCTCCAACCGAACCTGCGATCTCCTAACCAGAAGCAGTAGTCTTCACATTACTTATATTGAGGAAATTATTACTTATATTGAGTAAATTTACATCTTCAAATTAATGACGCCCTATTTTTGAATAAGGGAAAATTTTCTGAAATTGAGTAAATTTTTCGTAATATTAAGGAAATATAGTAACTCGAAAATAAGGATACTGTTTTCTTGATTTAAGGAAATGCTTTTAACTGAGTGTGGTGATTTCCAAAATGGCAGTTGTAAAGTATTCTAACTCATTCTTAAAAGGTCTAGTTGAGACAATAACTTTTGCTGTTAAAATTTACAGTTACAAAATGTTCATATTATAGAATGTAAGGTTTTTGTTTTAGAAGATTGACAACAAAAGTTCAACTCAATAATTTAATGTTACTCATACGACACCGCCAAAATCTGGTAAGTTTTCTTAACATGGAAATTTTCAGGATATATACTAATTTTTATAGTAGACTACACTAGATACACTAAGGGTAAAGAGCCCCATAGCACAGATTAAACTGCCCCCCTCCCCCTCCAGTAATTACCAAAAATCAATTCAGGAGTTTTTTAGTCTTATCTCTGAAATACTTTCAGACAATGTTAAGTAATCATGCCAATTTTATAGCTTTTCTTAATAGTTTGTCTATATTTGCAAATATTTTTGGGCAATTTCACTTGTTGTTATGAACAAAAAGTTGTTATTTACATTTTTTTTATTCAAATTACTCAACTAAAACACTTTGATCATATCATTTGTGTACGTTTTTATTGAGATCTTTATTGAGGATGCAATAAAATACTAAATCTTCTACATTAACAATTTATGTATATCGTATTAACATCAGTTTTGTCTGTGAAACAAATGCTGCATGAAGTTACATAAGTATATATGTATTGCGCATATTCAAATACCAACCAAATTTTTTCGAAAACTAACGCAGACGTCACTTTATTGGTTTTAGTGATGTCAGTAGATAATGTGGATAACTGAAAAGAACAGCGGAAAGTGAAAGTGATGGCGCGAGTCTTGTTTGTTCTCATAGATATATGTATATTGTCGTCGTACGTACATATGTAAATCAAACTTATTAGCCAAAAAAAAAAATTTTAATTCTCCACTTAAATCCCCATATGAGCAGCGCAGATATCACGAAGCGTATTTATATTGACTCACGGCTTATACAAAAATGGATTAAAACAAGTGACGAGTGCGTTAAATAGGACAAGTGTGGGAGTGGCTGTCTGACTGTTTACTGAAGTGAATGCGTATTATCAACAGTTAAAATACAAATAAGCTATTGTTTATAGTGCTATCAAAACAAAAGAAGTTCAACATGAATCAGCGAACGGCAAACTTGCAGCTTTTCAACATGAACTTCGGGGAAAAAAGGGACTGACAATGAGAATTTTCTACATCCATGGCAATGACGGTACTTAGTGCATATACATATGTACATACATACGTAGTTGAGTCGTGACTTCAAAGGGGTTTGCAGAATTAAGGATATTTAAGTTATATACCTTTTGATGACATAAAATCTACGTGACTGTGTATGCGTGCGCATCGCTCATTTGTTTCAATACTGTCGTAACTAAAAAAACCAAAAGCTCGAGAAAAACGACTTTAGAGTTTTGAATTTACACACATATATGTACGTAGTTATACTATGTTCTGACCGCCAACGAAAACACTTTGAAAACGAGTTTTGGGATTGTGTCCTGAAGGCTGTTCACACCGGCTGTTAGTGTTTTCGTTGACATTTCTTACAGCCTTTGCTTACAATTTTACTACAAAAACAAAAAAAACACACAAAACCAAAATACTTTTCTTTCCTTTTCTTCTCATTAACAACCTTTTTCTTTTATTCTTATTTTAATTTGGCCAGTAAATTAACAATAAATCCGAACTGGCATATTAAAGATGATAAAATATGACTTTCGCTTCGATAAATAATGTGAGTTTTCAAGTAGTTTCGGCGAAAACTGGTTTTCATTCGACAGATTTTACATGGACGAAAACACAACTAGTTCTAGTAAGCTACTCGCTCAGCTTTATTTTTATTTTTTGATAATGACCGTTTTCTCGTAAATGTTCGTAGTCCACAGCACATAAATGGAAAACAAATAATTTAAAAAGAACTTTTAAAGACAAGCTTTTATTAATGGTTAATAAAAAAAAACGACCCCGCACCACCAACGGCTAAAGTTTTTGTGGATTTATTTATTTCCATTTGAGAAATATACGTTCTAAATATGAAACAAATTGTACCATAAATACGAGTTTTCCAAATATCATCTTGCGCGTTGCATTGCCAACCCATCGGGAAGTTGTTTAAAAATTTTTTGCAAGATTTGATTACACACAGGTGGAACATAATGAAAGCTTGTAATTAGAAACAAATTTCTACAAAAATTTGTAAAATGAATTGTTGTTGAGTACAGTGAACGCTCCCATAAGCGGACACCGATGGTCACCTACTTTTTGGGAATTTTTTTTTCCTACAGAAAACACAAACTTTGGTGAATGTGATTATTTACATACATATGTACATATGTATGTAGCCAGCTTTATTTAAATTCTAGTGACCTTGAGTTTTCTTTGCCGAAAGCAAATTTTACTAACCTCTTAAATTAAACACCCTAGCTTAATTAATGTTTTATAGTCTGTAGGAAATTATTGTTTCAGAGACTAAACTGAATAAATATATAAACAAATAATACTAATTTAACATATGGGAAAAACATTACTACCTACAATTTTCTGTTGCAAAATCAATTGTCTGTCACTCAGATCTACAAAACTATGTACGTATGTATGTATGTTTATATTTATAATATATACATATGTACATATATGTATTACACTAAATGGATTTAGACAAGCATATTTTTGAGAAATTTATTTAATTGAAAATGAAATTGCCATTTGCCGTGAAGAATTCATTTTGTTCGTGTCTGCAGTGACTTTATAGCATTGTAGCACCATTTGTAACGTGTCGCGGAAAGGCGGATTATCATTCTCAAAAGTATTACTAAATTTACTCGTAAAGATTTTTACAAATATTTCATTGCAAGGAATTATCCATTGCGTACAAAATAAATAAATCTTTGCAGACATACCATAACAGCTTAAATCGTTTTGAGAAAATTCAAAAGCGACATTTTTAAACGTTTATCTCCCTTAAGTCAAATTAGTATTTCAGAGGGCAAGGAAGCAAGGAGCTGATTGTAAATGAGTTTTCTTAAATATATTTATATATATAATATTGTTTAGTTCTAAGTGCAATGCAGACACACAACATTTATTCTTATTGTCTATGATCTTTTATTTATTTTAATCTAAATTTTAAAGCTTGAATTTCTCAAAACTTTTATAATTCAGGATCTGAAGAAAATAAATAAAATTACTACTACTACTACTACTACTACTATAAAGAATCGGAGCCTGCATAATACTTAAATAGCATGGCATGAATATATTTTTTATAGTTTTGAGTAGAGATGCGCACGGGACTAAATATTCAATCCCGATCCAGCCCATGGGTCTCGCACGTTTTGATTGAATCTAAAAAATTATATTGACCTCGAAAGAGTATAATACACTTTCTTAAGTGATATTCTCTTAGAATTATAGTAGAGAAGAAGATTCTTGGGAGATCATTACTATACCAAATACTAAAATTTGAATGGACTTCCGCGCGCTGCAAATTTTTTTTCTTTTTTTGTTTGACGTGGTTTAGTGAACATGTACCATACTTATTACAGTTTTTACTGTACTATTCAGTTTTGTAATAATTGTCCGCTAACTAATCTCTAAATCTTGGAACAAAATTGTACAATTGGGGATCAATTCGTCCTCGACTGATCTCTCATGGGTACTATTAATGATTCGGCCATAGATATGTAGCCACTTAAGCACCTCAATTTTATACACGGCTTTGACAGGGCAGACTGGATATTCAGCTAGCAAATCTTGAGCTCCTCCGGTTCGAATAAATTTTTATTTGTACTTAAAAAACAACGAATAGTCACTTTTCATCCCCTTTCGAGCAGTAGTGACCCCGGAGTCAGTCCGTAAAAATCGCATATTTTGCTGGGTTTACATTTTCTCCGGAGCTAATTTTCAAACAGTTTCTTAACTGATGTTTTTTCAAAATCAATTATATTGAAAATTATCTGAACTCTTCACTTGGCATTTAACCAAAAACCTGTAGACTTTTGGTGTGTTGCTTAAGACCACAAATGGAAAGTATAGAAAAATTTAAACTTTCAATACTATTTTGTTACTCTTTTTCTCGCTTCTATTCTTCGATTATATTACTTGAATTGAGAAAGAGTACTTTATTATTTGTATGACTGAATTTGTGATACTTTTATCACATGTTTTGTGAACGGACAAGTTTTTTTACGAGTACAAAATAGATGTGGCGTTCATATCTGTTTCTGATTCTGTTTTTTTTTTTTGTTTCGCAGTGCTTTCAGAGTAAATTACTCGTAGCTTCCAAATTTTGCCTGAGGATATCATTTACTCAATCCGGGCTATCAAAAATAAGCACACGATTGAAACCTTTAAAAAACTAAATGTCTACTCAGTCAAGTGTTTACTTATTTAACTACTTTATACTCACACGAAAATGTTGCCAAAACGGGTCACTTAAAGTGTCTTTGTGCAATGTGGAAGCTACTATGTACTTAATTATGCATGGCAATTATGCTTGTTTATATGTATGTATGTACATTAGAGTGGTTCAAAAAAATTTTTTTTATTCATAAACGCTCCCACAAATTACTGTTATTTGTGATAAAAAAGAGAAACGTATTTTTTTTATTTGAAAACAAAAAGTTTTTCAACAAAAAAGTTAAAAAAAAAAACGCTGAGGTTTTCAATCGTTTTTATTTTCATGACATGTTAAAATGTAGCTAAAAATGTTGTTTTCACATGTAATTACAGTAGTATTATTGGGAAACATTACGTTATTTACATAACTGGCTTGGATGGTTAAAATGGGCCTAGTGCCCGAAAATACGCTTTCGAACAGAGACAACATTGTCATGGGTTGTAACTTGTTACAAACAAGAGGGTTTATGGGATTGCTGATTAGGAATCTGAAGTCAGTTTTTAAGAATTCAAAATGGCGATCAATTTAACAAAAAAATGATTGGATTTGTTCAGAGCTTGGCACTTGAAAATCTTACATCAGATTCGTAATAAGGAGACCCCAGGAACCCACTTGTAACGAGTTTTCACCCATAAACAATGCTTAAAACGTTCCGTATAAACGTTTTAATTTTAGCAGTCTCTTTTCGAAAGCATATTTTCGGGCACAAGGCCAGTTCTAACTGTCCAAGACAGGTATGTAATACCAGAGTAATTACATGTAAAAACAATATTTTTAGCTGCATTTTAACATGTCACGAAAAAAAAAAATAAAAAATTGAGAACTACAGCGTTTTTACAAAAAAACCGACTAGCGCGAAATCAAAAAAAAAACTTTTTTTTTGTACAAAATAAAAAAAAAATACGTTTTTACAAAATACGTTTTTTACAAAATAAAATACGTTAACGTTTCTCTTTTTCTATCACAAATAACAATATTTTGAAGATGCGTTTATGAGTTTTCAAAAATAGGGTTTTCTTTTGAACCACTCTACTGTGTATGCATGTGTGTGTGTATCTCCGCATAGCGGTAAAAGTATAACTTTGTTATAGATATTTATTTATTTATAGAAACGCTTTTGTTTACTTCATTTCTTCTTTGACAGTTACGAGTATAATCGACTTAAAGTAGTATACTAAAAAATTTTTTCAAACCAGCCAGAAGTCGATTGGTCGATGATGCTTTCATTTGCGAATAGTACGCGTATACCTTTAATAGCTAATAGCTAAAGTGGGTGAGTGGGTGGAGTGAAGATTTCCATATCGTCATTGATACGTTGTGCAAACAAGTGTCATAAAAGTTTCAACAACGATGTAATAAATTTTAGTTGGGTTTTTGTATTGTTTACTTCTTGTTTTGTTTTGTGCGCGTAGCAGCTATAGGGCGAGCCATCGAGCGAGCAGCAGGTCAGCAGCCTTTTTATGTTTGACTAGGAGACATTGTTGGCGGCAGCAGCGATGACGATGGCTACTGCTGGCTGAATCACAGAATCAGTCATTTTGCACATAAAGTGTGGTCATTATTTAATTTGGGAGGGGATATGTGGTAGAGAAAGTGGACACTACCGGCTACAAATGTGCATACATGGTGTATTAATGTGTATGAGTGTGTGTTTTTCATCTTTTGTTCTCTATTGTCCATTCAATCCTTAAACTATTCTATTATTGGCTTAATTTAGTGTCTACAGAGCACGTCCTTCTTTCATAAGAGGCTTTGTGTCCTTCGGAGTGTGCGTTGAGTTGTATCTAATTTATGGACAGCTGGGTTTTTTTTTTTAATCTTTTTGTGGATTTTGCAAAACTTTTAGTAGCACGCAATTAAAATTTGCTTTAGTTTATATTTGGTACAAATACCTGCATGTCCCTACATATTTGTTTCTTCAATTCAAATTCATGCACTCTATTTTAAGTGAGTAGCGCGTGGGGCCTTAAAACGATTGATTTATACGTGTTACGCCTTTTAATAAAGAATATGCCTAAAAAACATACATAGATACATACATATATGAAGATACACATACAATGTACATACATCCAAAATTTCGTACATTAACTTTGTGAGTCACGAAAAAAATTTGCAACTCTCAATGTTAAAAAGACATTACATAAATTCGACTATTGATAATATCTATCACTCACCTAGGTGCGGAAAGGCCAGTGCGTAATTTTAAGTTATATACATACTTAAATGGTAGAGAATTGTGCAAAAATTACAGAGGAAAGGTGGTTAATTGCAATGGGTGGCGCAATTATGTTTTATTTACAAACAATTGACCTAAAAAAATTTCAAAGTGTGCGCTCATCGTTAATTTATGTTTTCTATTTTTGTTATTCCAGCGAAAATATGTATAAAAAGTTCTAAATATTTTCTAAATACTACATACACATAAAGACACAGATGTACATACATATGTATGTATGCACAGAAGTATATGCATACCCTGCAGGGATAGTGGCTGGTAGAAAACTAGATTCTCTACAAGAGCAACCTTGCAGCTGAATTACATATTTCACATTTAATTTATTTCAAACTAGCAGATATCAGGTTATGGAATAGCATCAATCAGTAGAAATATTAGTAGCATCATAATAGTTGGCCAGTTGATCTATCGCCAATTAACCCCTTCAGCACATCTAACTAATAACTGTTATGGAGCAACGCTTTTGAGATAAAACTTATAATTGTTATATCCCTGACCTGAAGTACCACTGTCCAATATAATGGAATCTGAATAAAGGGTAAAACTAACAGTTTTATACAATTTTTCATCGTCATTTCGAAATCAAGAACCTAAAATTAGTCGGTATGCAAATTTAAAAAAAATGTAGCTTTTACGGTTGATTTTTTGTACTGAAAGGGTAGGTTGGGAAATTGGGTTTGGATATGCTGATTGTAAATTACTTTCAAACGTAGAAGATAACGAAGAGAAATTTTAAATTGGGAACCATTTAACCCATTTCATCAAACTGGTAATAGATTATGTATTATATTCAATGGTTCGGTTTTTCTGAATAGCGTTGATTAACGAAAACTTGAAAATTATGATAGGTTGGCTTAGGTCGGAATGATATTCGGGGAAAATTACCATCTCGCTTAGACTTTGAAGGTCTAATGTGGTACCACTGCAGAACACGGGAACCTCATCGACTATTCTTCATAGAACCATTTTGTAGCTCTTATAAGGCGGTACGCCTGATAATTCCGTAAGAGAGCTAAAGAAGGGCCTACCTAAAAAGCCTGCTCTCCTCTCGCCCAACTTGGCCAATCGCAGAAGAAGTGCTCTGTGGTTTCTTCCTCTTCCTGGTCTCTAAAACTTCTTCATAATCGTGGGATAATATGACCAAATAGCCAATGACCGGTCGTTTAGAGCTGCGAGGCATTCTTGCGCAGACTTCGACCTGATAAACACTGTAGTGGTCCGGAATTCCGACGGATAATTCCAATCCTAGTTTCTTAGAGAAAACTCCGTAGCCAACCCTATTGTCTACCTTAGATCCATCCGTGTAAAAATTCAATTTCCTATTTCTCCATGGTTTTGGTGTTTGCCATTCTCTTCTTAACGGAAAGCTCGTCTTATGGAGCCTATCGAAGGTTGGTTTAGGGGCGGAGTAATCGAATTCTTAGTCATAACTACCCAGAGTGTGAAGTTATCTTATAATTCCGGATTTTATACTTTCGACGATCTCGGATGAAATCGTTCACAAAGCTACCAGTGTCCAATGTACGCTCTAGTGACTTCAGAAAAAATTATGAGTGGTTTATCGGTCTCAACCGCGACCTCAGGACCAGAGTGAGCTTCACCTCATACCAGTTAACAAACTAGCCGGTTTCGATAAGTTGATCCACATACTAGAATGTTAACTAATTTGGCTTTTCACTATAGGCTACATACTTATACAGTCTACGATAACTCGAAATCTGCAGCACATACACTCATAAAAAAGATTTCCTAAAAGTTAGGAAGCTCCATACAAGTTTAAGTAAAAATAGGGAACAATATTGCACCAAAGCCAAATTTTTCTTAAACCAAAGAAATTGATGTACTTTAGTTTAGTAGCTTATATATTTAAAGTAAGGAAACAATTGCTATTAATTTTTTTTGGAAATCAAGTGGTAATTTCTTAATTTTAAGTAGAAAGTACTGAAATGTAAGAAATTTGTCACTAAGTTAAGTAAATATGATACTACTTTTTTATATTTAAATAAAGGTTTACTTGAAATGATGTACGAATTGAAACTTAATGTAGGAAATAAGTATGTAAAGCTCTGGAGTGCTGGTCGAGAGATGCATAGTTCGAGTCCCAGAGCAGGAAATTTTTTATTTTTTTATTGTAATTTTTCAATTGCATTTAAATAAAAATTATCTAATTTATTTTTTATGGTATTTGAGTATTAAGGCATATAAAATTAATATTACAATTTGTAATTTATATTTGAACTGAAATAATTTACTTACATTACTTTAACTATCTCAAAGCGGACTCGGAACTGCGAACTCAGGCCAGATTTTACAATTTGTAATTTAAATTTAATATTTAATTTCAATTGAAAAAATTTACCTTACTCTAACCACCTCCAACCGAACCCGAACCTCTGATCTCAGAGCTAGAAGCAGTTTAAGTTTAGTACACTTTTCTACACAACAACTGCGCGTTCACTTACCACAACTTATACATACATACATCGTATGTATATGCAGCACTTTACGATTATAAACCGATAACAAATTTTTGACGAGAACTATGGCGTAGGCTTGCGAAATTTCATTAGTTCATGGTCCGCAAGAGCAAGAGCTGCTCCAGTCTAAATCTTCTATATTTTTTTTCTTTTCAACAGCCAAATAAAATCTCACTGTCACAGACATCATCATCGTCATCATCATCATCATCCCATTAAGCCATGGCCACTTTCGCGCGATTCGTAGGCTTTTTATGTGATGAATTTTTGTTTTTATTTGTTGCCGAAGAAATGGAATTATTGTGCGGAGCTGCGTTGGGTTTAATCGTCAATAAAATTATTGCTAATAGTATTAATGGCTGGCGAAAATTGTTTTGGTGTTTTCGTATGTATAAGTAAATAAGTCCTACTATACATACATACAGATATAAATAATTAAAACAAAAATTTGTTTTGAAAATTTTGCCAAATTTGGGGAAAAATACAATTTGCAAAACATGCTAACGCAGCAGACTTGTAATAGTGTAGGAAGAATATAAAAATACATATTTGAAAGTTTAATTTCTGCATTCATAACAAGTCTTATGTACGTATTATGTTTATGACATCAAAGTTATGACATAAAAACATACACACAAAACACATATCGAGAGCTCATAAGATTCCTATATAAAAGTCAACCTTAGACTTAAGTGACATTTTGATTTTTGATGACGTTAATGCTGACCTGGAAGTCTATCGCTCGTCAGAAGCATCGACTATTGAATTTCAAAATTAAAATTGCAACCAGTGATGACAGTTAAGTCTCAGATGGGTTCTAACATCAGAAATTAATTTTTGTGTAAACTGCAGATAGGTCGTATTGAATACAAGATATGTCATATGTATGGTACTTAAGCATTTTTTTTTTTGCGATGGCACCCCGCCCCCCCCCCCCCCCCCCCAATTAAATCATCTGCTTCGCATTTCTGTAGAACAGCTCGAGGAAGAAATTCTGCGCTGAAATAGAGGGAAAACTCTGAGGCCAATAGCTTGCGAAAGGTCCTTTCGCCAAAAAACTCGCACCACAATAATATTTCAATATATTTTTGTGAAATCCTTTGCGTGTACTTCTTTTTCTCAGCTAAAATTTTCTAATTTCTAAAGGTTATTCAACTGGTTAACTAATTTTGGCATTGCGCTACTATTTTAGAAATGTGGTTCTTATTTTATTGCTTACTAGGAAGCATTAAAAAGAATGGGACCTTTTTTGGCAACTTTTTTCTGTTTGACACATTTTGGCAGTTTTATATCCTCAATATGGCACCTCATAGTTTAGGATAGTTGGCAGCCCTGTTCGCGAGTGATCTTGCACTTCCCTTTTATATGTATGTATGTATATCATTTTATTGCATATTTTGACTTAATATACACACATAACAGAGTGTCTTACCTCAGCTAGGCAATTAAATCTCATCAGATTGTGTGTATATAAAAAAATAATAAGAACTGATCTTGCAGTTTATCGCTGCCATAATCTTATCTAACGTGACACGTATACTTAAGGTTTACTTAAACTGAATATATTTCAGTGCCCTTCCTTGGATTTGAAAAATTTAATTCACGGGCGGGTTTTGGGAAAATATTTTTTTATTTTCACTTCTATTTTAAAATTTTTCTTTATCCCAATCACGAAAAATGATTTGTTGAAAGTTTTCAACATGATAAAAATATAGTAAGGTAGAACCGCTGAGAGTCACTTTTAAGATTCTTGACGTTTCCAAACAATTTAATTTTTAAATTTACTCACAAACTCACACACACATTTTCATTTTCAATCTCAAGCAACAACAATTTCGAACAATTTCAATTTTTTATTTTCACTTTTATATGATTTTAAAATGTTGGCAAACTTCAAAAAAAAATCATGGCCGACAAATTGAGAGAACGGTTATACCTTGCTATGTTTTTATCATGGTTTTCAATAGAAGATTGACTACAAAAAAAAAATTGTTCCCATTTTTTTTATTTTGCACCAATAGCCCAATATAAAAATGTAAAAAGCTGTAAAAATATACCAATCGTGTAATACTGCCTTAAAAGTTTATGCAATTAAAAAAAAAACAAATCAACAAATTTTCGTAAAAATTTCGTGTTTTTAATCAGATTCTGAGTATACAGTTTTGTAGCCCATTGAATTCTAGTAGAATAAAGTACAAGTTTAAATGGCCAAAAATTACGGTTGATTTTAATTAATAACACCTGCAACTGGTTTCGGTTTTTGTTGTTTTTTTTTTTTTTTGGTTTTGGTTTTGGTTTGTTTTGTAGCTTATTAAAAGTGAGGTATTTATCGAAATCCCTCAAAGCAATTTAAATGGAAAATGATTTTTTATTTTCTTCCAATTTCCATATAAAATTCAAAAAATTAAAATCATTTTTCGCTTAAATTGCTTTCGTGTAATTGGCTGTAAAAGTTGGTTATTTTTAACAATTGATACTTTTTCACTGCAGGGTGTATAATAATTTAAAGAATTGCTTGACCAGATATATATGTATATATGTACATATATAGATATATATTAATAAAACTGGTCAAATTTCAAATTTTTATTTTGTTTTAAAATCGTTGCAAAGTCGTTACTTTACGATTTAAAATTTTCCAATCATTCTTAATCTTTACTTTATGGTATTTTGTTTTTCGATAAAAAATAATCGTTATTTTTATATTTTTTATTCCATAACTTGTTTTTCGATCATGGTATAAATGTTTCTGTTTTTAAAATTTCATTTTTAGATCATAAGAGATTTATAACAATTAAAAAATGATCGAAGAAAATAAATATCAAGGTAACGATAATTTCTGATCAAAAAAATTAAAACCACAAAATAACGATTAAAGATAATAAGAATAAATAAAATTCACATGTTTATTAACGATTAAATTGTGATTTTTATTATAATAATCATAACGGTTACGGACCTTGCTTATTTTACATCGCCACTAGTTAGCCGCTATATTTGGCCTGCATAGTCCCTTTGCACGTCGTACAATTATGATTGATATACTCAAGTAGACAGTATTGTCTCTTATAATAAAAGAGTAACAGAGGAAGAGGAAGACCTCCTCTGCGATGGAAAAACCCGGTGGAAAAGAGTGGCTAGGCGTCAGTTGGCACAGAAGAGAAACGGCGAAAATCGCTGTGCCAATCAAGAAGAAGAACATGAAAAAATGTCTAATAGGTAATTGATGCGAATATAACTGGCTAAATATTTGGCTTAGTTCCTCCTCCAATTTTGGGTATTTCATTTTTCATGTCAGAAATGTGTTCTTTCTCGTCCGGTTTACGAGCTGCAATGATAACACCTAACATTGATCTATGTAAATTAATATAAAATGCTGTATTTTTATATTTTTGTAATAAATCGCCCCATCTATTTTTATCAGTTTTTTTTAGACTTTTTTGTGTTAGCCTTAATTTTTTTACTTTTGTAAATTGGAAATTTCTTGATATCCATTAAAAGATTATTTGAGGTCATTAGCATTGTTTGCTTTGTATGTCCTACACAAACTAATTTGTATATACGGATTTACATTTGTACGTATGTACTTACATACATACAGCCGGTATATGCCACTTATGTATATACTTCTTAAGCGTAACGAGGTGCAGAGATGGAGCTAAGACAAGTGTACAAAATACATACTTACACTTCAATTGCTTAGTGTTACAAACATAGATGCAAAGTAAATTTCGTTGGTTTGTTTCCTTTATAACTGCGTTTGGTGCAAATTAAACTCTAAATTAAGCTTATAAGTCTTTAAACTGTGAATAATTACAAAAGCTCTGAAACTAATTGCTTGGATGACTTCTAAAGTGTGTTTGTACATATTTGCAATACGCGCAAATTTAAATTTTTAATTATGTTAATTCTTACATGAGTTGCTCTGATTCATTTGGTGAACATTTGGCATCCAGACATTTCCTAACACAACATTTTCTGGATAAGCGTAGGAAGCGATGAATGTAGGACAAACATATACATAAGTATGTATGCATGTATGTAAAAGTAAATGTTGTACATACATACATTTGCGAGCATCCCTGCATAAATGTGACTAATCTGGGAGGCCACCGGGAGCAATCTCAAAGGACAATGCGCTTAATACCACTTTTGAGTATAGGATGAACTGTTAGCTTTCGTTCGAGTATGTCCTGTGAAGAGACAAGTTCTTCCTCTTTTTATTAAACGGCGAAAAATCAACTTTTGAAAACTAAAGATAAAAACTTGCTTTGCTTACTTTACTAATGGCCTTTTTCTCAAGTAACCTTTAACTTTGAAGCTCACTTTATATTTAAAGGTTGCATTCGAATTTATAGTTGTATGTAGAGTACCACATTTCTAGTATCGGTTTTCGATGCATGTTTGTTTCATGGTTGTAAACCAATTTAAAACCATTAAGAAAATGATTTACTTTAGACATTTAGAAATTTAAATGCAACCTTTAAATATAAAGTGTATACATATCATTAAATCGTTAATTCAACCCATTAGTCGGGGACTAATCGATGTCCAAATATAGCCCGTAAAAATTAATCCTGACTAATTAAACTCTAATAATACCCGTATGCGATTAGTTGCGAGTAATCAATGCCCATGCAGACTAATCCGGGAATACTCTTTTTTGAGATAAGTTGCACATTTTTTGCAGGGACACTGTTCAGTATATAAGTATGTAAATCTATGTATTTTTTGCTCACACTTTCCAACATAAATATGTATAAGCGAATGACTGATCCGGCGCCAACCAATACCACCTGCTGAGCTTGTTTATACAAATGAGCCGAAATATTTATTTTTGTTTGTGTTATTAAAAACTAAATAGTGAAATTTCAGACTTTTCCGAACAACTACTTAGAGTTTGTTTCTTTAATCGAGAATCTTATTATGTATTATGCAAACAAATGAGCATTTAAAGATAAATCCGTGTACTCGCGTTGAAAAAAGTAAGAAAATAAAAAGGAGTAAAATAAGAAATACTGAATTGGGCAACGGATTTTGTTCGACAATTGAGAACATTTTTGAGTTGCTAAAATATTTTATTAAATACTAAAATTCTTAGCAGTATATTGTTTATTTAAGTGATATGCAATCATAAATTTCAAGGGCATTAACCATTTAGATTAGGTTAGATTGAAGTGGCTATCACCATCCAGATCTTAGATGATGATACCGACCATTTATCTAGAAATAGAATAACATAGCAGAAAGAAACAACAAACCTTTGCAAATTGGAGATCTTCGTTGAGCCTAAGTCTGAAAGATCGTGCAAAGAGTTTTGGTGGATCGGCGGCTCAGATGGCTGGGTGGAGTGGTGGTTCTTTTTGTAACAGAACAAGCTTTAGCATAAAAGTAAAAATTTGGCACAGAACCTGTTATGTTTTTTATTTTTCTTATGTTGGAGTTTGATTTTTTTTCTTAAAAAAAATATAAAAAACTGGAATGATTAGTTAATTTGTCAGAAGCTATCAGTTCTATCTGAAAGCTTTTATTACCTTTGATTTGACGTATCTCATTTTAATATTGTTAAATTGGCTTGTAAGATATACATGATTAAGTGGACCGACTTGTTGTTTAAGCTGAATAACGGTAAATTACAAATATCTCGAAAACGTATCCACAGAAAAAAAAATTTGCTCGATTTTCAGAATCACAGAGCAAATCTACATAGAAATTGGATAGTGGCATCCATTGAACATTTTTGCTGTAAACCAGTGTAATTAATACTTAAAGCTAAATAATCAATACTTCCTTTCAAAATTCCCAAAATGCACTGTTTATATACAAGCATACACATTTAAATTGAAGGAACTGATTCTCATACTAAAACTTAATCGTATGCATACTACATACATATATATGTATATGTATATATTAAAATATATATAAACTGTCAATTCAACGCAGAACCTGAATTGCAATCAAATTTGAAAGAAAATTTAAATGCATATTTTTTTTTTTTGTTGTTAAGTGAATGCTTTTAATGACGATTTTATTCGATTTACTCTTAAAATTCCGTACACTCACAATGCATTTGGACCATTGCCAAAGCGTAATTACGATTTGTTTTTTATTTTTCGCTTTTGTGGTCGCATATTTGTTTTTAAGTAAATAAATATGTATGTATGTATGAATGCAACGCTGCTTGTTTGGCTTTGAACTGGTGACGAAGTCAGAGATGACGAGTAGCTGGCTGAAAGCAACGGAAGTGTTGTCGTCGGCGTAAACAGCTTTCACTGGGCGGGTAGAACAACGCTCCGGGCAGGCTTTGTCCAGCCGAAAATGTTCAAGCAGCTAAAACAGATGCCAATGACAATGGTCGCACTGTGGCATATTTTTACTTCAGGAATTTCGTAAATGTGTATGCTGCCAGCTGGTGCCAACGATGTACCGGCCTCCAGCCCACCAGCGAGTGTGTGTGTGTTAATGATGTAATAATAAAATTTACGAGGGCAATTACCGCCGTGAATGCAGATAAGTGAGTGAATGCCTGAGCAATTTAATTCGCTAAAGTATTTCCATATCAAGAAGTTGGCATAAACAATTAGGAGAAGTATGCTGATGTCTAAATCAAATATTGTGCAGCTGAGTTTGGCAATTGATTCTAATGTTATTTGTTTAAATTATAATTTCTCATAATTCTAATTTTTATGAAGTGAAACTTCTTAATCGAGTTCGAAGATGCTTGCGTTAAATATTTAACACCACGTCATTACTAACATTCGTTCGATTTTCAAAATTGCGGTGTCAAAGTAAAGGGCTTGGCCTGTAGATATTCAAAATGGTTTTAGTTTTTTGAAAAGGGTTGCCACCTCTTAGAAAATTAGATTCAAATAATTCAAATCATTTAAAGAGTTAAATTAATTGAAAACGGATATCAATTGAAATGATTTCGGAAAAGCTTCATTTTTAACTACATTTAGAAGGTTGCCACCTGGTTAGAAAGTCAAATTCAACTTAATTCATCAGTTAATTGATTACATATGTATCACAATGTCAAAAGCAAGAGGTTTAAGAACGATTTAGTTTGAAAATACTTTTGAGGAGGGTTGCCACCTCGAATTCTGTAAAAATATGCCGGAGTTATGTACACGAAATATCAAAATATGTGTGTCAAGCGAAAGAGTTTTAAGAAATCTTTAGTTGGAACAATTAAAACATTTTTGAGGAGTTTGAAGAGAGTTGCCACATGCTTAAAAAGTAAAATTTTTATTATTTAATAATAATTCAAATGAATTAAATTAAATATTTAACACCAAGAAAAGGTAGTTTGGGTATATGGCGAATGCGTGGGCACAAAATGAACTGCTGTTTTGAGGTGGCGAGGAGAGATAAAGCAAAGACAGGAATATAAATAAAAACAAATATAATGGTAGTGATAAGTAATATATATATGGATAAAAACAGAGTAAAGACAAAGAAAACAAAGGCAGAGGCTAATATAAAAATTAAGACAAATATTAAGATTGAGATTAAGGAAAAGATGAAGCCGGAGATGAATATAAAGAACATGATGAAGAAGATAGAGATCAAGGGGAATAGGAATCGGAAGAGAAAGATGAAGAGGAAGATGAATACCACGATGAAGATGAAGCTCAAGAGGGAGATGGCGATGACAAAAGAAATGGAAATGAAGATGAAATTTTAGTTTAAGATTAATGGTAAGATAACAAATAAGAGTAGGATTAAGGCAAACACAAAAACAAAGGCAAATACAAAGGCGAAGAGAAAGGCAGAAACAAAGGTAAGGATGAACACAAAGACAAAGATTAAATAGAGGCTAGGAGAAAAATAAACATGAAGATAAAGGCACAGTTAAAAATTCAATAAAGAAAATTATAGGTGTAGGTACCGATGAAGATAGACCGTCAAAGGTAAAGATATGTAAAACCGAAGATCACCAAATCACCAAATAACATTCACAAACAGCGGTAAACCCTTGATTTAGGGAAATTTCCGATGATCATTTTACATGGCTTTACTCTGCTCTATGAAAATTAGATATGGGGGGATGGGCGGTATCGGGAGAGTCTGTAAAAATTTTACGGGCGGGACGGGACCAAAATCCTTTCCCGGTACTCGCGATAAAACTGCAACCTCCGCAAATTCAAAAAATCTTCCTTAAAAGCGTGGTATGAAACATGCACTTTTTTGTGTTTTATTTAGACTAAAACGAACAGTAAAGCAAAAAAATAATCGGAAGATGCCAGATCTTTCATAATATCTTTATTATTTAAAATTTGAAAGACATGTGAATTTTTCTTAGTGATAGTTTTCGGGACCCACGGGACCCGGTGTAAATTCATAAAAACGTAGGGCGGGGCGGGTTGGGGACATTAAAACTGAATTTCGGTATGGGTGCGATCAGGATAGAATATTTAGTTCTGTGTCCATCTCTAATGCAAATCACAAGGTGGAACGAAATCTTAAATATTGTCACCTTTCTTAACGATGTGTTATATTTAAAACAAGTAATTTTTAAGCAAAAAACAAAACCGATTATATATACATATATATATCTCATAATCCAATGATCGGGTCTAAATGGGACCACATCTTAGGCGCTACCTTTCCGATGCAAAGAGAAATCGGTTTACGTTGTCCAAAGTTATGCGGTAACATACATAAAATAAAAAACAAAAAAAAATATTCCGACGAACTGATAACCTCCTCCTTTTTTGCAAGTCGGTTAATAATTTACTAATCAAGTTGCCTTGATTCACTTGTTATAACGAGAAAATAATCGGTTGCCTAGTCAACCTGTATATTAACTAATTTCCAGTTGTCATTCATTGTGTCCACATTTTACTCTATGTAAAAGATATATTTTACTGCTTGCTCTTGAATTGTCTATCATCGAAGAACTGAAGCTCGAATGTAAAAGTTCCATAAATAACTCCTGTACGCTTTTGTGTATTATCAAGCAGCAACATTGCTCAGCGTTGGTAGAGTGAACGCAAGTCAGCTCTGCTCTCCACCAACCCAACAAAAACAAAATCTTTTCAGAAGGGCGGCAACATTAAAACACCATTGCGGTCGAGACAAAACCGCAATTATTAAAACACTGCATGGTTTGTGTTGAATGTTACATGCCACATGTCGCATGTCACTAACTGGTGCATTCATTCGCAAGAAAAAAGTGCTTAAGTTCATAGCGAAACAATTGCTAGCATACGAGTAGTTTGTGACTTTGACGTTTGTGTTGAGTTTTATTTCTTTTTCTCCCTTTTTTCCGTTAACTTGTTGGCTCTGCAATTGGGTTGAGCTACTTTTCTGCCACCACAACTTTCCAATAGAGTATAAATTTGTCGTTCAATAATTTTAAATTGTAGTTTTACTATAACTCTTACCGCCTTTGTTTAGCTACACAATGTGGCATGCAATTTGCAGTCGTAGCCAGCAGCTACTACAGCAGTAATTTCTAATTTTATAGTTGCAACAAATTGCGACATTGACTCGAACGGCTTCAACGGGGGCGTGTACGTATGTACATATGTACATAGAAGTGGCTAAGTATGTTCTGGGTCAAATCAATGTGGGTGTTGTTCTTTCTCCATAGACCATTGTTTCATAATGGAGTACAACTGCATCCTTCTATATATGTACATATTTATGTATATACGTATGTAGTTATTTTCTTACCTTCAGTATCGTTAAAATTGCAATTGAAATTATGTGCACACACACCCACAGTAATGCTCTTGACAATAAATGATTTTGCAAGAAGGAAATGTAATCCAGAATTGTGAAATGAACCAGCGAAGTCTTAGTTTATAGAACAAATGAGTGATTCATAATCTTTACTTGATGTTGACAAGCTCGCTCGCTTAGAAAGCGGTGTTCCGGTAAATTGGTGCCATGCACTTGGCGTAAGAGGTTTAGCTTTAAGTAACCAAACATGGTCGTAATTTTGTACAAATGTATGTATACCTAGTCAGAGTTGTTTCAAAAGTCCTTAGGAGAGATGAGGCAGACCTTATGAACGAATAATGAAACTTACCCCTAGCAAGCAGTAATAGCTTGAGTGCCAAGATTCTAGACATTACCTTCAAATCCATAGGTAAACTATTTGCTTTACTTCTATTCCTTCCCTGTCATTCTTATGTGAGCTAAGAACATCGAATAATTTCAATTTTATTTAAGTTTTTAAATATAGAAATGCCGTTATGGGCTTTTTTTATACCTCAACAAATTCATATAACTTTTCTGATGTTTTAGACTACGGGCTATGTCATCCCAAGCTTTTGAATCTAAAAAAAAAAATTTAACCCTAATATACATATATGTACAGATAGGAGGCCTCACGTCGAAATGCAAATAAATCTAGGTTTAAGGCAATGAACCGGATTTTTTTGAATGTTAAATTGAACCAGACACAAGCAGAGCAAACTTGCAGGGACATTTCATAAATAAAGTTCGTGGAAAGCGTTGGTGCAATACTGAAATCTGCAAAACAATCACGAGTTTCCTGAAAAGCGTGTTTCCATTTTTACGTTCTCAACATTTAATATTCACTGAGGCATCATTAAGTAATAATGTGGTAATTGTGGTAATCTGAATATTCCTCTTCAATGAGCTTGAGATAAAACTAACACAAAACAACGGGTGCAGAAAAGAACACTCATGACGATCAACAGCCCCACAAGTTTCTGGAATCCGAACTGCTCAACGAGCGCAAATCAAAGTAATCAAGACCCTCTGAGAATAAGGGAAATATATCTAAGTTTCGCGTGCTTAGGTTTCTTGAAAATATTCACCCAGATCGTGACGTTGGCTCCGATGACCGAAGGTGGGATTACTAAAACTGGTTGCGGACCGAGGGACAAAACAAACAACCTGGTGGATACCTGGTCCGAGCCCTCTCTGGCTGAGTCGGCAGAGGCTCATTGTTCGGTGCTCGCAGTATAATACAAATTCGTTACCTATTTCAACATAATTTAGCCGAAACTTGGAAGTTTGGAAGTAGTTAGAGGTCTGGCCAATGCCTTGAATGAAGCTTGGTTATCACAATTTTCCATAAGATAGTTCATAACTTGACTCTAAAATATTTATGACCGGGCCCAGTATTGGGAATTACTCAGCACTTAGTCTCAAGGAACTAGACATTGAAGTATCTCTTTAGCAAAGGCTTCGTACTAGCCTTTGCCATTGAAACGACATTCAAGTCTAAACCTCTGCCTCCAGAAAATTCCAGGCCACGCCGCTATTACGTGACGGTAGCTTTAGCAGTGCATCCAGAGCAGGCCCAGATGTTTTACACCCAGAAACAAATCAAGTTAAAATATTTCTCTCAACACATGATTTGATAACAACAAAAAATAACACTGTAGGGACGCTAAAATGACACATAAAACGCCTAAACACGTAACCTTAAATTTGGGTCGTAGATTACGGATCTCTTTGCCGTATTGATAGATAACTTCATTTTCACTTTAGCATGGAAAATGTTACTCATGCGCAATACGATTACGGCTATATTTGTACGGTATGGCGTATGAGTAACATTATTTCCTGCTTCTATTTCATACAAAAAAAATTTGCACAATTTCATTTGACCATTGAAAATCTTGAAATCATTTGTATGTACTGTTTACATTGCCAGAATGCTGTTAAGGCTTTGGAGATCTTTTGGCCAATATCAGAGGTCCATAAATGTTTACTATCTGGATTGCATTTAAATACTTTACTTCGGAATCAATTTGAATAGTGGCTCCTTTAAGAGCAGGGACAAAAAGACCGTCCGACCTTCTCCTTCTGATGAGGTGCACAGCCCTAGTTTCGGTTGGGTTAACGGGCAGCACACTCCCATTTCAACAAGTGTTAATAATTTTCAGTATTATTTGCATTTTATTGACAAAGAAGGGCATCTGATGAGGCAGCCCACATCATCTCCATAGGCCTGGGCGTATATATGAAAGCCGTGAGAGAAAGCACACCGCCCTGAGGACAGCTTTGATCTAATCAAACATAAGATGAAGATTTTAGCTTAAATGACATATCTAAAGTTTGAGTCTAGCTAATATTTTGCCGGTGAAAGCTTTGGATCATAGGGCTGTATACTTTATAAAATAAGAAAATACTGTCAACCTAATGCATTACAAAGAGGCCAGACAAAGAAACTTTCTACATTAAATCGTACGTAACTATAACCAAATCTTATATTGAGAGAAATATATTTAGTAAACTCATTTCTTAGTGTTTCCAATACAGGGCTATCCTCATTGACTCAATCGCAACTCAAACGTTTTTTTCCAATAACTTTAATTGGAATATAGTCCTTCTTCATTGTTTCATATCAGCGAAACACGACCAGCAGTCACAATGACGCCCACATCAGGCTGCTTGTGAGTTTAAGAGTACGCCAACGTCGAAAATCCAACAGTTTTGGCGCTGCTCACCACCACAATTGGTGCTTAAACTGATTATAACATAAACGGGAGTAGTGTGCAAATATCATTTGCTGCCAAATATTTTGGGCCTTTTTCGAAGAGGCAATAAAAATTCTTTAATAATAGTCAACTAAAATTATCGTAATATTAATATACATATGTAATATACATATCGTCACCTGATATGCAAAAAGACGTAACATTCTCGTAAATGAAATGGAAAAAGTCATAACAAGTATTTTAATGTTTTTTTTTTTGTTTCATAAAATGATGTGGGGAGTTGTAGTTCGATGAAATCCATCATATAAATCAAAAAGTGAATTTTAAATATTTTATTAGTTATGACTTTTTGCATTTCAACGATGATGTTTGTTACGTCTTTTTGCATTTCAGGTGACGATATGTACATGCATACATATTATGTATACATATACATATGCATTTAAGTAGTCCTTTGGCATTATTCACAGTTGCCTAAACAAGCGGTTCTTCAGCAACCTAACTAAAACCTGCAGGGAAAATAAATCATTTTGTAACGCGGCCGCTGTAGCTAAGTGGTTAGAAGTGAGTACTACCCTCTACGTAGGGCTGGGTTCGATGTCCTGTTCGAGCAACATTCAGATTAGAATAGGTTTTTACTAACAATGGTCGCCCCTCGGCAGGCTCTGACAAACCTCCGAGTGTATTTCTGCCTTGAAGAATTTACTCATAAATTCCATTTGTCGTTCGGAGGCAGCGTAAAATATGTGTGTAATAACATCGCGGCACACACCACAAATTGGAGCAGAAGCTCGGCCAAACACTTAACAAAAGTATAAGCGCCATAACATTGTGTATTGTATGTATATTAACGCATGAGCTGACCTCAAGTACATGAACCACAAATCCACCATTGTGGCAGCACATTTTGATAAGAAGCTCTATGCGGTAAATACATGAAGATATTTATGCGTATATTTGTTTTCAGATTAAAGCTATGGGGAACAATGCGAGGAATGCTTACGCATAAAAAACTTACGGCGTGCATTGACTTAGGTACAAAATCATTATACGCGTACATAAATAAATGCATATTCTTATATAATATATGTAAGTATATTGGATTAAGTATTAAATTTATATAAGTATAAGTACATATGTATGTACATCTATACAATGCATGCAGGTTTAAGTAGCTTACTCTTGCCCTTCCAAGGAGCCTACGTACGCATTCAAGGCTAAAAACAGCTAGAAATGAACGCGCTTACAAATGGCATATTCCTTGCAGACCACGATTACTTCCGCACCAAGCTCTCGCAATTTTTCCCTGTATAAATAAGCACATTTGTACATATTGTATGTACATAGGTACTATATTTGTATATACAGTGCCGAACAGAAGTATTGGCACAGTGAATTTTTCGCAATATACGCAAAGTTCTTTATTCTAATTTATTGTCGTTAATTTTTTATAAAAATATTGTTCATTCTACAGCAGAAAACATAATAATAAAATCTCTAAACTTTGTGCAAAACTCAGGAAAATTCATTAAATTTGCACACTAATTTGCAACTTTTTATTCAGATTTTTTAGAAAAATTCTAAGTATGCAGTTTTTTAGCCCATTCAAATTTAGTATAACAAAGTACTGGTTTGAAGTCGCTAGAAAATCGCATTGACTTTTTGACATTTTTTTTCACGCAAGTTCTTCCATACAAAGTAATTCGAAAATTATTTTTTGTATGGAGAAAATGAACAACACCTTCCACTAAAAAAATTTCCAAAAATCAACGCGATTTTCCAGCAACTTTAAACTTGCACTTTGTTATACTAAATTTGAATGGGCTATAAAACTGCATACTTTGATTTTTTTTGTTAAATCTGAATAAAAGGTTGCAAATTAGTGTGCAAATTTAAAGAATTTTCCTGAGTTTTGCACAAAGTTTAGAGATTTTATTACTACGTTTTCTGGTGTAAAATGATCTATATTTTTATAAAAAATTATCGAAAATAAATTAGAACAAAATACTTTGCATATATGGTGAAAAATTCACTGTGCCAATACTTTTGTTCGTCACTGTATGTATGTATGTACATATCAGTTAGACCAAGCATGCCTTCTTGCTTTCTTAAATTCTGCTCTGCTGCTTTGCGTTAACAGTGCGGTTACAATTTCATCCATCATTGAACAATGGTGGCGAATGTGCCATTTTAAATGACCTCAGTTGTATTTATTTATTTTTTTTTTATCATAGAAGGCACACACATACAGGAGGAAAGATTGGGAAAATGAAAAGTAAGAAAATTTTTTTTTTTATTGCTTTGCATGCTTAAGTACATTCAATGATGGGAAAAATTGCATTTACTAAATACTAGGTAAGTACTAAGCATAAAAGTATTGAGATAGTATTTCTTTGGAAGTGAATAAGCAAAAGTGCCTAAAGAATCCGGCTTATATAAAAATAGAGAGCTCCAGAGCCCGAAAAAAATTAAAATAAAAAAAACGGAGCAAACCATTAATTACATTGTCAATCTCTACGGTAAAATAAAAATGGATCATGGCACTTTGTATTTAGCACCCCCAGATAATTACACCAGCCCGCGGGCAAGGTGATGCCCACCGCCGGTTTAGGCTATGTTGTAGTATTAAGTTCAGAAAGAAATTGAATTATTATAATTTAATTAGCCTTTTAATTGCACTACCGCTTTTGGGTGGTCACAGATAGTCAGCTGCTGGATTAGCTACAGTGATGGAAAAATTTGAAAGTACATTCGTTACAAGCACACCATTTTAGGTACAAATATGCCATTTTAGGTACATTTGGAACGTACGCAAATAACTTTTCAGGAAATTAGCTCTTATTTTTATTCACATTAAAACGCATTTGCTGGCGTGGCAAACTTGTCCAATAGTCTGCCTCCTTTGCGGAGGGGCATACAAATGACACAAAAGGGTGGTCAAAGTAACGCAACTGTTGTTGATTACGCCAAATAAACAGAGAATATTTCTTTAAAATGTCAGATCGAAGAACTCGGAGGAAAGTGATTTACCCTTTCGAAAGCATAGTTTTGTCTCGAACTGCTCGAATAAATTCTTTTCATAGCCAAATTTGTTTAATGAGAGTCAAGAATTTGATATGGTATCGAAGGAAAAGGTGATCCTCTTATTTTCATTAATATTTACATACATACTTACAAAAAGACGTATTTACTTTTCACGTACATTTATCTACTTTTAGGTGAAAAATTTCTGCAAATTAGGTACAATGTGAAAATTAAATTTTCCATTACTGATGGAATAGTATCAGCTGTAAAAGAGGACCAGAAACAAACAGCTGATTGCTATTTGTTAATCATACAGCATCTCTAAATACACAGTATATGGGTATTTATTTAGTATCCAAATAAGTAGCGTAGCTATAGAAATGTATGTATTAAGTATCCCCATCACTGCTAGATATGTAGTATGCATGCAGAAACAAAACGTACCACATCAAAGTAGTTGGTAATTGATTTAATTAAGAAGCAAAATGTGACAATTATCAATGTTTCAAATGTCTACACTGCCTTTATTTAAATTATTCTAATGTAAGTAACATAGTTTGGCAGCATTTGGTTCAAGTAACTTTCTCCAAACGTAATCATTAGCTCTTGCCGATACTCTACGAATCTTAACGAATGCCGAGTAACGAAAAGACACGACAGTGTTAATTTAGCCAAGCCAATTACGATAGTCCGATTGACTTTGTAATATTTATCCATACATACATATATTGCAAGAGCCCAAGATGACTGTAGAATTTAAAGATTTATTTAGACGTCGATTGTTTGCATGTTGCACTTCGTCCTTTCATTGTGTCCGTTGGCCACCTTGCTTTCCTTGTCCATCCATGGGTGCCGGCTAACTTCGAAAAATTCGAGAAATTACTCTTTTACCTATGACTCAATCTCTTAAACGAAATTGGTTTGGCCTAATACCCAGCCGAGTGATGTACGGTGTAATGATTCCAGTATCTTCATTTATGTACATAAATATATTGTAACTATCAATACCTTATGAAGAGAGGTGTAAAATTTTTTTTATCTAAAACTTATAAAGTTAGAAGGACGAAATTCGAGGATATGGTAGTATAGATATTAGTCCTTGACATAGATACAAAAGACCGCACAGTGGTCTGAAATCCAAATCTAGGTGGATAAAACTATTTGCTCAAAGACGCTTTGACACAATTTGACACCACTTTGTTTCCATATGTTTTTGAGGCCGCTTATTACGAATCTGAAGTCAGATTTTAAAATTCAAAGTGGCGGATCCAATTATAGCGAACACAAATATGAAGACATCGACGCGTTTTAATAAAACATGGCATGGAAAGGCTTTCGGGATCAGATTTTCAAAATTCAGATCAGATTTTCAAAATTCAAAATGGCTGATCAAATATGGCGAAGTATTAGGAAATTGTGAAAAATATATGATTTTGTGTTTTTTTATTGCTTTTTGGCGGCTATACATCAATTTTTATTAAAATCATGCAGGTCTAACGTCGTGAATATTAAACACAAGCTCGAAAGTCTGGTTGCATTTACGAAAGAAAATCCCAATACTCATTCGCCAGGATTTCTGAGAACAAAAACGTAGAGCTGTTGATAGTTTTGAAATATTGGCTGCATTTTTTTTTGTAAGCGAGCGGGTAAAATTTCCTTTCAGCTATTTAAGCAACCCTGCTGGTACCTGCCAAGAAACATGTGATTAGTTCTACGGGATTTAGACACAAAAAAAACAATAGAAAAGAATGGACCTATTGTAAATAGATTCAGGTCGAGATCATTGCTGCAGCGGACATCAGGTCTATAAACTCTTCTTTAGACAGTCGGAAGTCCCAAATATATTGTATGTCAAAATATATGCGAAAGACTAAATTTAAACGTTTTCTAATCCTATCTGCGTTCAAGTAATGCTATGATTTTCAGGCCAATATCAACTATGCGTGTGTGTGTGTGTCGCTTAAATCACTGATACAGCCATACTTAACTATTTTAAGTGGTTAAATCATAGTAAACCATGTAAACGAGATAAGCAAACATACAACACAAAAAAAAATCATTTAAGGCGACTTTTGCCCACCTAGATTTAGGATTCAGAGAGAAAATTCAAAAATTGTTAATTTTATTTTGAGGAAAAGTGAAGAGAAGAGAACGTGTAAATTTGCAATTTGTGTATTGTGCTTCGCATGACCTTCTTACGTATTTGGTAATCGGAATCAGAGAATTTTCAAATGTCAATGAAATGAATGGCAGTGTTGTACCGAAAGCATTTTGATATGGCGATAATGAAGAACAAAAAAAGTATTTAAAAATACAAATTGCAAATACAACCTAAAGAAGTGCTTAAAATATAAATACAAAATACTCTTATAAAAAGTTTATTTAAATACAAGAAACAAATATCTAATTTGCGTTTGAATTTTAAATACTTGTATTTGAAATACTTAACATCTCTGGTCATTTCCAAACAATGTCCTATTTTGTAGTCCCCACGTTTTAAATTGTTTTATGGTGGTTAAAATAAAAAATCAAAAACAGCATTATACTATCCAAATAACACTGTAGCTTTTCAATGATACAAAAAAACACCCAACAACGTCAACTTAAGTCGTAGATTACGAATCTGTATTCTGGTTTTCTAGATTAGGTATTTATCCAAGATATTTTCATTTTTATAAAAAAAATTATATTTTAACAGGGAAAATTTTAGAAAAATACCAGATTGTTTGTAATTGCTTCATTTGTATTAAAGCATGTTCTTCTAAAACAAAAAAAAAATAAAGCTGTAAACGGGAATAATCAAATGAAAATGCGTATTTATATTTTTTCGATGAAATATGAGCACATAGGAATGTTGCTCATACGCCATGTATGTATGTACAAAGCTATTCTTCTGAATACATGGCGTATGAGTAACATTTTCCATGTTAAAGCACAGATTTTCACTTATGTAAACGATTTCAGAGAATACATTTATCAATCCTAAAAAAACCTGTCATGTACATTTTATTTGAAAATGACCCATCTGCATATATTTAATTTTTTTGCTGAATGGATCTATAGGCCCTACATTAAATTCTACATGAAGCTAATGAATGTTAAGCAAAATTCTGATATTATTCCGTCGCCAAAGTTCATTGGAGCCAATCTGTCTATTAGGCGAACTTGATATTATGTCCATTCAAATTTATTATTTCTTTTCAAATCACTTTCCCACACCGTCTTTAATAGAAAAATAAGCTACGCATACAAAAAAGATAAAAATACAAAGCATCGAAACACGAACGCAAGTACAAATAAAATAAATAAAATTTCGCACAACCAAACCGCAAGATAAGAAATTGGGCTACCTTAAAAACATAGAAATAGTTTCGAATTAAAAAAAAAATTTACACGTTTAGAAGAAATAAAAATGATGTCTACATAAATATGTATGTATATATGTATGTATATATAAATTCTTATCCCTCCCCCAAAATTCAAGTCTGTCGAGAAATACGAGTTTGGTTAATACTTTCAATTACACTCTTGGCATTGCGATTCTACTTTGGGGACAATTTGGTGCTAATTGCACATAAATACCGACATGAAATTTATTTCGGAGATAAAGCTCATTTCTAATGAATTTTTCGCTGAACTCATCTCTTAAAAATATGCACAGCATTTCAAAATATATCTCTTGTCCTTTCCCATGTCGCACAGTGTGCTTTTGAACGCTTAGACATTTCAGTTTTAAACCTATTTTAGTCCTTCTTCATTTGATACTAAACTTGTTTAATTTGGATAAGCGGTTTGTTTATTATCAGGAAATCACCTTTATATAAATATTTGGCCAAGGCGAATTAAAAAAAAAATAACTCTTAGTTTCGGTCCCTATTTTGAAAGCTAATGTAATTCCGTTTCACGGAAAAATATTGCCATTGAGCCACAATTACTCCTTGACTTAAAAAAAAAAATTGGTCAAAAATTGTGTTCTTCGAAAATAACATGCAAAATACACCGTATTAATTAAATAAAATAATTTTTTTTGTATTTTTATTACACTAATATTATAGATTTGGAATTGGAATTGGAATTGAACACCTCAATTTAAAAAATGCACAGAATTGTAACATTTTCCAAGCGTGACAGGTGGGACAACAATGGCAGCCGCTTCTCTGAGTTGTTAGATTCGTTTCCCAATTTTAGACAAAATATAAATATTTCGTTCATAGCGGCTTTCTCGTATAATATTAAGTACCATTTTATGCTGTAACGGCATTATTATAGTTTAAAAAAAAACCCCGCTTTAGCTTGTGACGGGTGGGACGAGTCACCTTTGAGGATACATAGTTCGTGAGTAAAATGAACACTGCTGGTTTGATGCGAATATTTATTATATTTTAAATAAGGGGACCTCATCTACAGACACGAAAACAATTTAAGTGAAAAATGTTTTCAACTTTTTGAATTTTTTATGAAAATTGGCAGAAAATAACATATCATTTTCAACATAAATTGCTTGTGAAACCGGCTGTTAAAAAATGGGAAACTTAAGAATTTGTATATTACTTTAAAAATAAATATTTTGCTGAACGCTTATAACTTCTCGCCAAGAATGTATTTTTTTTATAACTTACCACCATCTTAAAATTCATGAATTGTTCTTTCTTATTGGATAATTATTCTTTGTATTGTCGGCTTTAGTACATCAGGAATGCCTTGAAAACTTGATGAAAAAACCTTACAGCATATGATATATGCATTTATAATAATAAAATAGTGAAAAATAAATCGATTTAAATCTATTTCTAAATAATTATTTTACCTGATTTAGTGTTTTTACAACTTCAAACACAATTTATGTAATTTATTTGTTTGCCTGAGGTGTCGTCTTCGCTGGAATGGCCCAAATTCTTGTTTTCACAATGAAAAACTATAAAACTTGTTAGCTTTAATCACTAAGTAGATACTATTAAATATGATTATAGAAATACATACAAAAAAATCTGAGCTTGATTTTTAAATTGAATCCTCTTTAATCGAAATCCGGAAATCCGGTCAGTTTTTAGTCAGTATCCGGCCGGATAGTCTATCGGATACCCATCACATCCCTACTTAGAAAAGTAATTATGAAAGCTCCCAGCTTTAAGATGAAATTGCCCATTCCTCATTAAGATATGTATGTATGTATTTTGAAGACATATCTTATTAAATTCTTGGAGCTCTGGCTCTTCGTTCACAGCATCATCATGGAAAAAAAGAAATATTATCTAAAACTAATTTGGCCTTGCTATTTACCATTTGTGCATGCGGGGGCGTGTGGATATAAAAATAAGTTTACATATACATACCTTGTTTTATTTACACTGAAAATAATTAGCTCTGTTTCGATGTTAAACACAAAAAAGAACAATTGAAGCTTCACAAATTTTGCTAAGAGCTTGGCCGAGCTATTGCTTCAAGTTTTGGTGAATGTTGTCACACAAAAGGAAAGACCTACAGTTCGATGGCACCTTCCAACAGCAGATGGTTTCTTATAAAAAAATTTTTTCAAGGCTAATAGAAAAGGCATGTTTTTGGTTGTTGAATCACTAATCACACAGGAATCAAACCTACATTTCAGTTTAATTCAATAATATCCCTTATTATACATATATTCGTTCAGAGCGTACGATTCTCAAAAAGGACCAACTCAGTCCACGTAATGACTCTGGTCTTTAAAAGGCAGTTGCGGATCCTTCCCGCGCCAAGTCGCGAATTTGAAGCCAAAATTTGAAGCGTGAGAGGGCCCAGATAGCTGCTTGGCTGTCTGGAAATTTGACTAGCAAGGCACCCCGCAAACCATTTTCAAGGTTTAATTTGGCGAAGGTTAATACTGCTAAGGCTTCAGCAGTAGGCCAGGTACCGGGCCCATGGATGCCTGTACTTGTTCAGCCCTCAACCCTTGAACTGTCTGTGTACTCATGTAAGATTTTCACTTGGAACTTTCTGCGAAAGCAAATCTCTTTACTCAAAAAGTCAGAAACTCTGCATGTTTCCAACCCCGATATCTTCACAAGAACACCAGTGTGAAGCTTCTTTCTTTAAGAACAATCGTTGGATAGTCGAAATTACAGCTCTCTCGTGGATGCTGTTTCTTCAATAAAAATGTGAAAAGGAGTCTATTCCTATATAAGTTGCGGCCAAAAATAGTAACCGCGCTCCGATTTCAGTGCAATTTGTATGTGGTCTACCTTTACTTTGACTAGAAAAAATACGAATTATAGTAGAAATTGTCATACTGCCGCGCCTACTATTTCTGTGGGCGGAAATCTTAAATGTTACCAGCAGTGGAATTCTGACAATCGCCACGCTAAATTTTCGTCGTCTAAATTCTCAAAAAGAAAAGCAGTGGGGCCTAAAAGTATACAGCAGGTTAAAGTAATAGCTGCAATGTGTTGGTTCAACCAAATCTGGCAGTATGAGGGGCATGTAACTAGATGTTGCATATTGTTAGGCGCGCCTGCTATTCAATAGAGATTTTAAGCGTTCAAAATTAGCGACTGCAGATTATTGATTTTGCAATTTTTTTTAGCTAATATGTATCCAGAACATATGTATGTATATTATATATAAAACTTTTGAAATTTAAATTTCTCAAATGAATATGTTCTGGCAAGTCCTTCTCGAAACTCAAATACTTTCAATTTTGCACTGTGTATAGTTGCGTGAATTTTGGAGATCCCAAATTGTCAATGAAAGTGAAAATGTGTGAAAATAAAATCCTCATTGGGCTATTATTGAACGATAAATTGATTAGATTTGCATTGTATGTGTGATTCGGTGTGTAAAGATATGACTGCGTGCATGCGTACACATGTCCATACATAAATGCATGATTGTAGTGGGGTCCCAATACACTTATCAACTATATTCAGTGCTAAGGCGTTCACTTATATGCACATATGTATGCACTTGTGTACATTAGGGTGGTCCAAAAATGCATATGAAAAGGTAAAGTTGGAATTTGTATGCTCTCTCCCCCCCCCCCCCCCCTAGGATTGTTCTATACCGAAAAAATATACCCCCAATTTTTTATTTTGGAATCAAAAAATATTTATAGCTCGCCCAAGGCGCTTAAAGTTTTTCATGTATTTTATAACGGAAAAACAACTTTTCGTAGAAATGGTATAGAATTCTTGAAAATCAATATTTTTCGATCGGAAAACTTTGTTTCTCTTCAGGAGACTGCCAGTAGTAATACTCAATTATT
>NW_023458558.1:23533242-23556312 GCF_013731165.1 Rhagoletis pomonella
TACTATTATCAAAATTTTTGTAAAATCTAATTTTTTCATAAAATTTTAAATTTGTTTACTTTTAACAAAAAACCGAAATTTTACAAATCATATTCAACATTAAAGCAAATTCTTGTGCATTTTTTATAGACACCTCACTTAGTATGTATTTTTGAGTAGAAAGTAAAAAAATGAACGCAAAAAAATAGAATTAATATTTTGCTGATATTTCTTGAGCAGTCATTTTTACACTTTGTTATTGAAGCATTCAAAAATATTCCGAATTATACTCGTATTAATCCAAAACATCCTGAAAAAATCCGAAAAGTCTCGAAAGGTACCGGAAAAGTTTTGAAGACTACGGAAAATTCACAAATAAAAAGGTCACTAGAAATCTCTTAAAGTCATGTCGAAAAGTCTGAAATTCTAAAATCCCAAAATTACCGGGATCGCCGAAAATTTGCAAAAAAAAGGATATCTGAATAGACTTAAAAAAAATTCGGGAAACTCACAAAAAAATTTCGAAACATCCAAAAAAAAAATTCCGAAAAACTTCGAAAGTAATAGATTAAATTACCAAACGATCACAATAAAATCTGATCAAGTCCCGAAAACAATACTGAAAAGTTCTGAAGTAACGAAAATAATCTTGAAAAAACTCCGAAACGACCAACTTCCTAAAAAGGCTTGAAAAACTTTAAAATTGTTCAGAAAATTTTCAGAAGAATACTGAAAACGCCCGCAAAGAATCGAGAAAATCCTGGAAGAACTTTAAAAAACATTGAAATCCGAAAAAAAAATTAGAAATTTTCCAAAAATTCCGAAACAAATCCAAAACCTCTAAATTCCAATAAATTTCGACAAATTTTAAAGAACTCCGAAACTGTTCTGAGTAAATATCGATGGATAACAAAAATCCCCGCTAAGATGAAAAACAATTTTGAAAAGTCCTTAAAAGACCTCGAAAAGTCACGAAAACAATTTTTAAAAATTCTGAAATGACCGTAAATTTCTAAAGAGTTCGAGATTGCTTTGAAAAAATACGAAAAAATCACAAAAACCCCCATAAAGTATAGAAAAAATCCTTAAAGAAACTTAAAAAATTACGAAGTTCTCGAAAAAATTCAGAAAAGTCTCGAAAGGTACCGGAAAAATTTTGAGGGATCCGGAAAAATTCACAAATAAAAAGGTCACTAGAAATCTCTTAAAGTCATGTTGAAAAGTCTGAAATTCTAAAATTCCGAAAATACCGGGATCGCCGAAAATTTGCAAAATAAAGGATAACTGAATAGACTTAAAAAAATTTCCGGAAACTCAAAAAAAAATTTCGAAACATCAAAAGAAAAAAAATCCCGAAAAACTTCGAAAGTAATAGAGAAAATTAACAAACGATCACAATAAAATCCGATCAAGTCCCGAAAACAATACTAAAAAGTCCTGAAGTCACGAAAATAATCTCGAAAAAACTCCTAAACGTCCAACTTCCTAAAAAGGCCTGAAAAACTTTAAAATTGTTCAGAAAAATTTCGCAAAGAATTGAGAAAATCCTGGAAGAACTTTAAGAACCATTGAAGGTCTCGACAAAATCCTAAAAAATTCGAAATTCTCCAAAAATTCTGACAAACTCCAAAACCTCTAAAATCCAATAAATTCCGACAAATTTCAAAGAACTCCGAAACTGTTCTGAGTAAATATCGATGGATCACAAAAGTCCCCGCTAAGATGAAAAACAATTTTGAAAAGTCCTTAAAAGACCTCGAAAAGTCACGAAAACAATTTTGAAAAATTCTGAAATGACCGAAAATTCCTAATGACTTCGAGACTGCTTTAAAAAAATCACAAAAACCCCCATAAAGTATCGAAAAAATCCTTAAAAATACTTAAAAAATTACTAAGAAAAAAATTACGAGAAGTCCGAAAACAATTTTGAAAAAATTCCAAAGTTAGCAAAAACCTCTCGAAATCCGATAAATTAAAAACGATTTCACGTAATATCAAAATAAAATTTATCACTTTTCTGCTCGGGAAAATATCAAATTAGGTTCGGTTAGCTTGGCTTAATCTTAGTCATAATGTGATAGTTCAAATATTGCGGAAGGTGGAAAAAATATTAAATCTTGTTTGATACAAACTTTTTTCCGCGACCCAATGTAATGTACATACTTACATACATACATGTAAAGTGTATTAACAATTCTAACCATTTTAGTGTAGTTGCCATATGCTTATGCAGACAATGTTTTTATAAATATGTGGTACTTCAAGAGTTTGGAATTTCATTTGTAACCAAATACCAATAGTATTATTACACCTATACAATGCTTGTAGGTATTTTCATGTGTTTACGAAAAGTATTTGTTAGTTTTGCATTCAGAAAGTTTTATACAGATTTTATTGCACAAACACATTATGTTTTTTTTTTTTGTACTTTTTTGGTATTGCCTGCAATTTGAATATTAATTTTATGTCTTTTTTCCATACTTGCAGTCGTTCTTTATTATTTCGATTTTACGATGCTGTCGCTCATTTAGCATGCCGTGAGTTACATGTGTAGATGCAAAAAAATAAAATAAACACAAAATGCATATTTAAAATTAGAATGTAGCTACATATTAAAAAATCTAAATATGTATTGTGTAGGCGAGCAGCAAATGTCATCAAAATTGTAGCCATTGTCGGCTGTCATTGTGCGCCCATTATCAACACTCCATGTTAGTACGTTAGTGTGTTTGTAAATGGGAGTTTCGTCCTTTTTCACAAATTTTAATATTAAGTATGATTTTTTTCTTCATTTTTGCAATTTTTATTTACCGCGACCCTTTTTAATTTGTTTCGAAATTCTATTTGTATTATTTTGCGCGACTGTGTGTCGCCTTAAGACCACATTTAAAAAAAGGTATATTGCACAATAGAATGAGGTAATCGCATACCGAAACGAGCAGCGACCTTTGCTACCACCCACGGACATTGTCCTCACCGTCGCCATTTATCGCACACCAGCGTGCTTATAGGCCCTCAGGCATTAATATACATAGTATTGTGTGTGCTCTTTAATTGCGCGCTTCCACATCCGGCTAGCTATTCTGTTCTGTGACAGCAAGAAAAAAGTAATCACTTCCTTGACTTTATACATAGGATAAGCGTAAACGGAAATCAATCATAATAGACGTGCTGTTTCTTAATTCACACCACGCAGATTAGGTAAATGTTAAGTCATCTAAAATAAATTGAAACTAACACAGTTTAGGTTTGCCCTCATGGAAAATATTTATCCAAAATCCCTAATAGCATTGACGCGCAAACACATTCTGTGAAATAAGTTCCGCATCTGAATATCTGAAGTTTCAATTTCAATTCAAGCATACAAATGGGAATACGAAAACGGATAAGAAATCGTACGATTGCTTATAGGAATGCAAATCCAAATATGAATAAAAATTTGAATATATGTAAATATGAAATATAAATCCGCATACAAGTACCATTACGATACCTATCATTAAAGCAAATCGATAAGAAAAGGTATATAAAATCAGCATTAAAACTCAATCCCGTGTGGAAAAGTTTTTCATATAAAAACTGCCTAGAGCAGCGGTACTCGCCGACGCCAATGCGTAAAGGTCCGTAAATCCTCCCCGAAAAATCTTTCTGTCGAATACTCCAAGAGCCGCCTGATCGGATGTTGTCATTGTCCATGCTTTTGAGTGTGGTTTTCGTACGTTGAGAGCGTACTTTACTTCTGAATTGCCTACTCAGTCCAAAGTAGCTGTTGCTTTGCCAGATATACACCTAAGCCACAGATAGAAGGTCCATTGTGTTACCACAGTTTGACACAGTTCAATTATGCTCGCTATTGAACCACTTCGTGTCACCGATGAATCTCATCAGGCACCTTGCTTCGGTATTTGAAACCTCCCTATGGTCGGCCCGGAACAGTGAACAAGAGATGCAAGACTGTTTCCTCCTCTCGTGGTCCTTATAGCTTCTGCAACATCTTCGGAAACGGCACGTTGAGTCTTTATGCATGCTTACCTATTACACAGTGCCCGGTTAAAGCCACCACAACGTTGGAGGTATCCTCTCTTATAAGAGAGTATACCCTTCGTGACCGCTTCCGATCCCATTTAAGCTACGTATGCCTGGAAATTCGACAAGTCGTACTTTGATTTCATCTTTCCTCACTCATTCACTTAGTAGCAGCTTCCTTTGCATTGCAAGTCCATCTGCCACGCAGTTCTCTCTATTTCCCTATGACCCAAGAACCAAGTGAGGTGAATGTAAGAAATTAAATATTCATTTCATTAAATTTTCGGGACCAGTACAAGACTTTTTCATAACCTTTCATAAAACTTCGCGAATAGTTCCAGGCTATTTCAGGATAATTTCGTGCTTAGTTTCGAACTACCCCGAAATTATTCCGAACTAGACCTAAAATTTTCCGGAAGTGATTCTGAAATATTCTGAATTTGTGCCGAAGTAATCTCAAGCAGGTCTTGGAATGGGCCCGAAATGGGGTCAAAACTATCTCGAACTAGTCCTGGAATAGTTCTGAACTAGGCCCCAAATGGTTTTCAAATAGTGGTGCACTAGTTCCAAAATGGCCCTAACCAGGTCTCGAAATGACTCCGAAATGGTCCTTAGAAAGACCTGAACATATCTTGAAATGGTCCTTAACTAGCCTTGAATTAGTCCCAAAATGGTCCTGAACTAGTCCAGAAATGTTCATTTCTACGCATAAGAAGCAATTGCAGATTTTCTGTTATGTTACATAAGAAGCAGTTACAATTTTTCTGCTGGTGTAATGCAAATTTTACCCATACCGAGAGCCAAGATGTTTACACATCAATAACCAATCAGCCAACTGATAAGACTGAAGAGACTCAGTCCCAAAAACAAACCACCGCCTAGCCTTTTTTAACCATCTTATTTACGCGAAGGAACTTATTTGGCAGAATGTGTAAAATTTGTATTCCTTTCATAGCCCGCATACCTTATTTTACTCTATTTACATTTTAGTCCCATTATTTGGGTAGCCGATTACAAATACGTCGAATACATTGATGGATCATCGGTAGCGGTGTGTTTAACGCAAGCAGTCACCAACTGGACTATGGGATACTTTTTGATGACAATATCCACTTTCTTTATTCTACCTCTGCTCATCCTAGTCGTACTCTACGCTATAATAGCCAAAAATCTTATCTCCAGTAACGGTCCAATGTTACGTATTCGACCATCGAAACCAGAACTGAGCCTAAAGGCTCGCAAGCAGGTCGTGCTCATGCTAGGCGCTGTCGTTTTATCTTTCTTCCTTTGTTTGCTGCCTTTTCGCATGCTCACCATGTGGATTATACTAAGTTCGGAGCAGACATTCTTCGATATTGGCGTTGAACGTTATTACAGCCTCTTATACTTCTGTCGCATTATGTTCTATCTGAATTCAGCCATCAATCCAATACTCTACAATCTAATGTCCACAAAGTTTCGCAAAGGTTTCCTACGTCTCATTTTGAACGCATGGCATGGCGCTGCTATGTCGTTGACATGCGGATGCCATAGGCGCATACGGGCACGCACCGGCACCATAACTGGCGTGGGAACAAACACCAATACCAACACTTCGAACACGGCCACCAGCAATGCAACATCGTCCAGTTTACTTTCGCGCCAATCTAATCGCCGCTACAGCGATGACACAATCCAAACTAATGCCAGCACAAGGCGGCCTTTTACAAAGACGCAAATACAAATTCAGATGCATATGCCCTGTGGCATGGAGAGTGAGATATTAGCGATGCTGCATAGTAGCGTGACGGCAGTTGCTGCGACAGCGTTGGCTATTGAGGATGAAGCGCTCGAAAAGAAAGGCATTGCTGAAGACGGCCAACGGAAGTACTATACAATCCGGAAGTATAAAACGCAGTCGATAATGCGCGAGCAAGCAGAGGCAGAGCAGGAGCAACTACCTGTAACAAAGTGTGCCAATGTGCCAGGCCGACGTTCGGTGCATGTAAGTTTCGATGATGAGGAGGCTATTATTTTGACGTGATACGCTTAAGGCGAAGAGGCTAAACCAGGAATGCATTTTTGGCGATAAAATCGAAGTGAAAGTGAATGTGTATCTACTTATTTATGTATGTAAATGTGTTAATGTGTGTGCGGTTGGCTGTGTTTATATTTATATGTATTTTAAGACTATAGATATGTGTAAATTAAATTATCTAATATAACCTATATTTTATACGAACTTTTCGAGGTCAAAATAAATACACCGCCATCGCCTTTTTTATTTAATTTTAATTATAATAGCAAAACTAACTCATGTAAAACGATAAGATTAAACATTAGCTAATAATATTTTCAAATAAAAGGATAAAATATAATTTGTTTTGTAATTAACATGAATCAAAGCGCGATAATTCAGATGGTCGGGAGGATTTAAGTAATGCAGAAATTCTGGTAAACCGAGGGCTTGCGATATTTCGATACTATTCCATACTGGATATTGCAGTAGGCTAAACTCTTCAGTCGAATTTGAATAAGATGGCCGACGACATTAACCACCTCTTTGTATGCCCACTCACATCAGCTCATCTAACGATGTACCCTTTCGTGAGCCTACAGTTAGATCAGAATGGAGACAACACTTGGCCAATTAACCGATTTAGACAGAGTTTAGTTTCTGCTTCAACAAAAAGAAAAAACAGTAAAAGATTTTCGTTCGCTTTACATTTTAGTCTTAAACGACTTCAAAAAAGGAGGATGTTATCAATTTGTCAGAGTATTTTTTATGTATGTTTTTAAAGCTCAGAGGTGCTACCATACTGATTTTGTTTAGATCCGATCATAGGATCATGAAGAAACTAACGGTACTCTTAAATTTGTATATGAGAATTACTTAAAAATTACTTGTTTTAAGTAATTTTCGGCAATGGAAAGCCTTACGGTATTCAGATATAAAATTAATAAAAGTATTATTTGACGATCAGAATTGCCTTCAGGGTTTCCACATCCGATCGAGCTTCGTCCAGAGTTTGTTTACTGCAGAAAAGATTCTTAAATTCCTGGCAAGTATAAAATTTATTCTGGCGATTGTTTTTTTTTTTTTGTATTCGGAAATCTGCCTTAATGAAATGGTTGAATATTTCCACCCAGCGATTCACACACTGAGAAAAGTGTATGCTAAATACATAAATAAGTAAAAATTGCTCATACGCCATGTACATGTCGTATATGTATACTATGTATAATGTTAGATCAATTCTTAAACCAATGTCCAATTTAAAATCCAAACTTTTTTCCAAGAAAACTGCCATTTTTTATAATTTAATATATAAGAATTTAGCCCGCTTCTTTTGACTAGGTATATTCCATACTTGAAAAAAAAAATTATTTTATTATAAAAAATAATTTAAAAAAATATTTTTTTATATAAGTCAGCAAAGTTATCAAACGATAGCTATATAAGAACACTTGTATCCCAAAATCAAATGAACTGCCACATCTATTTATTTTAGGTTTTGTCGTACTTTCCGCAAATCCTTTTTTTTTTTGTAACATGCAGACAAAATATAGTTTGATGACGGGAGGTTTTGTACCTCAATATTATGTAGTTTCTAAATGTGCATTACAATTTTCATAATTCAATTAATTTAAAGAAAAATTAAACTCAAAATGCACGAAATACGTGGACGTGAATACATATGTGTGTACATTAGAAGGTACCACCTTCCAAGCACACAGAAGAAGCTCGCCGTACAACTCTGAGTCTAATGTATTTATGTAGGATAACTTCGTAAAAAAAAAACTTTTTTTTTCACATACGGCAATAAAATTCTACTGGAGTAATCAAAAAACTTTCTTAGCAAAAGGTTAACAATTTACTGACATTAGGGTAGTACGTTAATTGAGGTCAATGCGCTTTGAACAAAAGGGTCATACTTTAATTTATTTTATAAATTGATTTGCAAAAATAGTTTAAACTTTGGGGCTTACGGCGAACTTTTTTGTATCAGTATGAACAAAAATCGAATAAGAAAAGGAACGGTGATAAGATATAAATATTTAATATAATAACATAAGTTAAATAAAAGCGATGCAAACCAAAAAGTAGCTTTTATTTACCCAATATTTTGGATTTATGCATATGTATGTCTCTTAAGTATTGATTTTTTTTTGTTAGATTAAATTTATTGTAATTTAATTAATGTTCTTTAAAAATGAATTTTATTATATTTCTCTTCTAATTTTAACAAAACAAGTAAAGTTTTCAGGTATTCATGAGGGTATGTAATACTTACTTAAAATTTATTGTAACAATTTTTTTAAATTTTAAATGAAAATAAATAAAATATTCCGTTGCAGGTTTATTATACATACATAATTATATAACATATAAATGTGGTTATACATACATATGTGTATATGTAAATTCTTGAAGCTATGTACGCTCCATCCGGAGTTAAAGGAACTATATTAGTATTACAATAAAACAATAAATAACAAACAATAGCAGAAAAACTTACAACTGTTTAAACGCAAGTGAAAGGTATGTACCAGTAAATGGAATCGTCAAGGAAAGTATGTATGCACACCAACACGAATTTGCAAACGTTAGCGTGAAATTTAATTTTTTGCTCTTCGAACTTCCAGCTTCTCTTTTCCACAATACTGAGCCAGTTTATGTCTAAATACATCTTCTTCTTCAACTATAAGCTACTCGACCTTTTTCCTTCCTTTTTTCACTATCTATTCACACTTGCGCGGCTCACTAAATGATCGATCTTGTATGTATTAATAAACGATTATGACTTTCCTTTTTCCTCTTCTTATCGTTTCACTGCTATAATATATCTCAATTTTGTCTTAAGGAATAATTGATAGTCGCCTTCTTACTCGCAAAACTGTTGCCATCAATTGCTTGCCATTTATTTTTATTTAATATTAAGCCATTGCCATTTATTTCTTTCGTAGTAAGCGTATGCTTTGTGTATTGTATATATATGTATGTTACTGTATTATAGTTTTCTTTTTTTCTTACCAAACTTCTTTTTCTATGCCTTTTATGGATTATATAAATTATCGTTACATTATTAACGCATTAGATGTAGAAAAGCCGACAGAATTGCACCACATTTTGCATGTTTCCTAACCCGTTTATGTATTTGTCGTTCACTTCTGCTTGGCTGAACAAAATTTTGCTCATTCACCCACAACGACAAAATGTCTACATACACAGAAAACAGCAAAAACAAATAGTATGTATGGTTGTAAAATCGGAAATAGCCAATTGACAGGAAAACATCGGGGGGAGAGCACGCCCTATAGCTACCTAAACGATTACAGGCATTAAGGTTAACGTGCCTATCGTGCGAAGAGCAAACATTTATACTTTACAACAAAATAAATCAATAATAGTTTGGTTAAGTAGGCAAACTAAAGTATACCAGGGACCGAGAACGCGTTCCGGTTTTAGTTTAGGTCTGCATGATAACAAAATGTAATGTCAAAAACGTTCCCACAAAAGAACCAAATGGGAAGAAAAAGTATTCAGAGCAGTTTGAACGGAGCAAAATGCCAACAAAACTCTCGGGAACATTACCGGGAAGAACAGAATGAGAATGGGAACGTTTTCAATGAGAACAAAATGTGAACGAAAGTATAGAAAACGTTTTTAAGGAGAATCAAATAAGAACGTTCTGTAAATAAAAAAAAGTTTTGAGAACATAACGTTATGAATGAGAGGGACGTCTACATGTTGGCATGAAAAATCGTTTCAGTGAGAACCATGATTGATAATTCTAAGCCAGTGCACAGGTGGCTCATTACAACTTCCATATCGTTTACCATTAGGATGAACTGTCCATTTATGGTATAATTTTTCATTTTATGTGCAAGAAGAGTTCGTGTCTCAAGTCTTTCGTTGATTTAATTTACATAATTGTCTTTCAGAGGTTTTTTGATTGATTTTAATATACAAACATTTCAAAGTAATGGAACGCTTAGATACAAACACAGTTCTTGCTTCTATTCTCCTCGAATAGTTCAGAGAAAATTTGTTCAATTTCGTACTGTCAGAAATTTGCTGAGACTTTATTTCCCAAATGGTTATTCTATATAAAGTTCCTTAGACTTTTGTTCCCGTTTTCTTCTCTTAGAAGTGTTCCCGAAAGTATTGTTCGCATTTTGTTCCACAGGGTTTTCTGCTTATATGATTCCCGTTGAGAACGTTCTCAGCAGTTTTGTTCTCACTTTCGTTCTTGTGAAAACATTCGCGAAGGTTTTGTTCTTATTTCGGTTTGGGTTCTTAAGCGTTCTTGGTAACAAAACTACGAGAAAAACATTTAGTTTCGTTCATACCTTTTGTCCTCGGTCCCTGAAAAAATACTTTTCAAGCACCACTATTCACTCGTAGTTGGGGAAATGTAGGGGAAAGAATAAATTTCGAGTTCATCAAACATCATAAATTTTTTTTTTATTTCTTCATGACCATCAATTTTTCTGTCGGATTTTTACTCTTCACAAAGAAAAATAACGCTGGACCCCTAATTTTCGTACAACTTCAAAGCAGTTACTAGATTTAACCCTGGGATGGGGGTTAAGTTTTTACACGTTCAAATTCTATGGTCCTCGAAAAGCAGTTTAGATAATCATATCATGCATAACAATTTTCAGAGCTGTGTGTGTGCAATCACACTGCTTTAACATCTGCTCTATGGTTAAGTGCACATAGAAACTTATCCCTAAATTTACCTCCAGCGCTAACGTCGGGCAGGTGTGCATTGCTCCAAGCCAGACATTGATGCATTTTGTTTGACTGACTGAAGTATTGGGCCCACATATTTCCATAGGTTAACGCTACATAACATATGATGAAGTATTTATGTGTATCCATCAAAGCATTCTAGGGCTGCAGCCTCAGGATTTACCCGCTGGGTGATTGTACACCAATAATGCTTTTGTGGCTCTGGATATGGTTCCACCTGCATGATCGATAACATTTTTGACGAATCTATCGATAGAAATGAACTCGAAAACAATATCGATAAAAAACGAATGTTTAGTAAAGATTTCTATTAAAATTACCGAAGAGTGTTTGGATTACTACAGCCCGACACGGTAATTAGCACATTGCCTGCTTGAATACTTTAATTTTGTTTTAAAAGCTATTTTTCCCCAAGTTTTTTTTTAGTACCCTTCGTATCATACATACATACATATGTATGTACAGATGTACATAGATACAAATGTACGTATGTTCATAGGAGCTTAAGCAATCTGGCAACACTAAATCAGAAAGTGACAGGGCAAAATAATATGCTTCCTACTAAGCTCTACCACTGCTTATGCTCCAATCGAAAATCATTAAACGCAACAACAACAAAAGCAAAAATATTAGCAATAATATCTAAACACCCTTTTACAATTTCCTTAGGAAAACAATCAATTTTTCAGGCTATTAAACTGAAATGAGTGCACAAATGTTGTGCCAATAGACAAGCAAGACCAATGTCTTGTATGTACATATATACTTACATATGTTTGTATGTATGTACATAAACATTTATTTGGCCATTGGCAAACAAATACCAAATAGATTAGGCGATCCCACGCGCACACATCTACTTATTTAATAACAAAACAGTGTGAATAGCAGCTACATAAAGCTTTTGGCATTCCTGCATTAAATATGTCGAAGTGGCAAAAGAAATTGAAACCAAAATATCACAGTTAAGAAATCGAAAATTTCCATGCAAAAATTGTAAGCTACTGAAGCTGAAGTCGAATGCCAAACCAGCCGAACACGACCTAACCGCCTAAGCATACACGGAAAACAACTCTCGATGCACGCATTGCTTTGGGAGAAATGCCCGAATGGGGATGGGTGTGGGGTTAGTATCAAGCAGAAATGATTTAGGTGTTTGGACCATATTACTCTGATACAGAGACATACTACATATGTATGTATATATTTCTTCCCTTCCGCTATACGTATGTGGCTTATTTTCGTAATTGTTGTTACCGTTACCGTAGCTGGAGGGCTACTATAAGTCATTCCGTCCATTCGAAATGGAATTTTATGTTATTTTTGCTTTTGATTTCGTCACTCGGAATAATATTTGTTGTTGTCACCAAAATGCTTTCGATAAATTGCTGTTATTTTTTTTATTGTAATCTGGTATTTGCAAAAGTAATCTAAATAGCATACATACAGTTATGCATGCCTGGGTGTTATAGGTGTGTATGTATGCACATATGGGCTTATATATGTATGTATGTATGAATGAATGTATGTAAACGCCGGCACTAAATATTTCTTTGTGATTTATTGGGATTTGTTGTTTGCATTACTGCTGTGTTTTAAGTGTTGTTGGCGTCGTTTTCGGCACGTTACTTTAACTACTTATGTACATGTTGACCGTATTTGGGAGGCAGCTCCTTAGGTTATAGGAAAACTCCGCGACCCAGCATACAACTTAAATTCAGCCCTAAAAGGAATGTGTTATGTATATTTATTAATAGCAGAGGCATGCATATGTACCCTTGTATTCAGCTGATTAAGTGAAGTGTCATTTTGACTAGTTTTGGCTATTCTTTTCTTTTGTTTATTTAATGTTTATATTTTTATATAAAAGTTAAGCACTTAACCTAACCAGCCCCACATAAATTCTCCTTTTCAAACTTCGTACAAAAAGTATGAAAATTCAACAAACTTTAACATTTGCACCCTAAAATTGTAAACGTTTTATTCAGAATTTTTAGAACAAATTTGTGTATGTAACATTTGCACCCTAAAATTTTAAACATTTTATTCAGAATTTTTGGAAAAATGTTGGGTATGCAATTTTGCAGCTCATTAAATGTTACTAGGTTAAAGTGCAAATTTCAAGACGCTAGAAAATCGCTTTGATTTTTAATAATTTTTTTGGCTGATGGTGCTAAATAGGCATTTTCTCCCATACAAATGACGTTGTCGAGCATATTTTCTAAAAATTCTAAATAAAAAGTTTAAAATTTTCGGGCGCAAATGTTACATACCCAAATCTTCTTCTAAAAATTCTGAATAAAAAGTTTAAAATTTTCGGGCGCAATTGTTACATACCCAAATTTATTCTAAAAACTCGAAATAAAAGGTTTAAAATTTTTGGGTACAATTGTTAAAGTTTGTTGAATTTTCATAATCTTTGTACGAAGTTTGAAATGTGAATTTACGTTGCGCTGGTTAGGTAAAGTGCTAAACTTTTATATAAAAAAAAAAATTAATAAAATAGCCAAAACTAGTCAAAATGTCACTTGACTTAATCAGCTGACAACAAGTGTAGTCACTTTAAAAAAATTAAAATTTGCGCCAGCTGAGATTCAAACGGGGTGCTCAGTTTTGTTAGGCGAATACTCTCTCTGCGTGCCAACGCCGCACATAAAATTTCATTGACTAAGTGCGTACATATCATTAAATCGTTAATAGTAGCCGTTAGAGATGAGTCGAGACTAATTGATCTCCAATTATACCCATAAGGGATGAGTGGAGACTAATTGATCTCCATTAGTGCCCGTATGAGACTAGTTGCGACTAATTAATGCCCAATTGTACCCGATTGAGAGTAATCTCGGTATACTCTCTTTAGAGATTAGTCGCACAATTTTTTGCAGGGCATATACGTATGTACATATGTATGTACCTTTTCCACGCACTGGCGAATCATGGAAGGATGTGACTTGATAGGAGCTTACTTGATAAGTACATACCCATTGGGGAAAATCTCTAGTTCTGAACTGGTGCGCTTCTAGTACATTGTACATAGAAAAAAGCATAACGTTAGCGAGATTTTCAAGCATGTGATGGCACGGCCGATAATTTTCGATGCCTGAAGTTCAGGGTTACCAAATCTCATTTAGGCCACGACGATTTAGGTGGGTTTGCAACTGGTCTATGGGCGGATGGCAAAAACATCGACGACCTGTATTTAAGTATGTATGTATGTAAGTATATGATCGAATACTTATTACAATGAATGTACATACATACGTATATAAATACTAGTTATAATCCGCATACTAATTTAAGTATTTCATAAACATTTTGAGGATACTTGATCATTCCATACAAACATATTTCCAATTTTTTTAGGTAGCACTCGTTTTATTATCCCGTTAATTTGTAATATTTATTAGGTCATTCATGCAGCTTAAACACATAAAGATAGCTATTTTACATACATATATGTATGTACATAAGTATTTATGTTTGTATAAACTACTGCAGCTACACTTAGACGCGATTATACAAATGTACATAGTATGTAAATTAGGGTGGTCCAAAAATGCACAGGAAAATTAACTTTTCTGAACTTTTTTCTGGGTAGTTTCTACTGGTATTTAGTAAAAATTTTAAGTTAAATTTGCATCAAAATTTTATTGCTTGAAAATTTCGAAAAGCGTAATATTTTTATTCGATGAAAAAATATTTTTATTTACAATTCTATGAAAAAATTTATTTCCCAAATATAAAATATATGGGGCCCGGCGCCAAAAATACTAGGAGCGGACTAGCAAATTGTGGAAAAGAAATCACTTACGCAGATTCATAGCAAAATATTTAACTAACCAAAATCAAAAAGAATTTGTTTGATAAAAATGCCTATTGGCAGCCATGGGACGAACTTAAGGTAGATACAATGGAAAAAATAAATTTGTATGTCAGAAAAAATATTTATTTTGTCGCAAGTAATTTAAAATAATTTTTCTACTAGCTAGTTTATCGGCAGTTTTTTAAATATATCTGTGGCCAAACACTGCTTTTAATTTTTATATATCTACTGAAATTCATAAGTCAGTTTTCTTTGAAATTCTACAAAATAGCTGAAGGAAAATCCTCTGCAATATAAAATTGAAATGGACGGAAGTGTATACATATATTCTTGACTCGCGAGTGGATTAATCAGATTTAGCATTTAGCCAAAAGTGGACGCTTCTGTGGACGAGATCCGTTTTCGATGGCAAAAGTCCTGCTTGCATAAGCTCAGCTCTTGTTGCATAAAATGTAGGTAGAATTGAAGGTTTCATGCAAATACATGCCATGCACATAATTTGGTATCCATGTATCTATTGTAAATGTTTTTTTTTTGTCATTTTTAAAAGGAAGAAGTACGAACTGCTTTAGAAATAAAATAAATGTGTTGGCTAATTTTCCTCAAATTGCATAAAATTTAGTACTTGGGGCCAAAAAAGTTTTGTACGAGGTGGGCGTCATAGTAAGAAATTCTTCATTAAATATTGCCCAAATTAGGATATTTTAAAATAAACGAGCAGGGCATACCCAATTTCATTAAAATATAATCATTTAACATTTGCGCCTTTCTTTCTTTAGAGTTTGAGAACGTTAATATTAACCGATTTTGATGTTATTAGAGATATATTCTTTTCTGATTAAAGCCAGCATATATATACTCTAAATTTCATCAAAATCTGATAACATTTACAATTTCTCTCCAAAGAGCTGCGGGTGTGGCAGTGCGTCCACTTTTACAATTTTCCACAATTCTTCATTTCTAAGTGCAGAATAGAGCATATACGAAATTTCAGCGAATTTGTTGTGCGGTTGGTTAATACTTTTAGCTGCAACTATATGGAGACGGCGCGGTTAAATGTTAATACCAAAAATCTACCACCCTATTGCAAGTACGTATTTACTAGAGCCCTGCACGATTACATATAACAAGTGACAGGTTAAAATAAATAACCACTACCAACAAAATTTTTACCCAGAAACCAAACTATACTTTTGCGAAGATTTTCGATACGCTAAGTCTAAATCTGGGCTCGAACGTGTGACGAACACACGGCATCGTACTACTCGTCACGTAAAAACACATTTTTCGGATTATAACATACGTGAACATAATCTTTGTCCCATTCAGCTTATACTGCCTAACGTATCACGTAATTTTCTTTCGTATCGTTTTCGATCTGTGAACTGATGTTACGAATCGAGCCCTGCCCGCAGAATTGCTCTGTCTGTTATACCTTAGCGAAGAATCAGCGCATAAAAGTAGTCAGCATTCTGGGTAAGGAGGTAGGTCTCATATCGTTGGCCTAATAATACTGATGCCGATGCGGCGAGTAAACGATGCGTAACGGTAAACTTGGCATCGTTGATCACACTGGTTTACAGCAAAAATGTTCAACGGATGCCACTATCCAATTCCTATATAGAACTGCTCGCTGATTCCGAAAGTCGAGTTAATTTTTTCTCAGCAGTTTTTCGGCAGTTGAAAGCTAGCGAAATTCTATATAAACCATATATATATCACTTTTCGATAGATCTGATAGCTTCCGACAAATTAAGTAATAATTCCAAATTTTTTTGGTTTTTTGATGAAAAAATTAAAAATAATGAAACTTTCGACAGGAGAAAGATTTTAAAATTACAGATTCTGTGTAAAGCGTGTTACTCTTTTATGCGCATTTTGACCAGTCATTACTTCTTTATTTATCAATCGCTGTGCTTCATTAGTAACTTGATTTTTTAACAGAACAGGCTTTAACACAAATGCAAAACATTGACACAGAATATATATTTTTTTTTCTCTTATCAAGGTTTTAATTTTTTAATTTTTGCTTCAAAAAACAAAAAAAAACTGGAATGATTAATCAAACGGGCAGATTCTGGAATTCACTTCCGATTGAATTTCAACTCCTGTCAATTTGAATTCAAAGCGAACTTAAATGAAATTCACTCGGAAATGATTTGCCGAGCCTATCGGAAAGTTATGTTTATGATTTTCATATTCGTATTTCATATTAAGATTGTTCAATTGCTTCGTAAGATATATGTGATTAAGTGGAACTACTTTTTGTTTTGAGCTGAGTAACGGTAAATAAAAAATATCTCGAAAACTTATTCATAGAATAAAATATTAACTCGATTTTCGGAATCAGTGGGCGATTCTACATGCACTATCCAACCCAGCACGTTTTACTAAGGCCGCCATATTATTTGACGGACATATGATGTCCGTTGTAATGGCAAATGTATTCATTAACTTAAATGCTACGCATGTAGATTATTGAATCAAAAATAAAATTTAGTTTTATTGAGTTCTCACTTAAATTTTATGCCCAGCACAAATACATACATACAACGGATGTGTGTGTATACATACATATGTGCGTTTATGTCAATTTATTTTAAAATGTGTCAGATAATTTTCAACGCAGGACCTCCATTAAATGTACATATGTACATATGTATGTGCATACCGACTGCATGTGAACTGCAAATACGTAAATATGTAGGTTATGTAATGCTCCCAGCAACCCAAAATATTTCACAGAACATTTACGAGACCACAACTATGTTGTTATTGTTGGGAATTTTAGCTAAATCCACATAATATGGATGACTTCAGTTTGATTAGTTTTTCTCATACTCCTGAATTTTTGTAATTGTTGTTTACTAACCACCACGAAGATTTATCAATGTGACGTCGGTAAACACACAGTGTCGATCGAAACAATAGCCCCCCCATCCACCTTTCAAAGAGATGTTGTTTTCAATTAAAATAATGTTCATTCTCTAAAAAAAAAAAACATATTAACCCAAGTTTAAAACTTTGTAGAAAACCACAAGAAAATGCAACAAATTTTCACCCAAATATAAAACTTTTTTCTCAGAAGTGTTGGAATTTTTGTGAGTACACAGTTTTATAGCCTATTCAATTTTAATCTGATAATGTGTATGTTGATTTTTTATAATTTTTTCGCCGAAGGTGTTGGGGGTTTCTTCCATATAAAGTGGCAAGCAATATCAATTTGAAATGGGGGTGCTATAGATATGACCGACACTGTGTGTATGTATGCATGTATGTATATTTATAAACGCATTATTATTTATAAAAGCAAATTATGTAAACTGTGCAGAGGAAAGAAAAAATATGTACTGGCGAGTAAGGGGGAATCTAGCTTGTACTTCAAGTAATACATTCATACATTTGTATGTTGCGCGTATAAAATGGTTTGTAGAGTTTATTGAACCGAATAAATTAATTCATGCTTAATTAATATTTTTATAAATTTAAGGTTATGATAGGATTTTTAAGGAATTAGATTTGGTCAAGACGCGTCGTCGCCTAAATCGCCGTTGTGGGAAAAATGAGATTTGGTAACCCTGAACTCCAGGCATAGATATTCATGCATAAAAATCGTTAAATCGTTATTAAAACAAGAGATTTGTATAACAAAAGCTAGAGAAAATACCGCCTATCAAGGCAATGCCTTCAAAGAATAACCGTTTTTTCGCTCTCCTGTGCAATTTTAGTGCCGTAAGATAGGCGGATGTGCGACATGTACATATACCCAATTGCTATTAGGTTGGTTGGTTGGCTGGTTTGGCAAGTTTAATATTAGCACTAACATATGTACGCCGTTTTAAAAACACAGAAAAAAAGAAACTATGACAAAAAGCAAAACTGCACTATTTTGTCTGCATCTGGTTAATTACAGGACGACAAGAAGTATTGAGTTCCAGTCTTGCAGCATGGATTCCCTCTGCCAAGTGCCCTGTGTAGACGGCAGTTAGTCGGGATAAATCCCTGTGCTGTTCAGTTTTATGAGAGTCGCAGAGCGTTTTGCGCAATATGTGGACCTAAGATTCCTACCGACCCTATGGGACTGAATGTTTTTCCACCTACTGTTTTGGCCACCTTTCTCCAGTGCTGAGAGATGCGGCTCTCGATGAAGCTCACGGGCACAATAATCACTTCTGCCAATCACATATCCAGAGCCGACCCCTTTATGGCTAGCTTGTCGACCATCTGGTTGGCATGAATCCTGCTGTACCTCCGGTACCCAGAACAGTGCAACGACATGGCTATCAGCTAATGCCGTAACGTAGTCTTTGTATTGTTTTATTGTGCAGGATGTGATACTTGCACAGCCGAGTACCTTAATCGCCGTCTAGCTATCAGAAAAGATAGCAATTCTGGTACCTGCTAGCTCCAAGGCTAAAATTATTTTGCACGCCTCTTTGATGGCCAAGACTTTTGCCTAAAAAGCACTGGTCTAATACGGTGGTCTTTTAAAGTAGGCTTTCCAAGTTGGAGGTCGGTTGAAAACATCCACGACACAATGACATAACTCGTTTTTGAGCCATCCGTAAAAATAGATGTTTGGAAGCGTTCACTTAAAAACAGCTCATTTCGACTGCTTCGTTGATGAAAACATGTCGAAGTGAAGCGACGGACAGATGTATTCAGATTTGAAAGAATGTTTGGGCAATGCAAGCTGACATCTGTACCCTACCTAGCTTTGGGTATATGTAATTCGTCTCTTTCCACCAAACCAGCGAACCGTATGCTGGGCCTTGTTCACCCACTTCTTACCTATAATATTCTTGCATGAATACAATTCGTTTTCTAGTTTAATTTCGGGGTAAGAATGACTCCCAAATACTTAGCACAAGAACAGAGCGATACCATAATCACTACATCGTCCGCGTACGTGAAAACTGTAACCCCATCTCTGTTGATTCGTAGAAGCATATTGTTTAATACGCAGAGCCACATCAGCGTTGACAGTAGACCGCCTTGCGGAATCTTTCGTATAGGACGCCTGATGACTTCGCTGTTGCCAAGCTTAGCGTTTACAATCCTTGTACGAAGCATGCATGAACCAACGACTCTTAGTCTAACAACAACTCTGCCCAGGACTTGGTCAATGACCAATTGAGACAGCCATGCCTCAATGTCCTCCCACTTGTCACACACCAGCTTCACCTTGTTGGAAACCTCACCTATAAGCGCCACCTGCTATCTCTCGCCACCTCGCTGAAGCCACGCCGAGACTCTGATGCAGTAGCTGCACCTGATTGGTCAGCAGAAAACCTCCATTTTTTTAGAGTCTTTCAGCCTCATCCTGAATGATGCAGTTTCTCGCATCATTGTGTTGGGTGGCCTGCTACTCATCCACCACCGCCTGAAAACGAGTTTTGTGGTCGGCGTCCTTCGATTGTTTTTTTCCGCTGTTCAATAGAAATGCAGTTTAAGGGATCTAAGCTTAAACTCTGGTCCTAAGGGCCAGTTTAAAGTTGGCAGGCATTCGATTGGCTGATCTTAGTTTAAACCAGCCAGATCGGGCGTTTAATATTAGTTTAAACTACGGCCGTGCACTGAAAAACTGACCCTAAGTGGTATATTTACTGGCACCGGCAGATTTATCGTGTTGTTTAATAAAATGCCCCTTTTTCGCAAAATTTCTTCTTCTTCCTCGAAATGTAATTAAAGAGAAGCTTCCCTGATTGATACCTACAAGTCCAGATAAAAGCTAGGTTTAAAAAAAATAAGTGAAGCGGACTGTATTTTGAACTGTAAAATCTGTATTTAAACCCTCTTTAAAGAAGTTTATCTTATAGATATCGTCCATCTCTGAAAATAAATGGTCTGGAAAGTATCTTGTATGTGATTGTAAATGATTCTAATGGAGAACAATAAAAGTAGATTATAATTATGCTTTTTCTCTAATAGTGCATAAAAACTAATCTTTGCCATTTTTCCTCCGTTTTACTATATTTTAAAGAATTACCACGCATTTATAGTAAATCTGCATCTTTAAATTTTTAATAGGACGTCAGAATTTACATAAGTTTTATGAAAGATATCTTTTGAAATTTGTATCCTTTAATATCCTTATATACATATTTTTATAGGACATAAATTAAGCTAAAATTCTTCAAAATGCATTCAAAATTAAAGGCTTGAAGGATAATATTTTTAAAGAACATTTTTGTCATGTTCCAAAGGATATATGAAAACAAAAGTTATAATTAATCTTGTTTTGAATTTTTCTTTCATATAGGCCCCTATTATGAGTTGCATTCGATTTTCGACTGTGGTCGAAAGTGCTGAGCGAACGAATTTTCATTTGGTATTATGGCGCTCATTCGATGAAGAATAGCGCTATTGTGAATTTCGCTCGTTTAGGTTGTTCACAATAGTATATTTTTCACCGCTGAGAAGCTTTGTTTACAAATCGAGCAAACTAAATAGTGTGCTTATACATATTTATGTAAATTTGTTCTAATTAAAATGAAATAAAAAAGAAAGCGAGTTTATAAAAACGTGGTAAAATGAGTACAACGAGTTCTGGTTCAACGATTCGTCAGAGGATGAGAGCTTAGTAAACTGGCCAGGAGTAGCAAATGTTTAAGAAAGTTTATTAGTCTTTCGAATATATTTTGATATAAAATATATTTAAGAAATTTGTCTACAGATTCATTAAAAAGTTCCGACCATCTAAAGAGGCGTTTGTGAGCCAAATCTATTTAAAATATTTTAAAACTATCAACAGCGCTACGATTTTGTTCTCAGAGATCGTGCCAACAGGGTATTGGGATTTTCTTTCACAAGTAAAACCAGCCTTTCGAGCTTGTGTTTAGTATTCACGATGTTAGAACTGCATGAAATTAATAAAAATTGTTTAAAATTAGTGTCTAGCCGCCAAAATGTAAGAAAACATATACAAAATCATACATTTTTCACAATTTTCTAACACTTCGCTACACCATCGAAAGCAAAATTCTGTTCGACAGAAAGTTCGATACTCAACGAAAATTTCGACAACCTTGCATAGCTCATAATACGAATTTCACTTTCGATCTTCGTTCTTCGATAGCCAGCGAAGATCGAAAATCGAATGCAGCTCATAATAAGGGCCATATCCATATTTGGTGTAAACGTTTGGAAATAGAGTTCATGATTCTTTGGAAAAAATCCCGACTACCTGGTAGAAAGCCAAAAAACGCAGACTTACTAAATATTATGCCCTAATACTGCAGAGTAAAGTCTCGCGAAATGCAAAAAACTTATGATAACTGTATCTGCAGTCGGCACGGGTTGTCGTTGTCCGAATTCCATAAAATAGTTTAAGATAAAACCAATAAAATTATGGGGTATGCGTTAAAAAAAACTTTGGTTTTTTGGGACAGTCTAATGTACATATATGTATATGTACATACAGTATAGGTAGGTGAACTTTAAAACACTTTATTTTTTCGTTAGAATCCATCTCGGGTATGCTTTTGAGCAATGCACTGTAAAATGCAAATAAACAAAACCCAATTAAATTAATTTACGTATAAATAAGTATGTATGTATGTATATAAATACAATTAACGGTTTTTAGTTTCGTTAGAAAAGCATGAATCAATACATATTGTTGTCAATTGTGATTTGAAAGATTTGCTGTTCTCTTTGAATTTATACACACATATGTAGATAATCATTGCATCCATTTTTTTGCAAGTCTTTAATTTTTTAACATATTTTGTACTTTGTCCAACTGAAAGTAACTCCTTTCTTATTTCACATTTACTAACCTTAATGTTTCCTATATCCTTATTTTTCTGACTTCTGGTAGTCCTATCGTACTAATCGCTACCTTTCGTATGGAACTTTATTACGATGACACTGAGGTGGCTGTATGCTTCACATCAGCGGAAACCTTTTGGTCGGCTTTCTACTTTATCACTTGCATTACAATCTTCTTTGTTCTACCCTTCATTGTGTTGGTTGTGCTCTATGCTGCAATCGCCTACAAACTTCTACGTCGCAACATTGACTTTCATCGCCCCACCACCGCTGCTCACGTGCCGCCCACCACCTGTTTAAGTTCGGTTATTCTACGCCATCAATCGATAAATAATAAACTGCCACTCCAGATGACGTCCAATGGCGTGGGAGCCCAACAACTTAGCACCGGTATGCGAAAACATCGCAAACAAGTGATATTCATGTTGGTTGCCGTAGTCGCCAGTTTTTTTATTTGCCTTTTGCCATTTCGCGCATTCACATTATGGGTTATCACTGCACCTACGAAGGACATCGCAAGTCTTGGCATTGATGGTTATTATGGTATTTTATATTTCTGCCGTATAATGTTGTATTTAAATTCGGCTTTAAACCCTATACTGTACAATCTTATGTCTTCGAAATTCCGTACTGGATTCTGGCGCTTGATCATTTCCTGCTGCGGAGGCGGCACGGATCGTGTTATTGGACGTGGCAATAAGGGGGCAACAACTACTGCCACAACAACAAC
>NW_023458558.1:23556412-23573649 GCF_013731165.1 Rhagoletis pomonella
TTCGGTTAAGCGCACAAATTTTTCGTGCAAAGAAGGATGGGCAGCTAAGCAAAATATACTGTATATATGATTTATATAGAATTTCTCTAAGATTGTTACATTGGTTCGTAAGTTATACGTGATTAAGTGGCACCACTTTTTGTTTTAAGCTGAGTAACGATAAATATAAAATATCTCGAAAACTTATCCATAGAAGAAAAAATTAACTCGACTTTCGGAATCAGCGAGCAGTTCTATATAGGAATTGGATAGTGGCATCCGTTGAACATTTTTGCTGTAAACCAGTGTAATCAACGATGCCAAGTTTACCGTTACGCATCGTTTCCTCGCCGCATCGGCATCAGTATTATACCGGCATGAGTATTATTAGGCCAACGATATGAGACCAACCTCCTTACCCAGAATGCTGACTACTTTTATGCGCTGATTCTTCGCTAAGGTATAACAGACAGAGCAATTCTGCGGCCAGGGCTCGATTCGTAACATCAGTTCACGGATCGAAAACGATACGAAATAAAATTACGTGATACGTCAGGCAGTGTAAGCTGAATGGGACAAAGATTATGTTCACGTATGTTATAATCCGAAAAATGTGTTTTTACGTGACGAGTAGTGCGATATCGTGTGTGACGATTCGAGCCCAGATTTAGACTTAGCGTATCGAAAATCTTCGCAAAAGTATAGTTTGGTTTCTGGGTAAAAATTTTGTTGGTAGTGGTTATTTATTTTAACCTGTCACTTGTTATATATAATCGTGCAGGGCCCTAGTAAATACCTACTTGCAATAGGGTGGTAGATTTTTGGTATTAACATTTAACCGTGCCGGCTCCATATAGTTGCGGCTAAAAGTATTAACCAACCGCACTGCAAATTCGCTGAAATTTCGTATATGCACTATTCTGCACTTAGAAATGAAGAAGTGTGGAAAATTGTAAAAGTGGACGCACTGCCACACCCACAGCTCTTTATAGGGAAATGGTAAATGTTATCCGATTTTGATGAAATTCAGAGTATATATATGCTGGCTTTAATCAGAAAAGAATATATCTCTAATAACATCAAAATCGGTTAATATTAACGTTCTCAAACTCTAAAGAAAGAAAGGCGCAAATGTTAAATGATTATATTTTAATGAAATTGGGTATGCCCTGCTCGTTTATTTTAAAATATCCTAATTTGGGCAATATTTAATGAAGAATTTCTTACTATGACGCCCACCTCGTAAAAAACTTTTTTGGCTTCAAGCACTAAATTTTATGCATTTTGGGTAAAATTACCTAACACATTTATTTTATTTCTAAAGTAGTTCCTATTTCTTCCTTTTAAAAATGACAAAAAAAAAAACATTTACAATAGATACATGGATACTAAATTATGTGCATGGCATGTATTTGCATGAAACCTTCAATTCTACCTACATTTTATGCAACAAGAGCTGAGCTAATGCAAGCAGGACTTTTGCCATCGAAAACGGATCTCGTCCACAGAAGCGTCCACTTTTGGCTAAATGCTAAATCTGATTAATCCACATGCGAGTCATGAATATATGTATACACTTCCGTCCATTTCAATTTTATATTGCAGAGGACTTTCCTTCAGCTATACAATAAAAGTGCAATAAATTGTACAGGGGTTCTGTCTGTTAAAGGAACAATACATATGTATAAGCTAAACTTGCAGCTTCCGCAGCTGGAACTATTTTAAATATGACATAGCATTTAATTGTGCTAGGAAGAATTCAGCTCACTTTATACTGAACAAATTTTGTAGAATTTCAAGTAAAACTGTCTTATGAATTTCAGTTTCAAATTAGAAGCAGTGTTTGACCACAGATATATTTAAAAAACTGCCTATAAATTAGCTAGTAGAAAAATTATTTTAAATTACTTGCGACAGAATAAATATTTTTTCTCACATACAAATCTATTTTTTCATTGTATCTACCTTAAGTTCGTCCCATGGCTGACAATAGGCATTTTTATCAAAAAAATTCTTTTTGAATTTGGTTAGTTAAATATTTTGCTATGAATCTGCATAAGTGATTTCTTTTCCACAATTTGCTAGTCCGCTTCTAGTATTTTTGGCGCCGGGCCCCATATATTTTATATTTGGGAAATAAATTTTTTCATAGAATTGAAATTAAAAATAAATATTTTTTCATCGAATAAAAATATTACGCTTTTCGATGCAAATTTAACTAAATTTTTTTACTAGTTACCAGTAGAAACTACCCAGTAAAAAAGTTCCGAAAAGTTGATTTTCCTGTGCATTTTTGGACCACCCTAATTTACATACTATGTACATTTGTATAATCGCGTCTAAGTGTAGCTGCAGTAGTTTATACAAACATAAATACTTATGTACATACATATATGTATGTATGTAAAATAGCTATCTTTATGTGTTTAAGCTGCATGAATGACCTAATAAATATTACAATTTAACGGGATAATAAAACGAGTGCTACCTAAAAAAATTGGAAATATGTTTGTATGGAATGATCAAGTATCCTCAAAATGTTTATGAAATACTTAAATTAGTATGCGGATTATAACTAGTATTTATATACATACGTATGTATGTACATTCATTGTAATAAGTATTCAATCATATACTTACATACATACATACTTAAATACAGGTCGTCGATGTTTTTGCCATCCGCCCATAGACCAGTTGCAAACCCGCCTAAATCGTCGTGGCACAGTGTTGCGAAACCGGAATTTTTTGGAAATCATATTGCCTAAACTGTAATTTTAATTGTATCGATGAGAAACTTCTACAGATTGGTCAGAATGAAATCCCAAACAGAATGAGTGAAAAAAAAATTTACACCGAAAAAAATTGTTGGGTCAAATTTTCAACAAAAGTCAAAAAAAAAAAAAAATTGTTCGAAAAATTTACAAAAAAAGTTTATTTTAATTGTTCTTTTATTTCTGATAAATACCCTATGATTAGTTTTTTAAATAAACTATAGGGTGGTCCGAACAAGAATTATAAACGTCAAATTTTCATGATTTTTCGATATTTGTTGAAAAACTCTGAAATTTTATATAAAACCAAAATCTATTTCATTTCCTATTTGAAAGGTGGCAATAAAAGCTTTAATTTGATACCGGTTTGAAGTCAATAGCTTCAGTTTTAAGAGAGTTATGCTCATTTTTGTGGAGTGCTAGACACACATGCGGACTAATTAGTGACAAAAAAGAAAACACTGAAGATGGCGATTAGCCGAAACCGGTCTGAAAATAATAAAAATTTGACGTGGGATGACGGAAAGTCACCCGAAAACCAATATGATTAAATTATTCAATAAGTGATTCCGAGAATTTCCGTTCTATTTCTATGGAATAAATACTGAGAGTGATATACTAAAATCGCTATAACTCCCAGGAGGGCAGGTATGGGCAGCTGATTTTTTCACAGTTCGTTGAAAACAAATTATGTAACATTTCTGTAGTGGTTTGGAACTGGGACTCTCTGGGACTTTTTAGATATTGCTTACCTAACCCAAATTTAAAGGAAAAATGGACCTTTAGTCGGGTTTTCGCTCTAAAAAAGGTGCATATGAAAATGTCTCAAACAATATTCCTTTTTTTTACAGAAGATACTTGTCCGAAGGCAGATTTTTTTTCCGAATCAAAATATCTGTCACCAAAATCAAATGAGATCATTTTGAATACAGCCCTGAAATCCCCTCTTTTCGTGAAAATTTTGTATATTTGACTTCTAAAATCAATTAAAAATCAACGGGCCAACATAAAAATAAGCTTTATGTGTTTTTTGTTTACTTGGAATGTCTGTGACAAAATTGCATCATTAAAAACACTGAAAAAAATAATCGGGAAAAAGTTACTTTTCCACTAGCCGCAACACAGTGCGTGGCCTAAATGAGATTTGGTAACCCTGAACTTCAGGCATCGAAATTTACCGGCCGTGTCATTACATGCTTGAAAATCTCGCTTACGTTCTGCTTTTTTCTATGTACAATGTACTAGAAGCGCACCAGTTCAGAACTTGAGATTTTCCCCAATGGGTATGTACTTATCAAGTAAGCCCCTATCAAGTCACATCCTTCCATGATTCGCCAGTGCGTGGCAAAGGTATTCCGAGATTACTCTCAATCGGGTACAATTGGGCATTAATTAGTCGCAACTAGTCTCATACGGGCACTAATGGAGATCAATTAGTCTCGACTCATCCCCTATTGGGTATAATTGGAGATCAATTAGTCCTCAACTCATCTCTAACGGGTACTATTAACGATTTAATGATATGTACGCACTTAGTCAATGAAATTTTATGTGCGGCGTTGGCACGCAGAGAGAGTATTCGCCTAACAAAACTGAGCACCCCGGTTCGAATCTCAGCTGACGCAAATTTTAATTTTTTTAAAGTGACTACACTTGTTGTCAGCTGATTAAGTCAAGTGACATTTTGACTAGTTTTGGCTATTTTATTTATTTATTTATTTTTGTTTATTTGATGTATATATTTTTATATAAAAGTTTAGCACTTTACCTAACCAGCGCAACGTAAATTCAAATTCAACAAACTTTAACATTGTACCCAAAAATTTTAAACTTTTTATTTCGAGTTTTTAGAATAAATTTGGGTATGTAAAATTTGCGCCCGAAAATTTTAAACTTTTTATTCAGAGTTTTTAGAAGAAAATTTGGGTATGTAACATTTGCACCCCAAAATTTTAAAATTATTTATTTAGAATTTTTAGAAAATATGCTCCACAACGTCATTTGTATGGGAGAAAATGCCTATTTAGCACCATCAGCCAAAAAAATTATTAAAAATCAAAGCGATTTTCTAGCGTCTTGAAATTTGCACTTTAACCTAGTAACATTTAATGAGCTACAAAATTGCATACCCAACATTTTTCCAAAATAATGTATAAATGTATAATGAATAAAATGTTTAAAATTTTAGGGTGCAAATGTTACATACACAAATTTGTTCTAAAAATTCTGAATAAAACGTTTACAATTTTAGGGTGCAAATGTTAAAGTTTGTTGAATTTTCATACTTTTTGTACGAAGTTTGTAAAGGATAATTTATGTGGGGCTGGTTAGGTTAAGTGCTTAACTTTTATATAAAAATATAAACATTAAATAAACAAAAGAAAAGAATAGCCAAAACTAGTCAAAATGTCACTTCACTTAATCAGCTGAATACAAGCGTACATATGCATGTCTCTGCTATTAATAAATATACTTGACACATTCCTTTTAGGGCTGAATTTAAGTTGTATGCTGGGTTGCGGAGTTTTCCTATAACCTAAGGAGCTGCCTCTCAAATACGGTCAACATGTACATAAGTAGTTAAAGTAACGTGCCGAAAACGACGCCAACAACACTTAAAACACAGCAGTAATGCAAACAAGAATGCAAACAACAAATCCCAATAAATCACAAAGAAATATTTAGTGCCGCCGTTTACATACATACATTCATACATACATATATATTATTTTGCCCATATGTGCATACATACACACCTATAACACCCAAGCATGCATAACTGTATGTATGCTATTTAGATTACTTTTGCAAATACCAGATTACAATAAAAAAAAATAACAGCAATTTATCGAAAGCATTTTGGTGACAACAACAACTATTATTCCGAGTGACGAAATCAAAAGCAAAAATAACATAAAATTCCATTTCGAATGGACGGAATTACTATAGTAGCCCTCCAGCTACGGTAACGGTAACAACAATAACAAAAATAAGCTACATACATATATATAGCGGAAGGGAAGAAATATATACATATGTAGTATGTCTCTGTATCAGAGTAATATGGTCCAAACACCTAAATCATTTCTGGTTGATACTAACTCCACACCCATCCCCATTCGGACATTTCTGCCAAAGCAATGCGTGCATCGAGAGTTGTTTTCCGTGTATGCTTATAGGGAATTTACATGATTCAACTTTCACAGGCGATTAGTTGAACCAAAAGTTGAATGAAAGTAGGCAGCCGACCAACTTCATTGGAGCGATTAGTTGAAAGGCCGTTTACACCAGGCGATTGTTGCTTTCAACTAAAAATCGCCTGAAAAATCGCCTCATGTAAATTCCCTATTAGTCGGTAGGTCGTGTTCGGCTGGTTTGGCATTCGACTTCAGCTTCAGTAGCTTACAATTTTTGCATGGAAATTTTCGATTTCTTAACTGTGATATTTTGGTTTCAATTTCTTTTGCCACTTCCACATATTTAATGCAGGAATGCCAAAAGCTTTTTGTAGCTGTTGTTGCTGCTACTATTCACACTGTTTTGTTATTAAATAAGTAGATGTGTGCGCGTGGGATCGCCTAATCTATTTGGTATTTGTTTGCCAATGGCCAAATAAATGTTTATGTACATTAGACTGCATCACTCCCCATACAAAAAAAAATCGCTACTATTTTTCCATTAGAATTATAAAATTTATTATATTTTAAGACGTCCACCAAAATATTTCGGAAAAATATTAAGATTTAAGTGAGCTGGACCGATTTGAAAATACCTCCAAAAATGGAGTTTTTATGAATAAAAATAGTTTCTTAAAGATTTTTTTTTGAAAGAATCTCCTCAAATGACAAATCGGCTTAAGCTTAAAAAATTTGCAGAAAAATATTTTAAAAAAATTTAAAAAAATTTTGAACGGAATCGTAATGATGGGATTTTTGATGCTGTATTTTAACTTCTTTTAAAGATTGGTATAACAAAAATTTGAATAACTGAACCTAAACTCTTCCGATTTAGACTTAGGAGGTGTCATTAGAAAGGTATTTTCTCTACCTTTTTATTTCTTTGCTAATAAACTCATTCAAAGGGTGAAAGAGAAAGGTAGGATGAAGGAACGTCATTCAAAGTTGAATGAAGATGTGTTGGTATTTCAAAAAAATTTTGGGACACGAATGACTTTTTCTTTTTTGGACAGAAATACCTTTCAACTGAGATCCCATAAGTCTAAATCAGAACAGTTTTGGCCCAATTATTCAAGTTTTTCGTAAATCAATCTTTGAAAAAAGTAAAAAAAACCGAAATTTTTTGGTGGACGTCTTAAAATATAATAAATTTTGTAATCCCGGTGGAAAAACCGCAACTTTTTTTGGTGATGCAGTCTAATGTACAGACATACAAACATATGTAAGTATATACATACAAGACATTGGTCTTGCTTGTCTATTGGCACAACATTTGTGCACTCATTTCAGTTTAATAGCCTGAAAAATTGATTGTTTTCCTAAGGAAATTGTAAAAGGGTGTTTAGATATCATTGCTAATATTTTTGCTTTTGTTGTTGTTGCGTATAATGATTTTCGATTGGAGCATAAGCAGTGGTAGAGCTTAGTAGGAAGCATATTATTTTGCCCTGTCACTTTCTGATTTAGTGTTGCCAGATTGCTTAAGCTCCTATGAACATACGTACATTTGTATCTATGTACATCTGTACATATGTATGTATGTATGATCCGAAGGATACTAAAAAAAAAATCTTGGGGAAATAGCTTTTAAAACAAAATTAAATTATTCAAGCAGGCAATGTGCTAATTACCGTGTCGGGCTGTAGTAATCCAAACATTCTTCGGTAATTTTAATAGAAATCTTTACTAAATATTCGTTTTTTATCGATATTGTTTTCGAGTTTTCATATGTATTCGCATATTTCTATCGATAGATTCATCAAAAACGGTATCGATCATGCAGGTGGAACCATATCCAGAGCCACAAAAGTATTATAATGGTGTACAATCACCCAGCGGGTAAATCCTGAGGCTGCAGCCCGAGAATGCTTAGAAGGATGCGCATAAATACTTCATCATATGTTATGTAGCGTTAACCTATGGAAAAATGTGGGCCCAATACTTCAGTCAGTCAAACAAAATGCATCAATGTCTGGCTTGGAGCAATGCACACCTGCCCGACGTTAGCGCTGGAGGTAAATTTAGGGATAAAGTTTCTATGTGCACTTAACCATAGAGCAGATGTTAAAGCAGTGTGATTGCACACACACAGCTATAAAATTGTTATGCATGATACGATCATCTAATCTATTTTTTGAGGGCCATAGAATTTGAATGTGCAAAAACTTAACCCCCATCCCAGGGTTAAATCTAGTAAGTACTTCGAAGTCGTACGAAAATTAGGGGTCCAGCGTTATTTTTCTTTGTGAAGAGTAAAAATCCGACAGAAAAATTGATGGTCATGAAGAAATAAAAAAAAAATTTATGATGTTTGATGAACTCGAAATTTATTCTTTCCCCAACACTTCCTCAACTACGAGTGAATAGTGGTGCTTGAACAGTATTTTTTCAGGGACCAAGAACAAAAGGTATGAACGAAACTAAATGTTTTTCTCGTAGTTTTGTTACCAAGAACCCAAACCGAAATAAGAACAAAACCTTCGCGAATGTTTTCACAAGAACGAAAGTGAGAACAAAATTGCCGAGAACGTTCTCAACGGGAATTATATAAGCAGAAAACCCTGTGGAACGTTCCCAAAGAGAAAGAAATGCGAACAATAATTTCGGGAACACTTCTAAGAGAAGAAAACGGGAGCAAAAGTCTAAGGAACTTTATATAGAAGAACCATTTGGGAAATAAAGTCTCAGCAAATTTCTGACAGTACGAAATTGAACAAATTTTCTCTGAACTATTCGAGGAGAATAGAAGCAAGAACTGTGTTTGTATCTAAGCGTTCCATTACTTTGAAATGTTTGTATATTAAAATCAATCAAAAAACGTCTGAAAGACAATTATGCAAATTAAATCAACGAAAGACTTGAGACACGAACTCTTCTTGCACGTAAAATGAAAAATTATACCATAAATGGACAGTTCATCCTAATGGTAAACGATATGGAAGTTGTAATGAGCCACCTTTGCTTAGAATTATCAATCATGGTTCTCACTGAAACGATTTTTCATGCCAACATGTAGACGTCCCTCTCATTCATAACGTTATGTTCTCAAAACTTTTTTTTATCTATAGAACGTTCTTATTTGATTCTCCTTAAAAACGTTTTCTATACTTTCGTTCTCATTTCGTTCTCATTGAAAATGTTCCCAAAAGTTTCATTCTCATTCTGTTCTTCACGATAACGTTCCAGAGAGTTTTGTTGGCATGTATGACCTAAACTAAAACCGGAACGCATTCTCGGTCCCTGGTATATTTTAGTTTGCCTACTTAACCAAACTACATATTATGGATTTATGTTGCTGTAAAGTATAAATGTTTGCTCTTCCCACGATAGGCACGTTATCCTAATGCCTGTAATCGTTTAGGTAGCTATAGGGCGTGCTCTCCCCCCGATGTTTTCCTGTCAATTGGCTATTTCCGATTTTACAACCATACATACTATTTGTTTTTGCTGTTTTCTGTGTATGTAGACATTTTGTCGTTGTGGGTGAATGAGCAAAATTTTGTTCAGCCAAGCAGAAGTGAACGACAAATACATAAACGGGTTAGGAAACATGCAAAATGTGGTGCAATTCTGTCGGCTTTTCTACATCTAATGCGTTAATAATGTAACGATAATTTATATAATCCATAAAAGGCATAGAAAAAGAAGTTTGGTAAGAAAAAAAGAAAACTATAATACAGTAACATACATACATATACAATACAAAAAGCATACGCTTACTACGAAAGAAATAAATGGCAATGGCTTAATATTAAATAAAAATAAATGGCAAGCAATTGATGGCAACAGTTTTGCGAGTAAGAAGGCGACTATCAATTATTCCTTAAGACAAAATTGAGATATATTATAGCAGTGAAACGATAAGAAGAGGAAAAAGGAAAGTCATAATCGTTTATTAATACATACAAGATCGATCATTTAGTGAGCCGCGCAAGTGTGAATAGATAGTGAAAAAAGGAAGGAAAAAGGTCGAGTAGCTTATAGTTGAAGAAGAAGATGTATTTAGACATAAACTGGCTCAGTATTGTGGAAAAGAGAAGCTGGAAGTTCGAAGAGCAAAAAATTAAATTTCACGCTAACGTTTGCAAATTCGTGTTGGTGTGCATACATACTTTCCTTAACGATTCCATTTACTGGTACATACCTTTCACTTGCGTTTAAACAGTTGTAAGTTTTTCTGCTATTGTTTGTTATTTATTGTTTTATTGTAATACTAATATAGTTCCTTTAACTCCGGATGGAGCGTACATAGCTTCAAGTATTTACATATACACATATGTATAACCACATTTATATGTTATATAATTATGTATGTATAATAAACCTGCAACGGAATAGTTTATTTATTTTCATTTAAAATTTAAAAAAATTTTTACAATAAATTTTTAAGTAAGTATTACATACCCTCATGAATACCTGAATACTTTACTTGTTTTGTTAAAGTTAGAACAAAAATATAATAAAACTCGTTTTTAAAGAACATTAATTAAATTACAATAAATTTCATCTAACAAAAAAAAATCAATACTTAAGAGACATACATATGCATAAATCCAAAATGTTGGGAAAATAAAAGCTACTTTTTGGTTTGCATCGCTTTTATTTAACTTATGTTATTATATTAAATATTTATATCTTATCACCGTTCCTTTTCTTATTCGATTTTTGTTTATACTGATACTAAAAAGTTCGCCGTAAGCCCAAAGTTTAAACTATTTTTGCAAAGCAATTTATAAAATAAATTAAAGTATGACCCTTTTGTTCAAAGCGCATTGACCCCAAATAACGTACTACCCTAATGTCAGTAAATTGTTAACCTTTTGCTAAGAAATTTTTTTGATTACTCCAGTAGAATTTTATTGCCGAATGTGAAAAAAAAGTTTTTTTTTTTACGAAGTTATCCTACATAAATACTTTAGACTCAGAGTTGTACGGTGAGCTTCTTCTGTGTGCTTGGAAGACGGTACCTTCTAATGTACACACATATGTATTCACGTCTACGTATTTCTTGCACTTTGAGTTTAATTTTCCTTTAAACTAATTGAATTATGAAAATTGTAATACACATTTAGAAACTACATAATAATGAGGTACAAAACCTCCCGTCATCAAACTATATTTTGTCTGCATGTTACAAAAAAAAAAAGGATTTGCGGAAAGTACGACAAAACCTAAAATAAATGGAGGTGGTACATTTGATTTTGGGATACAAGTGTTCTTATGTAGCTATCGTTTGATAACTTTGCTGACTTATATAAAAAAAATATTTTTTTAAATTATTTTTTATAATAAAATAATTTTTTCTTTTAAGTATGGAATATACCTAGTCAAAAGAAGCGTGCTAAATTCTTATATATTAAATTATAAAAAATGACAGTTTTCTTGGAAAAAAGTTTGGATTTTAAATTGGACATTGGTTTAAGAATTGATCTAACATTATACGTATACATATACGACATGTACATGGCGTATGAGCAATTTTTACTTATTTATGTATTTAGCATACACTTTTCTCAGTGTGTGAATCGCTGGGTGGAAATATTCAACCATTTCATTAAGGCAGATTTCCGAATACAACGAAAAAATCGCCAGAATAAATTTTATACTTGCCAGGAATTTCAGAATCTTTTCTGCAGTAAACAAACTCTGGACGAAGCTCGATCGGATGTGGAAACGCTGAAGGCAATTCTGATCGTCAAATAATACTTTTATTAATTTTATACCTGAATACCGTAAGGCTTGCCATTGCCGAAAATTACTTAAAACAAGTAATTTTTAAGTAATTCTTATATACAAATTTAAGAGTACCGTTAGTTTCTTCATGATCCAATGATCGGATCTAATCGGATTTCCTTTAAAAACATACATAAAAAATACTATGTCAAATTGATAACATCCTCCTTTTTTTGAAGTCGTTTAAGACTAAAATGTAAACCGAACGAAAATCTTTTACTGTTTTTTCGTTTATGTTGTAGCAGAAACTAAACTCTGTCTAAATCAGTTAATTGGCCAAGTGTTGTCTCCATTCTGATCTAACTGTAGGCCCAGGAAAGGGTACATCGTTAGATGAGCTGATGTGAGTGGGCATACAAAGAGGTGGTTAATGTCGTCGGCCATCTTATTCTAATTCGACTGAAGAGTTTAGCCTGCAGCAATATCCGGTATGGAGTTGTATCGAAATATCGCTAGCCCTCGGTTTACCAGAATTTCTGCATTACTTAAATCCTCCCGACCATAGATAGACAGAATGTTAGAGGCTGTGCACTGCGACCTTAGGTCTATTGTGCCCTCGGAGCTCATCATAACACATCGTCCAGTCACAATGCTCTGATGAATCCGAGCAGTTTCGAGGCAGGTAGAGAGTGTATATGCGTAACCTCTGGCCACATCCTTCTCAGGTGTGTTAGCCTTCTTCTCGCAACCGCATCGCTCTCAAATAGGATATGCCGCGGGGTTTCTGGTGTCATGTCGCGGTACCGACATAGATCGTTCGCACTGATCCCCAGGTTATGCATATGGGCCCGCAGTCTGCAGTGCCCCGTTAGCATTCCTGTCAAGAATCTCAGGTTAGTCTTTTTAAGGGTTATAAGTTCCCTAGATCTTCATGTTAATTACAAAACAAATTATATTTTATCCTTGTATTTGAAAATATTATTAGCTAATATTTAATCTTACTGTTTTACATGAGTTAGTTTCGCTATTATAATTAAAATTAAATAAAAAAGGCGATGGCGGTGTATTTATTTTGACCTCGAAAAATTCGTATAAAATATAGGTTATATTAGATAATTTAATTTACACAAATCTATAGTCTTAAAATACATATAAATATAAACACAGCCAACCGCACACACATTAACACATTTACATACATAACTAAGTAGATACACATTCACTTTCACTTCGATTTTATCGCCAAAAATGCATTCCTGGTTTAGCCTCTTCGCCTTAAGCGTATCACGTCAAAATAATAGCCTCCTCATCATCGAAACTTACATGCACCGAACGTCGGCCTGGCACATTGGCACACTTTGTTACAGGTAGTTGCTCCTGCTCTGCCTCTGCTTGCTCGCGCATTATCGACTGCGTTTTATACTTCCGGATTGTATAGTACTTCCGTTGGCCGTCTTCAGCAATGCCTTTCTTTTCGAGCGCTTCATCCTCAATAGCCAACGCTGTCGCAGCAACTGCCGTCACGCTACTATGCAGCATCGCTAATATCTCACTCTCCATGCCACAGGGCATATGCATCTGAATTTGTATTTGCGTCTTTGTAAAAGGCCGCCTTGTGCTGGCATTAGTTTGGATTGTGTCATCGCTGTAGCGGCGATTAGATTGGCGCGAAAGTAAACTGGACGATGTTGCATTGCTGGTGGCCGTGTTCGAAGTGTTGGTATTGGTGTTTGTTCCCACGCCAGTTATGGTGCCGGTGCGTGCCCGTATGCGCCTATGGCATCCGCATGTCAACGACATAGCAGCGCCATGCCATGCGTTCAAAATGAGACGTAGGAAACCTTTGCGAAACTTTGTGGACATTAGATTGTAGAGTATTGGATTGATGGCTGAATTCAGATAGAACATAATGCGACAGAAGTATAAGAGGCTGTAATAACGTTCAACGCCAATATCGAAGAATGTCTGCTCCGAACTTAGTATAATCCACATGGTGAGCATGCGAAAAGGCAGCAAACAAAGGAAGAAAGATAAAACGACAGCGCCTAGCATGAGCACGACCTGCTTGCGAGCCTTTAGGCTCAGTTCTGGTTTCGATGGTCGAATACGTAACATTGGACCGTTACTGGAGATAAGATTTTTGGCTATTATAGCGTAGAGTACGACTAGGATGAGCAGAGGTAGAATAAAGAAAGTGGATATTGTCATCAAAAAGTATCCCATAGTCCAGTTGGTGACTGCTTGCGTTAAACACACCGCTACCGATGATCCATCAATGTATTCGACGTATTTGTAATCGGCTACCCAAATAATGGGACTAAAATGTAAATAGAGTAAAATAAGGTATGCGGGCTATGAAAGGAATACAAATTTTACACATTCTGCCAAATAAGTTCCTTCGCGTAAATAAGATGGTTAAAAAAGGCTAGGCGGTGGTTTGTTTTTGGGACTGAGTCTCTTCAGTCTTATCAGTTGGCTGATTGGTTATTGATGTGTAAACATCTTGGCTCTCGGTATGGGTAAAATTTGCATTACACCAGCAGAAAAATTGTAACTGCTTCTTATGTAACATAACAGAAAATCTGCAATTGCTTCTTATGCGTAGAAATGAACATTTCTGGACTAGTTCAGGACCATTTTGGGACTAATTCAAGGCTAGTTAAGGACCATTTCAAGATATGTTCAGGTCTTTCTAAGGACCATTTCGGAGTCATTTCGAGACCTGGTTAGGGCCATTTTGGAACTAGTGCACCACTATTTGAAAACCATTTGGGGCCTAGTTCAGAACTATTCCAGGACTAGTTCGAGATAGTTTTGACCCCATTTCGGGCCCATTCCAAGACCTGCTTGAGATTATTTCGGCACAAATTCAGAATATTTCAGAATCACTTCCGGAAAATTTTAGGTCTAGTTCGGAATAATTTCGGGGTAGTTCGAAACTAAGCACGAAATTATCCTGAAATAGCCTGGAACTATTCGCGAAGTTTTATGAAAGGTTATGAAAAAGTCTTGTACTGGTCCCGAAAATTTAATGAAATGAATATTTAATTTCTTACATTCACCTCACTTGGTTCTTGGGTCATAGGGAAATAGAGAGAACTGCGTGGCAGATGGACTTGCAATGCAAAGGAAGCTGCTACTAAGTGAATGAGTGAGGAAAGATGAAATCAAAGTACGACTTGTCGAATTTCCAGGCATACGTAGCTTAAATGGGATCGGAAGCGGTCACGAAGGGTATACTCTCTTATAAGAGAGGATACCTCCAACGTTGTGGTGGCTTTAACCGGGCACTGTGTAATAGGTAAGCATGCATAAAGACTCAACGTGCCGTTTCCGAAGATGTTGCAGAAGCTATAAGGACCACGAGAGGAGGAAACAGTCTTGCATCTCTTGTTCACTGTTCCGGGCCGACCATAGGGAGGTTTCAAATACCGAAGCAAGGTGCCTGATGAGATTCATCGGTGACACGAAGTGGTTCAATAGCGAGCATAATTGAACTGTGTCAAACTGTGGTAACACAATGGACCTTCTATCTGTGGCTTAGGTGTATATCTGGCAAAGCAACAGCTACTTTGGACTGAGTAGGCAATTCAGAAGTAAAGTACGCTCTCAACGTACGAAAACCACACTCAAAAGCATGGACAATGACAACATCCGATCAGGCGGCTCTTGGAGTATTCGACAGAAAGATTTTTCGGGGAGGATTTACGGACCTTTACGCATTGGCGTCGGCGAGTACCGCTGCTCTAGGCAGTTTTTATATGAAAAACTTTTCCACACGGGATTGAGTTTTAATGCTGATTTTATATACCTTTTCTTATCGATTTGCTTTAATGATAGGTATCGTAATGGTACTTGTATGCGGATTTATATTTCATATTTACATATATTCAAATTTTTATTCATATTTGGATTTGCATTCCTATAAGCAATCGTACGATTTCTTATCCGTTTTCGTATTCCCATTTGTATGCTTGAATTGAAATTGAAACTTCAGATATTCAGATGCGGAACTTATTTCACAGAATGTGTTTGCGCGTCAATGCTATTAGGGATTTTGGATAAATATTTTCCATGAGGGCAAACCTAAACTGTGTTAGTTTCAATTTATTTTAGATGACTTAACATTTACCTAATCTGCGTGGTGTGAATTAAGAAACAGCACGTCTATTATGATTGATTTCCGTTTACGCTTATCCTATGTATAAAGTCAAGGAAGTGATTACTTTTTTCTTGCTGTCACAGAACAGAATAGCTAGCCGGATGTGGAAGCGCGCAATTAAAGAGCACACACAATACTATGTATATTAATGCCTGAGGGCCTATAAGCACGCTGGTGTGCGATAAATGGCGACGGTGAGGACAATGTCCGTGGGTGGTAGCAAAGGTCGCTGCTCGTTTCGGTATGCGATTACCTCATTCTATTGTGCAATATACCTTTTTTTAAATGTGGTCTTAAGGCGACACACAGTCGCGCAAAATAATACAAATAGAATTTCGAAACAAATTAAAAAGGGTCGCGGTAAATAAAAATTGCAAAAATGAAGAAAAAAATCATACTTAATATTAAAATTTGTGAAAAAGGACGAAACTCCCATTTACAAACACACTAACGTACTAACATGGAGTGTTGATAATGGGCGCACAATGACAGCCGACAATGGCTACAATTTTGATGACGGCGAAAATAATTACAATAAGAGCTAAAGGCCGACATTTGCTGCTCGCCTACACAATACATATTTAGATTTTTTAATATGTAGCTACATTCTAATTTTAAATATGCATTTTGTGTTTATTTTATTTTTTTGCATCTACACATGTAACTCACGGCATGCTAAATGAGCGACAGCATCGTAAAATCGAAATAATAAAGAACGACTGCAAGTATGGAAAAAAGACATAAAATTAATATTCAAATTGCAGGCAATACCAAAAAAGTACAAAAAAAAAAAACATAATGTGTTTGTGCAATAAAATCTGTATAAAACTTTCTGAATGCAAAACTAACAAATACTTTTCGTAAACACATGAAAATACCTACAAGCATTGTATAGGTGTAATAATACTATTGGTATTTGGTTACAAATGAAATTCCAAACTCTTGAAGTACCACATATTTATAAAAACATTGTCTGCATAAGCATATGGCAACTACACTAAAATGGTTAGAATTGTTAATACACTTTACATGTATGTATGTAAGTATGTACATTACATTGGGTCGCGGAAAAAAGTTTGTATCAAACAAGATTTAATATTTTTTCCACCTTCCGCAATATTTGAACTATCACATTATGACTAAGATTAAGCCAAGCTAACCGAACCTAATTTGATATTTTCCCGAGCAGAAAAGTGATAAATTTTATTTTGATATTACGTGAAATCGTTTTTAATTTATCGGATTTCGAGAGGTTTTTGCTAACTTTGGAATTTTTTCAAAATTGTTTTCGGACTTCTCGTAATTTTTTTCTTAGTAATTTTTTAAGTATTTTTAAGGATTTTTTCGATACTTTATGGGGGTTTTTGTGATTTTTTTAAAGCAGTCTCGAAGTCATTAGGAATTTTCGGTCATTTCAGAATTTTTCAAAATTGTTTTCGTGACTTTTCGAGGTCTTTTAAGGACTTTTCAAAA
>NW_023458558.1:23573659-23580924 GCF_013731165.1 Rhagoletis pomonella
GAGGTCTTTTAAGGACTTTTCAAAATTGTTTTTCATCTTAGCGGGGATTTTTGTTATCCATCGATATTTACTCAGAACAGTTTCGGAGTTCTTTAAAATTTGTCGAAATTTATTGGAATTTAGAGGTTTTGGATTTGTTTCGGAATTTTTGGAAAATTTCTAATTTTTTTTTCGGATTTCAATGTTTTTTAAAGTTCTTCCAGGATTTTCTCGATTCTTTGCGGGCGTTTTCAGTATTCTTCTGAAAATTTTCTGAACAATTTTAAAGTTTTTCAAGCCTTTTTAGGAAGTTGGTCGTTTCGGAGTTTTTTCAAGATTATTTTCGTTACTTCAGAACTTTTCAGTATTGTTTTCGGGACTTGATCAGATTTTATTGTGATCGTTTGGTAATTTAATCTATTACTTTCGAAGTTTTTCGGAATTTTTTTTTTGGATGTTTCGAAATTTTTTTGTGAGTTTCCCGAATTTTTTTTAAGTCTATTCAGATATCCTTTTTTTTGCAAATTTTCGGCGATCCCGGTAATTTTGGGATTTTAGAATTTCAGACTTTTCGACATGACTTTAAGAGATTTCTAGTGACCTTTTTATTTGTGAATTTTCCGTAGTCTTCAAAACTTTTCCGGTACCTTTCGAGACTTTTCGGATTTTTTCAGGATGTTTTGGATTAATACGAGTATAATTCGGAATATTTTTGAATGCTTCAATAACAAAGTGTAAAAATGACTGCTCAAGAAATATCAGCAAAATATTAATTCTATTTTTTTGCGTTCATTTTTTTACTTTCTACTCAAAAATACATACTAAGTGAGGTGTCTATAAAAAATGCACAAGAATTTGCTTTAATGTTGAATATGATTTGTAAAATTTCGGTTTTTTGTTAAAAGTAAACAAATTTAAAATTTTATGAAAAAATTAGATTTTACAAAAATTTTGATAATAGTACCATTAATTCAAATGTATTTACGTCAATGCTGGTGTTTCCGTAATTGAATTTAACTGATCATCCAACAATTGCGGGAAGGTGTTGACATATACATACATATGTACATTATACCTACTCACATCCCAAAACACTTACATACCTTGTAAAGCCTGCAGCAATACACCAGGCCAGTATGCAAATAAGGATGGCGCGAGCTTTTGTACAAACATAGCCGGCTTTCAGTGGTTCACAGATAGCATAATAGCGTTCAAAAGAGATGGCCAAAATCGTCAGAACACTAGCATGCGCGACTGTTAGCTCAACAAATGGCACTGCTTTGCCTGAGAAAGAAAAAGAGGGAGGAAATTAAAAGAAACAAGAATTACATTACACTGTGGTTAAATATGCATTTAATTTAATGAAACTGTTGTAATGAAACTCGTACGTACACATGGCATGGCCCAGCACCCAGGTCTCGGGTCGCGTGTTCACTTCGACCAAAACAGTTGGCGTACAAACAAGCAGCACTAGCAGATCGGCGATGCTGAGATTGGTGAGAAATATGTTGGTGGAGTTGCGCATATCTTTGGTTTTCACTATAACAATTGGCACCTACATATGAAGTATGCATGTATGTATGTATGTATGTATGTAAATCGAAAAGAAAAGTGAAACTAGCTTAATAACGAAATTCCACAGTTGATTACTCATACGCAACGTACAACCAACACACACAAAGCCAAACACACAGAGTATTTACTTACCATAATGTTGCCAATAACACCGAGCGTCATGATTGCTATGCAAAAGCACATCGCTGTGGTGCGTATGTATGCAGGAATTTGTGGCAGTTCATCAGTGTCGGGCACAGCCGACACATTGCCAGTGGAACTGGTGGCAGTGATGATGAGTAGCGAACCGACGGTGGCACTCTCCACGGTGGTGGCGGCGGCTTCGCTGGCCGGGGCGATAGATTTGATGGTAGTTGCGGTGTCGAATACTTCTTTTGCGGGTTGTATGAATTGAAGTGAAACTGTAGTTTTGGTAATGGATTGTTGTACATTGTAAACGTTCCCATTGATATCGTAGTCATCGCCATGGGGAAGCGTTGAGTGGCAGTCATGGTTTCGTTGTACATTTAGAGCGCAGGGGTTCCTGCTGAGGTTCGCAGCAACACTTGGCAAAGCTAACGCGTTATTGATATCGACACTAGCGTTATCGCCATGCACGTCATTATCACTTGCAGTTGAAGCCACAGGCGAAGCTCCTGCCACGTCTGACACACACCGGCACAGAAGCAGCGACAGCACAGCGACTAGTGTAGGGGTAAGATGTAAAGTTTCACGATTATTGCGTTGGGATTGATTTTTGTGCACTCTACTTTGGTGGTACTTTCGAATACCATGTAAATTGATCGGATTGACGTAATGGCTCGTTGTTGCTGTTGATGCTGCTGTCGTATTTGTGTGTTGTTTTGCAGCTGCTGCAGATGCTACTTCCACCGCCACCACTACTTTACGACACTCTTGATTTGGCTCAACCTCAGCAGACGTTGTTGTTATTTTGTAGTCAAATATCGGTCTTCGTTTGTTTGGTGCCACAGCTGCGTTCGGTGCTTCCACTGCCTGTTTCGTTGATTTTGCGCAAACGTTGCTGGTGCTGTCCTGTGCTGCGTCTGTCCGTGTGGCGTTGCGTTGTAACCTCGTTGCTGCTGCCGTTGCAGCTGATGTGGCTGTTCGTGCTGCTGCTGCTGCTGCTGCTGCTGTTGCTACAAGGGCGCCTTGGTAATTAAATACCACGCAACATTACCACACAAAGTGCGTCTAATGCATTACAACTTATGGCCGGAAGCATTCGTCTATGTGTGTGGGTTAAAATACGAGTTTTTTTTCTTGAAATCACCCGCTGTTTGTCCGAATGCTGTTCAACTATTCCGATGGAAATTATTGTTTGAATATTCGACGAATTAACTGTGAGACAGGAATGGCGACATTGGTTGGATGAGCAGCTAATCTGATTAGGTTTGCGCATATGCTTGCCTCGGCAGTGAGCAAATTAAGTTCGTTGTTATGTAATACTTAGTTAGTTACGGGGCTACAACCCCAAAAAATTTAACCTTGCGCATTCAGTTATATTGAAGTACTTAATAGCCTCTTTCGATGAAGTAGCTGAAAAGAAAATGCGAAATTTATGGTCTTTAAAATTCTTGCAATACTTATTACGTATTTAATTTCTAAGAAATTTCGAGCTCAGGAATATGGGTTGTAAATAAAAGGCTAAAAAATTAATAGAGCATCATAATCTTGTTAAGAAATAGCAAAGAAAAGCTGTTGGAGTTAAAATAATACGGGTCAATGTTCAACCCAGGCCAGTGGCCAGAACATGGGCGTCGCTATCTAGGGGAAGTGGGGAGCATTGGCTCGAGCCACAGCTTACTTCAGGTTTACTTCATTGCTCTTCAGTCACTTCACTTAGAGGTTTGTCATTGCGTGCCAAGGGGCGACTGCTATTAGAATAAAAAAAACTTTTTTTTTGATGCCGGTTTGAACCGGGTTTGAACTCAGGCCTTGCGGAGTGGTAGCTAACCACGACACCAAAGCGGCCACTGTCAAATCAGTAAAAGCAAAAACAAAATACAGATTAGGCGAAGAAATCAGCTGATCTAACAACACCACCTTGTTTAAATTCGCCGTGGTATACCAACTTGCAGAGCGAATTTCGACGGACGAAGCCATAGCGGGTGATATTCGCCGTACAATTCGCTCAGAAAAGAAGAGCCGGAACGAGATTCCCATAAGATGAAAGAAAAATAAAACATATACAAATACAAAACAAAACACGAACCCCAAATTTCCCTCATGTAAAAGTGAAGAAGCAAAAGTATTTTCTAACTGATAGCTGATTTTGTGACCGGCGACAGTGGCAAAATTAAAAATAAATGTATTTTTACCGAATTTTGTCTGGCGAACTTCGTCGTCGCCTTTGTTGGATGCAATCTCATATACTGTAGTGTGCTTTAATTTTGACAGCGAACTTTCTTCCGACTTAGCTCTGTCGTGTATACCTTGCGCAATGGAAAGGTCGTTTAGCACACTAAGGGCCGTTTCCAACATCTCTGGTTAACACTAATCACCTGCACGGTTGCCATTTGTACCATTTTTGGAAAGCTTTTTCTAGTTTGGTACACTGGTACATAACTTTTGGATTTTATTACATTTTTAGAATCGTACATAAATAATTTCACTAATTTTAATACAAGAGTTAAAAAATAACTAACATATTCGCATACTTGCAAAATATATGAATAATTAAGTTTAAACATATCATTAAATCTAACTTTCAAACTTTGTTCAATATTTAAAAAAATCAACAAACTTTCGTAAAAATTTCGAGCTTTTTTAATTAGATTTTCTAGAAAGATTCTGAGTATGCAGTTTGCGGCCCATTTAATTCTAGTAGAATAAAGTACAAATTTCAAATGGATAAAAAATAAACCGTAGTTTTTGTAGAATTTTTTTTTGCCGAAGATGTTACGGCTTTCTTCCATATAAAATCAAACTGTGTGTCAAGGGTAATTTTTAGGCATTTGAGACGTTTACCTTGTTCTGTAGAATTCAATGGGCTGCGAATCTGCATTTCTAGGAAATCGAATTAAAAAGCTCGACATTTTTACGAAAGTTAGTAGTTAGCGTTGATTTTTAATTATTCTTTAAGCAGATGGTGTTGGGCATTTTCATCCATTAAAGTATGCTCGACAGTTAATTTTTTATTTGGAAGAAAATGCACAGCACAATGGGTTATAAAACTGCGTACCTAAAATTTTTCTGAATAAAAAGTTTTACATTTTTGGGTGTAATTGGTAAAATTTTTTGCATTTTTATAATTTTTGCACAAAGTTTGAAAAGTGTTAAACATTAAGTAAACAAATGAAAAATAGCTAACACTGGTCAAAATGTCACATGACCCATCTGACCACAAGAGTATATCTAGTAAGGACATTAAACAACCAAACTTCCATTAGGTGAGCCAGTAGCAGTATAAAGTGCTGTGACTTTTAGCGCACTTAAATTTTTATTTTTTTTAAATAATTATATGCAAAAGTTTGAAATTCTGACCAGATTTAAAAAAATATCTACTGAAAATGAAGTTTCTATTTTTAATTTCTGAGAATCTTTTTTAAGAAATTATCATTTTTCTTTGTGGCATTCTTTATAATAAAGCGCATTCAATGTAAATTAGAATGGATTTCAGTTGACTATTGCTAAGGTAATTTTCCATTTGTATTAGCTCCATAAAGAAAACACTGAAAATCGTGGTTAATCGGTGAAAAAGTAAAAAATGGCAACACTTATACGTTACGATTTACAAAAAATTTTCAGTAGGAAAACTTTCATAAAATCATTAGAGTGCCAACTAAATCGATACGAAAGAAAAATAAACAAAAGAAAGCATTGCATTAAAGTCTATCGTTATGTTTTGGCCAAAGTTCACCAGCGACTAAAATCGTTGATGCATTTTAAAATTTGTACTCTGGACTTTTTAGTCTGCGTCTGTCTATCAGGATATTAAAGAACTCGCAGTGTGTTCATTGCGAAACTAACTCAAAGTTTTAACATCTTCAGTTACTTAAATATTTCAAATTTTTTGCTTTAATTTTCTCCGCAGTTTAACTAAACAATCTGAAAGTTAAAGTGGCAATCTCACTTCTCAATCTCAATCGCCCTTTAATGCATGGACGTAAAATTTATTCGTATGTGTGTAATGTTGATGTGTAGCAAGTGTTTGCGTCTATCAAAGCTTAATCACTATTATTTCACATTCTTTGTCCCATGAGTTATATACCAATTATCCAGATTTTTGGATAGTTTATCCTGGCCCACAATCATTAATTGGCACCAGAGTTATAATAAACAAAGCAGTGAACGCAGCTGTGAAGTGTATTGAATGCAGTATATTTGTATTAGCAACGTCTATATTAGGGTGCGAGCGACTGCAAACTAATGAAAATAAATTGAATAAGAACGAGTAATAAAAAATGACAATATATTTTATTTTTAAAAATTCCCAAATAAAGGTTTTTTCTTTTCCGCTTTATTAAAGGTCGAAAAATTAGTTTCAATAACTCCACGTAAATAATTTCTTGTGTGTTTTTCTTGAGTTTTCGACAAAATTTTCTTCAAATTAATAAAAGTGGGTAAATATCGATACTTTAATGAAGAAAGGCCCTATTTAAAATTTGTATGTCTTTACAGAGTAGCCACAAAACTTAAAAAAAAAAACTAGAGTTGTTCATTTGAGAATTTCTTAAATATCCTGGGTTTTAATAAACAGTGAAACTCATTTATAGGTGTAGTATTGGTTTTTAAATTCGATTAGGCTTTTAGTGAATATTCTTCCGAACTTTGTAAAAAGCAGGTAAGGTAATGATATGAAAATAATCTTTTTCGATACTCATTTAAAAAATACCATTTGCAATACAAAACGAATTAATAAATTGTTATGTGGCCTCAAATAAAAACATACGAAATATTTTATTTTATTTTCGACGAAACTAAGCCAATCTAATACTGACATACGAAATTAAAGCCCTTATTTAAGGATGCGAAATGTGTCTTCTTGTAATACATGTACACTAACCAAGCTATAAAGTATCTACATACATACATATATACATGAAGTAAGTGTGCGTATATGTAAACAAAATTATTTGCTCTTAGCTTAAATACTTTGATACGACAAACACTTAGCCCATAGACATAAATAGCATCGGCTTCTGTGAGACACTCAAAGAAGAGCATCGACGATTTTTTTAGGAAAAGATTTTATGTTGCGATAGTGACAGCAGTAAAGATTGGATTGAATTTATTGCCGACACCCTATAATAAAATTAACATTGCAATTGCTAGAAATACCTACTAACATAGATACATATGTATGTACGTACACTAGGGTGGTCAAAAAAAAAGTAAATTGTTCTATATCGAAAAAATTTACCCCTATTTTTTATTTTGAAATTAAAAAATATTTAGAGGTCGCTCAAAGCGCTCAGAGTTTTCCATGTTTTTTATTTGGGGAAAAAAAAACTTTTCGTTGAAATGGTTTAGAATTCTTGAAAATCAATATTTTTCGATCGATCTGAAAACTCTGATTCTCATCAAGAGACTTCCAATAATAGTACTTAATTGTTTATTTAACCATTTTTTAATAGTAAAGATATTTTTTGGTCCCCCATTGCTTTTTCTGGGGTTTTTTGTCAGGCCTATAAAATATAGTTACTATGAAAATATGATTAAATAAATAATTGAGTATTACTACTGGCAGTCTCCTGAAGAGAAACAAAGTT
>NW_023458558.1:23581024-23586852 GCF_013731165.1 Rhagoletis pomonella
AAAATTTTATGAAAAAATTAGATTTTACAAAAATTTTGATAATAGTAGCATTAATTCAAATGTATTTACGTCAATGCTGGTGTTTCCGTAATTGAATTTAACTGATCATCCAACTATTGCGGGAAGGTGTTGACATATACATACATATGTACATTATACCTATTTACTCACATCCCAAAACACTTACATACCTTGTAAAGCCAGCAGCAATACACCAGGCCAGTATGCAAATAAGGATGGCGCGAGCTTTTGTACAAACATAGCCGGCTTTCAGTGGTTCACAGATAGCGTAATAGCGTTCAAAAGAGATGGCCAAAATCGTCAGAACACTAGCATGCGCGACTGTTAGCTCAACAAATGGCACTGCTTTGCCTGAGAAAGAAAAAGAGGGAGGAAATTAAAAGAAACAAGAATTACATTACACTGTGATTAAATATGCATTTAATTTAATGAAACTGTTGTAATGAAACTCGTACGTACACATGGCATGGCCCAGCACCCAGGTCTCGGGTCGCGTGTTCACTTCGACCAAAACAGTTGGCGTACAAACAAGCAGCACTAGCAGATCGGCGATGCTGAGATTGGTGAGAAATATGTTGGTGGAGTTGCGCATATCTTTGGTTTTCACTATAACAATTGGCACCTACATATGAAGTATGCATGTATGTATGTATGTATGTATGTATGTAAATCGAAAAGAAAAGTGAAACTAGCTTAATAACGAAATTCCACAGTTGATTACTCATACGCAACGTACAACCACCACACACAATGCCAAACACACAGAGTATTCACTTACCATAATGTTGCCAATAACGCCGAGCGTCATGATTGCTATGCAAAAGCACATCGCTGTGGTGCGTATGTATGCAGGAATTTGTGGCAGTTCATCAGTGTCGGGCACAGCCGACACATTGCCAGTAGAACTGGTGGCAGTGATGATGAGGAGCGAAGCGACGGTGGCACTCTCCACGGTGGTGACGGCGGCAGCTTCGCTGGCAGTGGCGAGAGATTTGATGGTAGTTGCGGTGTCGAATACTTCTTTTGCGGGTTGTATGAATTGAAGTGAAACTGTAGTTTTGGTAATGGATTGTTGTACATTGTAAACGTTCCCATTGATATTGTAGTCATCGCCATGGGGAAGCGTTGAGTGGCAGTCATGGTTTCGTTGTACATTTAGAGCGCAGGGGTTCCTGCTGAGGTTCGCAGCAACTCTTGGCAAAGCTAACGCGTTATTGATATCGACACTAGCGTTATCGCCATGCACGTCATTATCACTTGCAGTTGAAGCCACAGGCGAAGCTCCTGCCACGTCTGACACACACCAGCACAGAAGCAGCGACAGCACAGCGACTAGTGTAGGGGTAAGATGTAAAGTTTCACGATTATTGCGTTGGGATTGATTTTTGTGCACTCGACTTTGGTGGTACTTTCGAATACCATGTAAATTGATCGGATTGACGTAATGGCTCGTTGTTGCCGTTGATGCTGCTGTCGTATTCGTGTGTTGTTTTGCAGCTTCTGCAGATGCTGCTTCCACCGCCACCACTACTTTGCGACACTCTTGATTTGGCTCAACCTCAGCAGACGTTGTTGTTATTTTGTAGTCAAATATCGGTGTTCGTTTGTTTGGTGCCACAGCTGCGTTCGGTGCTTCCACTGCCTGTTTCGTTAATTTTGCGCAAACGTTGCTGGTGCTGTCCTGTGCTGCGTCTGTCCGTGTGGCGTTGCGTTGTAACCTCGTTGCTGCTGCCGTTGCAGCTGATGTGGCTGTTCGTGCTGCTGCTGCTGCTGCTGTTGCTACAAGGGCGCCTTGGTAATTAAATACCACGCAACATTACCACACAAAGTGCGTCTAATGCATTACAACTTATGGCCGGAAGCATTCGTCTATGTGTGTGGATTAAAATACGAGTTTTTTTTTCTTGAAATCACCCGCTGTTTGTCCGAATGCTGGCCAACTATTCCGATGGAAATTATTGTTTGAATATTCGACGAATTAACTGTGAGACCGGAATGGCGACATTGGTTGGATGAGCAGCTAATCTGATTAGGTTTGCGCATATGCTTGCCTCGGCAGTGAGCAAATTAAGTTCGTTGTTATGTAATACTTAGTTAGTTACGGGGCTACAACCCCAAATAATTTAACCTTGCGCATTCAGTTATATTGAAGTACTTAATAGCCTCTTTTCATGAAGTAGCTGAAAAGAAAATGCGAAATTTATGGTCTTTAAAATTCTTGCAATACTTATTACGTATTTAATTTCTAAGAAATTTCGAGCTCATGAATATGGGTTGTAAATAAAAGGCTAAAAAATTAATAGAGCATCATAATTTTGTTAAGAAAAGCTGTTGGAGTTAAAATAATACGGGTCAATGTTCAACCCAGGTTAGTGACCAGAACTTGGGCGTCGCTATCTAGGGGAAGTGGGGAGAATTGTCTCGCTTACTTCAGATTTACTTCATTGCTCTTCAATCACTACACTTAGAGGTTTGTCATTGCGTGCCAAGGGGCGACTGCTATTAGAATAAAAAAAAACTTTTTTTTTTGATGCCGGTTTGAACCGGGTTTGAACTCAGGCTCTGCGGAGTGGTAGCGCGCACTGCTAACCACTACACCAAAGCGGCCACTGTCAAATCAGTAAAAGCAAAAACAAAATACAGATTAGGCGAAGAAATCAGCTGATCTAACAACACCACCTTGTTTAAATTCGCCGTGGTATAAACAGAACCAACTTGCAGAGCGAATTTCGTCGGACGGAGCTATGGCTTCGGGTGATATTCGCCGTACAATTCGCTCAGAAAAGAAGAGCCGAAACGAAATTCCCATCAACTGAATGAAAAATAAAACATATACAAATACAAAACAAAACACGAACCCCAAATTTCCCTCATGTGAAAGTGAAGAAGCAAAAGTATTTTCTCACTGATAGCTGATTTTGTGACCGGCGACAGTGGCAAAATTAAAAATAAATGTATTTTTACCGAATTTTGTCAGGCGAACTTCGTTGTCGCCTTTGTTGGATGCAATCTCATAAACTGTAGTGTGCTTTAATTTTGACAGCGAACTTTCTTCCGACTTAGCTCTGTCGTGCATAACTTGCACAATGGAAAGGTCGTTTAGCACACTAAGGGCCGTTTCCAACATCTCTGGTTAACACTAATCACCTGCACGGTTGCCATTTTGGCCAAAATGTACCATTTTTGGTAAGTTTTTTCTAGTTTGGTACACTGGTACATAACTTTTGGATTTGATTACATTTTTAGAATCGTACAAAAATAATTTCACTAATTTTAATACAAGAGTTAAAAAATAACTAACATATTCGCATACTTGCAAAATATATGAATAATTAAGTTTAAACATATCATTAAATCTAACTTTCAGACTTTATTTAAAAAAATCAAAAAACTTTCGTAAAAATGTTCAGCTTTTTTAATTAGATTTTCTAGAAAGATTTTGAGTACGCAGTTTGTGGCCCATTTAATTCTAGTAGAATAAAGTACAAGTGCCAAATGGATAAAAAATTAACCGTAGTTTTTGTAGAATTTTTTTTTTGTCGAAGATGTTACGGTTTTCTTCCATATAAAATTAAACTGTGTGTCAAGGGTAATTTTTAGGCATTTGAGACGTGTACCTTGTTCTGTAGAATTCAATGGGCTGCGAATCTGCATTTCTAGGAAATCGAATAAAAAAGCTCGACATTTTTACGAAAGTTAGTAGTTAGCGTTGATTTTTAATTATTCTTTAAGCAGATGATGTTGAGCATTTCCTTCCATTAAAGTATGTTCGACAGTTAATTTTTTATTTGGAAGAAAATGCACAGCATAATGGGTTATAAAACTGCGTACCTAAAATTTTTCTGAATAAAAAGTTTTACATTTTTGGGTGTAATTGGTAAAATTTTTTGCATTTTTATAATTTTTGCACAAAGTTTGAAAAGTGTTAAACATTAAGTAAACAAACGAAAAATAGCTAACACTGGTCAAAATGTCACATAACTCATCTGACCACAAGAGTATATCTAGTAATGTACATTAAACAACCAAACTTCCATTAGGTGAGCCACTGGCATCAGTAGCAATATAAAGTGCTGTGACTTTTAGCGCATTTTAATTTTTTTTTTAAATAATTATATGCAAAAGTTTGAAATTCTGACCAGATTTAAAAAAAAATATCTACTGAAAAATTAAGTTTATATTTTTCATTTCCGAGACTCTTTTTTTAAGAAATTATCATTTTTCTTTGTGGCATTCTTTATAATAAAGCGCATTCAATGTAAATTAGAATGGATTTGAGTTGCTAAGGTAATTTTCCATTTGTATTAAGAAAACACTGAAAATCGTTGTTAATCGGTAAAAAAAGTAAAAAAATTGCAATACTTATACGTCACGATTTACAAAAAATTTTCAGTAGGAAAACTTTCATAAAATCGTTGAGAGTGCCAACTAAATCGATACGAAAGAAAAATAAACAAACGAAAGCATTGCATTAAAGTCTATCGTTATGTTTTGGCCAAAGTTCACCAGCGACTAAAATCGTTGATGCATTTTAAAATTTGTACTCTGGACTTTTAGTCTGCGGCTGTCTATCAGGATGTTAAAGAACTCGCAGTGTGTTCTTTGCGAAACTAACTCAAAGTTTTAACATCTTCAGTTACTTAAATATTTAAAATTTGTTTGCCTTAATTTTCTGCGCAGTTTAAATAAACAATCTGAAAGTTAAAGTGGCAATCTCACTGCCCCTTAATGCGTGGACATAAAATGTATTCGTATGTGTGTAATGTCGATGTGTAGCAAGTGTTTGCGTCTATCAAAGCTTAATCACTATTATTTCACATTCTTTGTCCCATGAGTTATATACCAATTATCCAGATTTTTGGATAGTTTATCCTGGCCCACAATCATTAATTGGCACCAGAGTTATAATAAACAAAGCAGTGAACGCAGCTGTGAAGTGTATTCAATGCAGTGTATTTGTATTAGCAACGTCTATATTAGGGTGCGAGGGACTGCAAACTAATGAAAATAAATTGAATAAGAACGAGTAAAAAAATGGCAATATATTGTATTTTTAAAAATTCCCAAATAAAGGTTCTTTCTTTTCCGCTTTATTAAAGGTCGAATTATTAGTTTCAATAACTCTAGGTAAATCATTTCTTGTTGTTTTTCTTGAGTTTTCGTCAAAATTTTCTTCAAAGGAATAAAAGTGGGTAAATATCGATACTGTAATGAAGAAAGGCCCTACTTAAAATGTGTGTGTCTTTACAGGTAGCAACAAAACTTAAAAAAAAAACTAGAGTTGTTCATTTGAGAATTTCTTAAATATCCTGGGTTTTAATAAACAGTCAAACTCATTTATATGTGTACTCCTGGTTTTTAAATTCGATTAGGCTTTTAGTGAATATTTTTCCGAACTTTGTAAAAAGCTGGTAAGGTAAGCAGGTAATGAAAATAATCTTTTTCGATACTCATTTAAAAAATACCATTTGCAATACAAAACGAATTAATAAATTGTTATGTGGCCTCAAATAAAAACATACGAAATATTTTATTTTATTTTCGACGAAACTAAGCCAATCTAATACTGACATACGAAATTAAAGCCCTTATTTAAGGATACGAAATGTGTCTTCTTGTAATAACGGGTGATTTTTTTGAGGTTAGGATTTTCATGCATTAGTATTTGACAGATCACGTGGGATTTCAGACATGGTGTCAAAGAGAAAGATGCTCAGTATGCTTTGACATTTCATCATGAATAGACTTACTAACGAGCAGCGCTTGCAAATCATTGAATTTTATTACCAAAATCAGTGTTCGGTTCG
>NW_023458558.1:23586952-23609332 GCF_013731165.1 Rhagoletis pomonella
CTTAAGCGAATTTTCTTTGCAACTTCAATGAGGAAGGTATCCCAATCCCTATGAAACCAAATAATGTGGAGGAGCACCTACCACGCAGAAATACTGAAAGCGAAATTTTTTGCAAATGATATCTAATTATCTATATACCTACATAAAATTATAGCCGTTTTCGTTGTTCTTCGAGATGAGAAAAATAAATAAAAGCTTGTCAAATTAGGGTAAGTGTAGGGCCATTGCAGGTAAACGTAATACTTTCTTTGACAATTGATAATAGCTGCACAATTTTTAAGGCAGGTATCTCTAATGTGCAGGTATGTTGAATGCATCTATCGGAGCAGTTTCCATATAAATAAATAAAATATTGCCACTGATACGCATTTTAGGGCAGGTATCTCAAATGTGCACTTAAGCATAAAGGCAGCAAAGCAAAATATACTGTATATCACTTTTCGATAGGTCTGATAGCTTCCGACAAATTAAGTAATAATTCCACACTTTTTAGTTTTTTAATGAAAAAATTAAAAATAATCAAGCTTTCAGCAGGTGTACATGGCGTATGAGTAACATTCTTTCCTGCTCATTTTTCATACACTAAATCTTTGCGCATGTTCATTTGACCACTCATTACTTCTTTATTTATCAATCGATTTGCTTCATTAGTAACTTGATTTTTTTTAATAGAACAGGCTTTAACACAAGTGCAAAACATTGACACAGAATATATATATTTTTTTTTTTTAATTTTTCTCCTATTAAGGTTTTATTTTTTTTTATTTTTGCTTAAAAAAAAAACTGGAGTGATTAATCAATCGGGCAGGTTCTGGAACTCACTTCCAATTGAATTTCAACCCCTGTCAATTTGAATTCAAAGCGAACTTGACTGAAATTCACTCGGAAATGAATTGCAGAGCCTGCAGAACCTGCCGGAATTTCTAAGGAACTATAAGTCCTATCGGAAAGTGATGTATATACGGTTTATGATTTTCATATTCGTATTTCATATTAAGATTGTTCAATTGCTTCGTAAGATATATGCGATTAAGTGGTACCACTTTTTGTTTTGAGCTGAGTAACGGTAAATAAAAAATATCTCGAAAACTTATTCATAGAATAAAATATTAACTCGATTTTCGGAATAAGTGGGCGATTCTACATGCACCATCCAACCCAGCGCGTTTCACTAAGGCCATATTATTTGACGGACATATGATGTCCGTTGTAATGGCAAATGTATTCATTAACTTAAATGCTATGCATGTAGATTATTGAAACAAAAATAAAATTTAGTTTTATTGAGTTCTCACTTAAATTTTTTGCCCAGCACAAATACATACATACAATGGATGTGTGTGTATACATACATATGTGCGTTTATGTCAATTTATTTTAAAATGTGTCAGATAATTTTCAACGCAGGACATCCATTAAATGTACATACATACATATGTATGTGCATACCGACTGCATGTAAACTGCAAATACGTAAATATGTAGGTATTTACACAGATACTTACATATGTATGTGTTATGTAATGCTCCCAGCAACCCAAAATATTTCACAGAACATTTACGAGACCACAACTTTGTTGTTATTGTTGGGAATTTTAGCTAAATCCACATAATATGGATGACTTCAGTTTGATTAGTTTTTCTCATACTCCTGAATTTTTGTAATTGTTGTTTACTAACCACCACGAAGATTTATCAATGTGACGTCGGTATACACACAGTGTCGGTCGAAACAATAGCACCCCCCTTCCCCCTTCAAAGAGATGTTCTTTTCAATTAAAATAATGTTCATTCTCTAAAAAAAAAACATATTAACCCAAGTTTAAAACTTTGTAGAAAACCACAAGAAAATGCAATGAAATATTCACCCAAATATAAAACTTTTTTCTCAGAAGTGTTGGAATTTTCGTGAGTACACAGTTTTATAGCGCATACAATTTTACAGCCTTATTCTGTATCACGAACGATAGGCAACACGAACCATTCGTCTGCAGAGGAATGCTTCAAAAATTAGTCCGGCGACATCATTTGAGCCGGTTTAAATGCAACCGAGACCGACCATTGCAACGTAATGTATGAAAAGCAAGCCGTAGACGACCGATAGAGTTTAAAATCGCAATCAGAGAGGTTGTCGTCTGCAGACGAATCGTTCGTTTTGCCTATCGTTCGTGATACAGAATAAGGCCCTTAATCTGATAATGTGCATGTTGATTTTTTAGAATTTGTTTCGCCGAAGGTGTTGGGGTTTTCTTCCATATAAAAATAAACTGTGTTTATCTTTTTGTCCAATCAGTTCAAATTTATTTGATTTTATGTTTATAGACTACATAATCTGATCTTTTGAGTTTTGGTGCGAATAAACCAACTTGTTTCTTCTTTTTAACTGACGTCTCGCTAAAACTTTTTTAGTATCCTCAGGGATAGTGCTCATTTTATCTATTACAACAAATATACAAGAATACAAAAAACACATACATTAGGTAATACCGAAAATCAAATATTGTAGACATATGTATATAGCATAACAACAAATTGAATTAAATGACAAACCAACTCATGCATTTTTTTTAGTTGTTTTCATAGTTTTAAACTTGGGTTATATGTTTAATAAAAATGAAAAAAAGAATAAATAAATAAATATAAGTGGCAAGCAATATCAATTTGAAATGGGGGTGCTATAGATATGACCGACACTGTGTGTATGTATGTATGTATGTATGTATATATGTGCAGAGAAAAGAAAAAATATGTACTGGCGAGTAATGGGGAATCTAGCTTGTACTTCAAGTAGTACATTCATACTTTTGTATGTTGCACGTATTAAATGGTTTGTAGAGTTTATTGAACCGAATAAATTAATTCATGCTTAATTCATATTTTCATAAATTTAAGGTTATGATAGGGTTTTTAAGGAATTAGATTTGGTCATGAATCGTTGTCGCCTAAATCGCGGTTGTGGGAAAAATGAGATTTGGTAACCCTGAACTCCAGGCATAGATATTCATGCATAAAAATCGTTAAATCGTTATTAAAACAAGAGATTTGTATAATAAAAGCTAGAGAAAATACCGCCTATCAAGGCAATGCCTTCAAAGAATAACCGTTTTTTCGCTCTCCTGTGAAATTTTAGTGCCGCAAGATAGGCGGTTTTGCGATATGTACATATACCCAATTGCTATTAGGTTGGTTGGTTGGCTGGTTTGGCGAGTTTAATATTAGCACTAACATATGTACACCGTTTTAAAACCACAGAAAAAAAGAAACTACGACAAAAAGCAAAACTGCACTATTTCGTCTGCATCTGGTTAATTACAGTACGACAAGAAGTATTGAGTTCCAGTCTTGCAGCATGGATTCCCACTGCCAAGTGCCCTGTGTAGACGGCAGTTAGTCGGGATAAATCCGTGCTGTTCAGTTTTATGAGAGTCGCAGAGCGTTTTGCGCAATATGTGGACCTAAGATTCCTACCGACCCTATGGGACTGAAAGTTTTTCCACCTACTGTTTTGGCCACCTTTCTCCAGTGCTGAGAGATGCGGCTCTCGATGAAGCTCACGGGCACAATAATCACTTCTGCCAATCACATATCCAGAGCCGACCCCTTTATGGCTAGCTCGTCGACCATCTGGTTGGCATGAATCCTGCTATACCTCCAGTACCCAGAACAGTGCAACGACATAGCTATCAGCTAAAGCCGTAACGTAGCCTTTGCATCGTTTTATTGTGCAGGATGTGATACTTGCACAGCCGAGTACCTTAATCGGCGTCTAGCTATCAGAGAAGATAGCTATTCGGGTCCCTGCTAGCTCCAAGGCTAAAATTATTTTGCACGCCTCTTTGATGGCCAAGACTTTTGCCTAAAAAGCACTGGTCTAATACGGTAGTCTTTTTAAGTAGACTTTCCAAGTTGGAGGTCGGTTGAAAAAATCCACGACCCAATGACATAACTCGTTTTTGAGTCGCCCGTAAAAATAGATGTTTGGAAGCGTTCACCTAAAAACAGCTCATTTCGATTGTTTCGAAGTTTTTCTTGAAGTGAAGCGACGGGCAGATGTTTGTGAATGTTTGGGCAATGCAAGCTGACATCTGTACCCTTCCTAGCTTTGGGTATATGTAATTCGTCTCTTTCCACCCAACCAGCGAACCGTATGCTGGGCCTTGTACACCCACTTCTTACCTATAATATTCTTGCATGAATACAATTCGTTTTCTAGTTTAATTTCGGGGTAAGAATGACTCTCAAATACTTAGCACAAGAACAGAGCGATACCATAATCACTACATCGTCCGCGTACGTGAAAACTGTAACCCCATCTCTGTTGATTCGTAGAAGCATATTGTTTAATACGCAGAGCCACATCAGCGTTGACAGTACACCGCCTTGCGGAATCTTTCGTATAGGACGCCTGATGACTTCGCTGTTGCCAAGCTTAGCGTTTACAATCCTTGTACGAAGCATGCATGAACCAACGACTCTTAGTCTAACAAAAACTCTTCCCAGGACTTGTCCATGACCAATTGAGACAGCCATGCCTCAATGTCCTCCCACTTGTCACACACCAGCTTCACCTTGTTGGAAACCGCACCTATAAGCGCCACCTGCTATCTCTCGCCACCTCGCTGAAGCCACGCCGAGACTCTGATGCAGTAGCTGCACCTGATTGGTCAGCAGAAAACCTACATTTTTTTAGACTCTTTCAGTCTCATCCTGAATGATGCAGTTTCTCGCATCATTGTGTTGGGTGGCCTGCTACTCATCCACCACCGCCTGAAAACGAGTTTTGTGGTCGGCGTCCTTCGATTGTTTTTTTCCGCTGTTCAATAGAAATGCAGTTTAAGGGATCTAAGCTTAAACTCTGGTCCTAAGGGCCAGTTTAAAGTTGGCAGGCATTCGATTGGCTGATCTTAGTTTAAACCAGCCAGATCGGGCGTTTAATATTAGTTTAAACTACGGCCTTTAAACTAAAACTGACCCTAAGTGGTATATTTACTGGCACCAGCAGATTTATCGTGTTGTTTAATAAAATGCCCCTTTTTCGCAAAATTTCTTCAACATTTTTCAGTCCTCGAAATGTAATTAAAGAGAAGCTTCCCTGATTGATACCTACATAAAAGCTCGGTTTAAAAAAAAGAAGTGAAGCGGACTGTATTTTGAACTGTAAAATCTGTATTTAAAGAAGTTTATCTTATAGATATCGTCTATCTCTGAAAATAAATGGTCTGGAAAGTAGCTTGTATGTGATTGTAAATGATTCTAATGGAGAACAATAAAAGTAGATTATAACTATGCTCTTTTTCTAATAGTGCCTAAAACCTAAACTTTGCCGTTTTCCCTCCGTTTTACGATATTTTAAAGAATTACCACGCATTTATAGTAAATCTGCATCTTTAAATTTTTAATAGGACGTCAGAATTTACATAAGTTTTATGAAAGATATCCTTTGAAATTTGTATCCTTTAATATCCTTATATACACATTTTTATAGGACATAAATTAAGCTGAAATTCTTCGAAATGCATTCAAAATTAAAGGCTTGAAGGATAATATTTTTAAAGAACATTTTTCATGTTCCAAAGGATAAACGAAAACAAAAGTTATAATTAATCTTGTTTTGAATTTTTCTTTCATATATCCATATTTAGTGTAAACGTTTGGAAATTGAGTTCATGATTCTTTGGAAAAAATCCCGACTACCTGGTAAAAAGCCAAAAAACGCAGACTTACTAAATATTATGCCCTAATATTGCAGAGTAAAGTCTCGCGAAATGCAAAAAACTTATGATAACTGTATCTGCAGTCGGCACGGGTTGTCGTGGTCCGAATTCCATAAAATAGTTTAATACAAAACCAATAAAATTACGGGGTATGCAATAAAAAAAAAATCTTGGTTTTTTGGGACAGTCTAATGTACATATATGTATATGTACATACAGTACAGGTAGGTGAACTTTAAAACACTTTATTTTTTCGTTAGAATCCATCTCGGGTATGCTTTTGAGCAATGCACTGTAAAATGCAAATAAACAAAACCCAATTAAATTAATTTACATATAAATATGTATGTATGTATATAAATGCAATTAAGTATGAGCACGGTTTTAAGTTTCGTTAGAAAAGCATGAATCAATACATATTGTTGTCAATTGTGATTTGAAAGATTTGCTGTTCTCCTTGAACTTATACACACATAGATAATCATTGCATCCATTTTTTTGTAAGTCTTTCATTTTTTAACATATTTTGTACTTTGCCCAACTGAAAGTAACTCCTTTCTTATTTCACATTTACTAACCTTATCGTTTCCTATATCCTTATTTTTCCGACTTCTGGTAGTCCTATCGTACTAATCGCTACCTTTCGTATGGAACTTTATTACGATGACACTGAGGTGGCTGTATGCTTCACATCAGCGGAAACTTTTTGGTCGGCTTTCTACTTTATCACTTGCATTACAATCTTCTTTGTTCTGCCCTTCATTGTGTTGGTTGTGCTCTATGCTGCAATCGCCTACAAACTTCTACGTCGCAACATTGACTTTCATCGCCCCACCACCGCTGCTCACGTGCCGCCCACCACCTGTTTAAGTTCGGTTATTCTACGCCATCAATCGATAAATAAACTACCACTCCCGATGACATCCAATGGTGTGGGAGCCCAACAACTTAGCACCGGTATGCGAAAACATCGCAAACAAGTGATATTCATGTTGGTTGCCGTAGTCGCCAGTTTTTTTATTTGCCTTTTGCCATTTCGTGCATTCACATTATGGGTTATCACTGCACCTACGAAGGACATCGCAAGTCTTGGCATTGATGGTTATTATGGTATTTTATATTTCTGCCGTATAATGTTGTATTTAAATTCGGCTTTAAACCCTATACTGTACAATCTTATGTCTTCGAAATTCCGTACTGGATTCTGGCGCTTGATCATTTCCTGCTGCGGAGGTAGCACGGATCGTGTTATTGGACGTGGCAATAAGGGGGCAACAACTACTGCCACAACAACAACAACCAATCGCCGGCAAATGGAGGTCAAAACGTCAGTTACTTATGACCAGCGTCGTCCCAAATTCAAACGTGAATCAACATTTGTGGTGAACTCTTCCATTTCAACATCGTCAGGATCGGACCGAAGTAGTAGCCTGTCAGTAATCGGGCCTAGGGCAGTTATGGGGTCACGATCTGTGGTAGGTGCCGCCATTATCGATATAACTAGAAGTACTGTGACAACTGCATGCCCACTGGAAAGTGATGAAAATTGCGCAGAGAGAAATTATATCTAAACAATTGCGAAGAATAATGAGAAATTTTAAATTCTATGCGATGATTAATGAACAATGCGGTAAATGCATTTTTGGTAAGACTGATAAACCATAAAATCAATAATGTTTTTGGTATATAGAAGTTATCTTCGGTTTAACTGAGCACCTCCAAGGATGAAAATGTTATATAAATGTTACTTTGTAAAGGTTTCCTAAACACATGTTTGTAAAATAATCATAGTGGATTAAGTGCAAAATGAAATAAATATGTACATATTACAAAAAAAAAATATAATAATGCGTTGTGTTTTTATTAATTTTCTGTCTAGGCTTCAAAGAGAACCATTCCGTGCTGAGTGGAATAAAGTGCTTCAACAAGGTTTGCCTGCATACCATCATATTACTGAAGAAGATTTTAAATATTCTCGCAGCACCTATTTTTTTTAGTTCACATCGCTGTACACTATTTGTTCCATAAATTTTCAAATTGCAATTACATAAATACAAACACCATCCAATTTACTAATTTCATTTAAATTGCGTATGTCGTATGTACTTTTATTTAAGGTAATAAACTAATATTTCCAGCAATTTGGTTGTCCATGCACCATTAGTGGTTAGCTGGACCACCAAATTGACTAATAAACACAAATTTGTATATACTATGGATTTTTAATAATTATAAAATGGTAGGGAATTTTCCGACGCCCGAAAAGACACTACATCGTATCTCCATTACTACGATACGCTCACACTTTTGCTTTCTTCCCGCATCTATTTTTTCATTTCTTCGTTATTTACGCTTTTGTTTACATTTAGGTTTCATTTAAACATTAGTTACAAGTATCTTACTTAAAGTTTTTTCCGCGCAGTTTGTTGTGGTTTTTTTTTTTTATAGGTTCGCCGTCATAACATTACTCTTTCTTGTTAAGTATGTATTTAAAAAAATTTGATTTTTTATATCTTATGAATCATTGTTGTTGTTGCTCTGTTGTTATCAACATAAATTGTGTTCCCTTAACATGCGTGTCATTATCGTTACCATAGATTATCATCATTATTACTACAGCATAATCCTTTGCTTCTTTATCATCACCATCTTTGTTGTGATTTTTTTTATTTTCAATTTTTTTTGTTTTTAGTATAATAAAATAATGTGTGTATATGCTTTCACAATCGGAGTTATTCAGCAGCAACCGGATTTGGTGTTTTCCACTGGACGTCCTTGATCGATTTTAACTTTACTGGCGTTCTCAGTGGCACTTGAAGGCGGCCCAACACGATTCTTTATCTCGGCAGCCATCGTCAAGAAAGCTTGCTCAACGTTCGTTGCGTTTTTGGCTGATGTTTCAAGGAATGGAATGCCTAATTGGTTTGCATATTCCTAATATGTAAAAAAGCAACATTAACTTATGCATCTTCTAATTAACTCAAATGTGTATGAGGAAACTTACCGCAGCTGTTGTTGTATCGACGACTTTCTTCGTAGTCAAATCACACTTGTTGCCTACCAACAACTTGTTCACATTTTCGCAAGCATATCGTTCGATTTCCTCTAACCATTGTTTTACGTTGTTAAAAGACTCTTGGTCTGTGCAATCGTAGACGACAATAATACCGTGAGCACCACGATAGTACGATGAAGTGATTGTACGGAAACGCTCCTGTCCAGCGGTATCCCACTGTTATAAAGACAACACAAATTTTGTTTATTTCTCCAATAAGTTCTTTTTGAAATACAAAGAGTAGAATAACGCATTTTTCTACTTACGATTTGCAACTTTATAGTTTTTCCGTCCAATTCTATGGTTCTAATTTTCTGCAATGCAATAATACTTTTATAAATATACATACATACATTATTTCAGGTGTATCTTAAAAAAAAATTGTACTTACGAAATCCACTCCGATTGTGCTAATATAGCTCTCTGTATATGTGTCGTCGGCAAATCGCAAGAGAAGGCACGATTTCCCTACGCCCGAGTCGCCGATAAGCAATAATTTGAACAAGTAATCACTAGAAGCAAAAAATTAGTTTAAGGTTATTAAAAGAATTTATAAAACATAAAATAAAACAGTGGAAAGCATATTTTCTTAGTAAAATGGGGCGAGTAGTTATTGGAGTTTCAATAATTATTTCAGTTCAAGGATATAGATAATATGAATATTCATATGTTATGTGTATACCTGTTATTTGCTGTACAGTTAAGTCCTGTTCTTACTCGTAAAATAAATGGAGTAAATGCTCAAAACGCTTTTTATTGTGTGTCGCATTTCATTTTCAATTATTTTTTGTTCCTTTTCACGTTTAACTTGAGTTCAGTGCAACCTAAGTAGCGATTCGCGACCGCTGAAGATAGTATTTTTACTATGGCGTTTAATATGGGTCATAGCAAGTAAGCGTAGAGTAGGAATGGGAACTTCAACCGGATTTTCCAGCTATCCGGATAAACCGAATATTCGAATTCCGAAGAAGGTAAAACTTTTTTAGTTATAAAGTGGGCGGTGCTATGCCCAATTCCTATAAGTCTATAGCAGTCTCATTTATTGTTAGGAGATTGTTGTAACGACTAACTTAAAGTAAATTAGCGTCCTCAGTTATTGAAATATTGGTGTTTTCGTATTTCTGAAATTTGCCGTTACACGGGAAGCGGGTGTAATTTTAGAACGATTTGAATATTTTCAACAAATTACCTTTCCGTACCAAGGTTATTAAGTGCACAGAATTTGGTGGAAATTGATAAATAGGTTACCGAGATACACGTTTTCAAAAATTCGCATCTAATATTTACTGAAATATCGCAGTTTTTGCTCTTTTTGAAAATACCGTTATATGGGAAGTGGGCGAGGTTACAGTGCGATTTCGCCCATTTGCAATCTCAATTTTTGCTCGCGTTATCGTGTACACGGACAGACGAACAGACGGACGGACATACAGACAGACATGGCTTAATCGACTTCTCTTTCCATTCTGATCATTTATGTATTCATTTGTCCATATCTATCTCGATTCGTTTTGGCTGTTACAAACAACTGTTATGCGAACCGTTATGCGTTGTGCACAAGTGCGCCCGAGTATAAAAACTTTGCATACATTGTGCAAAGTACTAGTTGCGTTCCCTAACTCGCAAGAAGTTGCAAGAATTTACAGGATTTTACCAGAAAGCGTTCCCGTACTCGGTTCTCTGGCTTCTTTTGCTTTGTGACAGTTTTACAGGTTTCAACCCAGAAAAGTTGGGGAACGCAACTACTTTTGTAATTTAAAAAACAATTTTGATATTTCATTAATGCTTTTTTGAACTCAATAAAATATGTATGCTGATTTGCTTATTATAATTTAAATTAATATATCCTTTTTTTGCAACACAAACGATTTGAAAATAGACTGAATCAAGTAAAATTATATGTTTGTTTTCTAATTTTTGAAGTGAAACTTCTTTAGCGGCGGTTGGTTGGTTGGGAGTAAATTGGCAAATTCAACGGAAATTGCACACGGAAGTGGTGCAAAGGAAATGGTGCAACGGAAATGGTTGGGGCTGAAACAAGTGCTTATTGTGTGTATGTATATGGTATTAATTTAATAAAAATTTGCTAATAAAAGGTTAAAGAATGGAAAACGACCAATACAAGAATGAAAGTAAAGGAGACTACGTACATAGATGAAGAAAATGATAAAGGCAAAAGTAAAAATTAAAACAAAAACAAAGATGCGTAAAGGTAAAGGTAAATGGTAAAGGTAATGAAGACCAAGGTATTTTTAATCACTTTACTTATATATGTATATAAGGGCAAAGGTGAAGGGGAATATGTAGATGAAGAAAATGATACAACATAAAAGCAAAGACAAAGAGGTACCGATAAAAGTAAAGATGAAGATAGGGGAAGAAAGATTGAAATAAAGGTAATTAAAGAGAAAAGAATACAGAGAGAGACACAGAGACTCAGTCTGGTAACCATTTTGGGATTTTAGAGATTTTCGGGATTCTCTGGACTTATCGATAAAATAATCGAGATTTTTATCCGTTTTGTTATTATTTTTATCGATTTCTTTATCGAAATTTGTATCGATATTGTTATCAATCTTAGTATCGATATTTTCGGAACTTATGGATATCATAATCGATTTTGTTATAGATATTTTTATCGATTTTTTTCTCGATATTTACCGATTTTGCTATTGATTATTATCGAGTTAGTTATCGATATTTATCGATTAAGTTATCGATATTTTTATAGATTTTGTTATCGATTTTGTCATCAATATTTTTATCGATATTTATCGATTTTGTTATCGATAATTATCGATTTGTTATCAATATTTATCGATTTTGTTATTGATTTTGTAATGTATATTTTTATCTATTTGGTTATCAATTTTTTATAGATTTTGTTATCGATATTTATCGATTTTGTTATGGATATTTTTATCGATATTTGTCGATTTGGTTATCGATATTTATCAATTTTGTAATGGATATTTTTATCGATTTTGTTATGGTTATTTTTATCGAGTTTCTAATAGATTTTGCTACCAATATTGTTATCGATTTTGCTGTCGAAATTTTTATCGAATTTTTCGTCGATTTTGTTATCAATATTTTCGTCGGTTTTGTAGTCGATATTTTATTGGATGTTACTATCGATATTGTTATCGAAAGAGTATAAATATACAAATGAAGATAAAGAAAAACAGAATAAAATAAGTGTAATTAGAACGAACAGGGGTAGAGGTAGGGATCTAGATAGAAAAAAGACGAAAAATATAACGTTAAGAAAAAGCAGATTGGTTATGAGACAAAATAGATATGCATGTAACGTAAGTTTCACTTCTCCAGTGTGGCCCAGGCGCACTTACTTTTTTTATTTTTCAGTTAACGTGCAAGCAATCATATTCGAATAACAAAAAATTATAAAATTACTTTTAAATTTTAAAAAGATGTTAATGCCTTTTTACCATACATTTTTGGAACTGATTTTTTAAATGTTTAGTTGGAATTTCTAGCAATCAAAGCCGAATGCAGAATGAAAATAACGTAAGCAATTCTGCTGCTGTGGTTGCAAGCTCCAAGGTACCTTAAATTTCCTTTACGTTTTATCAAAAACTTAACCAACAGAAAAATTTTCTTTAACACTTCAGTCCTTTTCGGACAAGTTATTGTAATTCCTATCGAAATAGTTCCTAATTGCCCTATCCCTTTGGTATCATAAAGACGTGACGTCTTGGTGGAACAGTTCTTCCCGAGAGCGGATAAGAATTCGAAAAAAACGATATCATCGGCATGATTTTTACAGAAATGTCGTGTCGAATAAGTAACTTCCGCAATAGAATATGCTGGCAGGGTATTGCTATTGTCATGACAGTATTGTCCGGTGTAAACCCTACCCTGCAAAAATCGCGACTACTCCATGCATGCGTGTAAAGAGTACTCCCTAAGGACCAAGGAGTACTCCAAAATTAACCACATTCATATAAAAAATATGGTCCAATTAACATGGCGATGTCCTAGAGCAGGACCATATACTCCATCCCTGCATTACATCAGAGTAGCACAAAACTACTCCAACATATTAACAATGGCATTGTTGTTATATTTTTTTGTTTGTCCACGCTTTTGTTCTTCACTTCTCAAATGCTTTTTCGAAATTAATAAAAACCAAGACAAAAATTAAAAATTACATGTTGCCTCTGGCGGCAGCCCAGCAAACAATTAGGTTTGATATACATTTGAGAATGATTCGAAATCAAAGCCTTTCTCAAATGTCAAACATTTGAAAATGATTTGAAAATTACAGCTTTCTCAATAAAAAGGGGAGTTTTATTAATGATACAAATATTAAAATTATAATTATTATTATAAATATTTTTATCATGGTTTTATCTCCATTTGAGAGTATGGTTATCTACAAATCAATTTCAAATAATTTCAAACAATTGTACTTCAAATGTGGATATAAAATTTATTATAGGAAATGTATATTTCATATTTATTTTTTCTTCGCGATGTACATACGTATGTACATAACAAAAAAAAATTAAGATAAAGTAATTTATAATAAATTCGTAGATATTGAAAGCCCGCAGCTTCTTCATACCGCGCAAACAGCCAATCCACTATTTGTGGGCTTTCTCTTTGAAAGTTTTTTTCTATTCATTGTTTTTTTTTCAATTGATCTTAATTTTATTCTTACAACTTTTTATTTAAATACGCATTTTTATATCGTTTGACACTTGCCATCTTTCTTCAAATCAACCTCAAATGAATTTAAGATGCAAAATTTAAACCTCGTTTTCAATTTGAAAATCATTTGAGAGAAACATTTGATATCAAATTGTGGAATACATTTTTCTCAAACGTTTGAAACCATGAACCAACAAAACAAACAAAGTACCTAGTCGTTGGTTCATGGCGTTTAAAACTGTGTTTGCTGCAAGGCTAGTAATAGGTTGTTAATACTCGCTGTGAAGCCATGGCAGTCTATGATTGAGCGAACAGCTATGTACGAGAGAGGAGCAATGGATCTCTCTTTAACAAGTGACTCATCCGCCCCATAATTCCGTACTATATAACTTCACCACTTGAAGCCGTTCGGAGATATTGTTAATAACAATTATTTCTAATTGCATTGTACATTGGACGGCTGCCAATGCCAACTACGATATAATTGCATCAAATGCAATCTCCACATAAAATTCCTGAATCAAGCGTAAACACTCCCCACAAATGAGTACTGATTGCCACGAAGAAATATTCGAAGCAGAAGTGTAGGTAAGGCGTCAACGGCGTGGATAGACGAAATTGAGCGACATCATATTCATTGAAATGAAAAAATGACGTCGCAAAAATATTAAAAGCTTATATATATGTATGCATTATAAAAATTAAAATTTATTTATTTGCACTTACTATTCTGGATTCATAGCTGCTTTTTCGGGAAAACCTAAAACGTTTTCAAATATTCTGCTCGTAGACGAATTCGAGCTGTTGTTTTTTTTCTTCTACTGCGCTAATCAAATGATTTTTTTCTTCAGCCGAGCCACACTTTCCACTGCTGTATCTCACTTCAACGAAGAGTTATATTTGTTTTTTTTTTCCTTTGAAACAAACGGCTGCTAATATTTTTGCTTACTGTTTAATATTTTGGACTTTTCCTTGCCTTTTAACAATTTGTTTTCTATTAAGAAATATTGCAATTGAATGCTGTAACTTTTATTTTTTCGTTCGATGATTTTCAACGACAGCAACGACGACGAAAGAACAATGGCGACGAACAAATGACGATGAAGAAAATTCACTAGCATTCGCTCGCTTCCACGCAATCAATTTAATTTTGTTGTCTCGCTCGCACACACAAAATAGCACAATTTTCTGACACATCAGTTGAACGAGTGGAGTAGTCGGAGTATCGATATTGATAAATATTGGTCTAATGGTTGCCACAATACGCTGCGTTTACATAAGACAATTTGACACAACACAATTGAGAATATCTGGCCAAAGCAAAGGTAAATTTATATATATATATATAGATTTACGTTCTTTGGTAACGAGGTGTCGCGTCGTATAGATTTACGTTCTTTGTTATACATTTTCGTTCTTTGTCAAAAAGAATATACAGTCAGTCCATAAAGTTTAGGTACAGCGATTTTTTTACAATACGGGCAACTATTTTTTAGATATTTTAATTTTAATTACTTTTGTATAAAAATATGGTCAATTCTACAACAAAAAACCCAAAAATCAGAGTTCCAAATCTTGTGCAAAATTAAAGAAAATTTGAAAAAAAATTTCATTCAAATATTGCACTTTTTATTTACGCTCTCTAGAAAAAATTTGAGTACGCAGTTTTTTAGCGCATTCAATTTTAGTATAATAAAATGCAAGTATGAGGAAGCTAGGACTTACCATTGATTTTTGGGAAATTTTTTTGTTGAAGGTGTCGCACATTTTTTCCATATAAAAAAATTATCAAACATTATTTTATATGGAGAAAATGAGCGACACCTTCAACAAAAAAAATTCATAAAAATCAATGTTAAGTCCTAGCCACCACAAACTTGCACTTTGTTATATTAAAATTTAGTGGGCTAAAAAACTGCATACTCAACTTCTTTCTAGAGAGCGTAAATAAAAAGTGCAATATTTGAATGAAATTTTGCCAAATTTTCCTTAATTTTACACAAGGTTTGGAACTCTGATTTTTGGGTTTTTTGTTGTAGAATTGATCATATTTTTATACAAAATTATCGAAAAATAAAATATTTAAGAAATAGTTGCCCGTATTGTAAAAAAATCGCTGTACCTAAACTTTATTGACTGACTGTAGTTGTGGCCACCATTAGACCAATATTTATCGATATCGATACTCCGATACAGTGTATACGTTGCACTGCTATACCATTTGCTCCAGCATTTGCTTAAAGGTAAATAAAGCTCTGCGTACATTTTTAGCGCAAATCTCAAATATTACAAATTTTGAGTTGTGACTCTTTTGAAGACGGTGTGCAATATGTACAGATTTATGCAGGTCGAAAAATCTTGACATTGAACAAACATAATTCGCATCAAAATTTCCTTTTCCGTATACAGATTTTCTTTTAATATACATACATATCGTCGTTTAGGGCCGGTTGTTCAATGTCTGGTTATCACTACTTGCCGGTTAACCATCATTATCATATCAGTACAAAACCGCGTATTGTCGTTGCGCAAAACCTTGTTTGCCAAAAATTGGATTTGCTCACACAAGCTCTTGGCTCAATCCTTCCTGAAACATACTAACCAAAAATGCGATTGCTTTATAAAAAAAATAACCATTTTGAAATGTGAGTGTTTTTACTCTCTAGAAAATAATTTATGGAACCTCACATACGCGATATTGCATTTTGTTGATACGCGGTTTTGTAGTTTAAACGACGATATGTACATATCTAATATATATAAACGCCTTAATTTGGTTATTTATATATTTTATTTAAATATCAGTGTGACTTTGAGTAAGAACATATTAGTAATACATGTTCATTAATAATTATGTCTACAATAACTTTACAAGCACTTTAACAAATACTAATTACTTTTCTTAAATGGGCAGAAAGGTATGCTGGGTAACATATCAATATAATGGAAAGGGGAAGCGGTGAAAAAAATTCGAAAACTGATGGATTGACCATCATAAACTCCAATATCCAATCATAGGTAGGATTATCCTTGCGCCTGAAACGTACTTAATTTTCGGAATAAACACATTTATTTAATGGAATGCATCGATGGCAGCAGTTTTTATTCCAGTGAGTTCAGCGTCAATAATTGTTTTAGCACCTTTGTTTGCGACGTTTCACGTATTTCTCCAGCTAAGAACATTTCATCTACTACCGTGTAAACTTTATAAAAGTTAAATACAAGGTCCAATTCACATACATTATGGAAGTACTCGTTAAGTACCTCCACAAAATTGTGTATCGCTTCAAGATAGCACAGATTGTTGTCGTTTACATCAACGCAGATACAGAAGTAGAGTCCGGCATATCGGCGGTACACAATCTTAAAGTTCCGAAACTGTGAATGAGAAAATATTAAATAATATACATACTAAGTATAATCTAGAGTAATTGGCAGTCTCAATTTCAATATATAAAAGACATTCCAAATAATTACACCGACCGAATACACATAAATTTGGGTTGGCATTTAACATTTCCCTCCCCACGCTCAGATTCGTGGGTACAGGTTAAGAAAGTTATATTATTTGAAAGTGTCAAAAGCCTGAATTTTATATTCATCACCTACCTCGACAAAATTTGTGTGTTTTGCATCCCGTACTGTCACCACTGCATGCACCTCTTCGATCAGCTTCTGCTTTTCGTCGTCATCAAAATTCATATACCACTTGGCCAAACGCGTCTTACCAGCACGATTTTGTATCAAAATGAACCGTATCTGCGAAAACAAATAATTACATCCAATTTCAATTTCTGAGGGGCGTTTCGCTGTTTGCTTACCATAGTTTTCAACAATTTTATTTTGCCTTTTCCCCAATACTCCAGCAAGCAAATTGGTCAAAATTGTGATAAAGAACCTCTCTGATTTTTTTGTATCATTACGCACAACAGGGTTGCCAATTCAGTGTTGCTTTTATTTTAACCCTTATGCGCATTGCTCAATCCAGTTCGTTCAAATCCGTGTGGATTCCTTGAAAGTGTCGGTCATGCAGTGATATAAACAATTTCTATCAGAATGACCCAGATCGAAACTATTCATTCATAAAATGTAAATAAGGATTTACCTATGCAGTGCATTGCTGATATTTTCAAGTGATTTAGGTTTTTCTTCGATTTATATCTAGTCCACAATAAATTTTAATCCTATACCTACAGAATGCAACTCTGCAGACCATGTAAACCATATGATCAATGTACCAAAATAGAATGAACTCAATCAACTAAATACTTGAATTTGCATTTCGTTGAAGGAAACAATGATAGTGTTATCAAGATTACGTGGATCGGCTCTCCGTGGTTTTCATAAGCACATATGGGTTAGAAATTGTTCATCAGCAGCAGCGGCAGCAACGCCAGAATCTAGCACCATGACTGGAGTACATGATGCCCAGCAGGCACTAGCGCTCAAGGAGAACTGCATTTTGGTAGATCCGAATGATAACGCCATTGGCGCCAGCAGTAAAGCTGATTGTCATCGAGTGAATGGAGAGACTGGAGCGGTCAAATTACATCGTGCTTTCAGTGTCTTCCTTTTCAATTCTAAGGGAGAAATGCTTGTGCAACGCCGTTCCGTACACAAGGTAGCTTCATTTTTTGCATTTGTTATTGGAGAGTTTATTTATATTATTTATTTTGTAGATTACATTCCCCGACACGTATACAAACGCTTGTTGTAGTCATCCACTGCACGACATTGAATTGGAGCGGGAAGAAGCTAATGCGATAGGAATACGAAGAGCAGCTCAGCGGCGGCTTAACTATGAGCTTGGCATTCCAACGGAACAAATTCAACCAGAAAACTTTCACTATTTGACGCGCATACATTACCACAACACAGGTGATGGTGTGTGGGGTGAACATGAAATCGATTATATACTTTTCCTGCAAAAGGATGTCGATCTCAATCCGAATGAGAATGAGGTCAGCGAAGTGCGCTTCGTAAAGCGTAATGAAATTGACAAGGCTGTGAACAAATTCGATGCTCCAATGACACCTTGGTTTAGACTGATCCTAAAGCATAAACTTAAGGAATGGTGGGATAATTTGCACCAATTAAAAAAGTTTGAAGATACAAAATTCATACATCGCTTCACCTAAACAATGGAATATCTTTTCATCATCATCGAATAGGCGGCGGGAAACACCAAAGAAATTTTTGATCGGCACTTTGACTAGAGTGGTCTCCTGATTGTTAGTTTGCTTTAAGAAATAGAATTCATTAAAATTATCGTTACGGGATTAATAAAATAAGCCATTTAAGTTTTCTCTTTTTTTGTTTATTTATGGTCGTAAGCATACATCTGTATATGTGTATGTATGTAAATAACAATAGAGTACAATAATGATCACATTTACTGTGTTACCATGCACATTGCTTTTGTCTTAAATGCTATTCATATAACTATCGTTTATGTATGTATGTTGTGTTATTAGTTGGCGAAGCACAATAAACATTTCGCAGCACAACAACAAATAACGAACAAAATGAACTATAAATATTTACAGGTTTTGGCGTAAAAAATCTAATAAAATAGTAAAACAAATCAGCTGCAGCTTGACTTGTTCATTTTTCTCCTAGTTTCGAAGCACTCATTTGTATGCATAGTTTGATCAACGGTTTAAGAAAAAGGCATTGAAGCAGGCACATCTTGATTATGTCAATAAATAGTTTGCATATCAAACAAATTCTTCATTTAAGATTTACTGTAGTTAAGTGTTTATTAAAGTCTACATGAACATATCGAGGCGTAACCCTGTTTTCGTACGAATCGAAAATCCTGAAATTTTCCTATAATTTTCTACACAAAAATTTCGAATTTTCGAATCATACGAAAACAAGAATACGCCCCAATATTACGAAAGCATTTTTCCGTAATTGGCTTTTATGGTGTAAAAATATGTATATGATGGTTGTATGTACGTTCATTTACATTTCACGGTTAGGGGTTTTTCCACGAGAAGGAACTCTGGTCGATTCCTACTAACCATATCCTCACCGAATATCCAGATTTAATTTGCAGTCTAATTAGTTTTACGTTCTTAAAAACAAAATATACTTTTTTATGTAGTTGCAACTAACACTAATAGGTCGACTTGTGTATTCGAATTTTCAGTTGATTTAATATGAGTATATTACGAATTTGCATGCGCTTTAAAAACACGTCGTTGTTAGTAGGTATACATATGTATGTGTAATATATAATAAATAAGTGTCGATTCGTTAATTACATAATTTTCTTTTTAGTAAAATATTTTTTTTTTATCGTTTGCTTTATTATCAGCCGTTTGCCGAATTTCGCACTTCATTTAAGGCACTTTTGAAGTCTTGTAGTTCATAGCGTATTAAGGAATTTTCACAAAACACTATATTACCACAAATAAAAATTTGGCACTTTCGTTTTGGATTCCTCTATATGCATAAATTCACTCCTTGTTTTATGGTTGGAAAGCATGTGCTTTAAGTGATATTTTGTCGCACTAAGCAATTGTATGACAGTCTACATAAGTAATATCACAGCCATTAACTTTTAGGATAGGCCAAAGAGTTTCAATGCATTGAATGCCGTAGCTAAAGCTACTTCTTCGGGCGTTTTCTTCATAAAAGCAGCTATCATTTCTACAATGGCGGGCAAACTACAAGGCTCGTTGCGTTGAAAGGTGCAGTACCTGAAAAATATCAGTCCATTGAAAGAATAATTCCTATGTAAATATCTGTCTGGTACATCTACCTATGTAAATATAAAAGCGAACGTTCCGTTATTCCAGTCTTAACATGTTGCGGCAGCTTGGAAGCTCTTGTATTTGGGTACATGAACGGCGAGTCCGTTTCGACGAGCAGTCTATCGATAGGAAGAATTCCATTTTCTAAGAGTTTGCGTACTCCACTATCTGATTTGTCCTGTAACGTAAAAAAAAAAACAATTGCATTTAGTTGTTTTGTAAATTTAATCTGTAAAATTATTGCCAATAATGCTGAATTTCCACTAGGCTTTAAATGCTAGAAATTGTAATGACAAAGTTGAGCCTTAAAAAAAAGCAGTGCCGTAACGTTCAAGTTCATTTCCACTTGGCATATCTTAAATGCCACCAATTTTGTGTCGTTTCAATACCTAGTAGAAATTCGGCATAAAATAAATTATCATCTGTTCACGTGATCCAAAGTTATCTTATAACCTACATATGCATATACATACAAAAAATATTCCGACGAATTGCTAAACTGTTTTTTTTGTCGGATAAAAATTAATGCTTTAAAATATTTGTTTACGGAATAACTCGGATTTCTCTAAAATTTATCTTACCTTGCATAAATAACCAGTTAAACTGATATAGAATCTCCTATTTAGATATTTGACTGCTTCGTCGGCCGTTCCCATGAATCCTCTTACGATTATAGGTGGTAAAGTCTCGAATCTGTAAATTTAATCGCAGAGAAATGTTCATATCGATGGTCCTCTGCAATAACGACACAATTAAAAATTCAAAAAACAATATCCATTACTACTGTTGAGTGACTCTTGTCTCTAATCCTTGCCTAATCCTTAATATTCGCTTTAGTAATGCTTACTATTTATATAATATATATAATTATAAGTTCTTATTTTTTGAATTTTGCCGTTATTGCAGAAGACCATCGATATGTAGATACATATCGCCGCTTGGCGTATAATAACAGTTGCGGATAAAAACTTACTTATCCAGGATATCGAGTACATCTTGTTGGGCGGATCGCTCATGTATAAGCAGAGATTTGTTCAAATTGCAAGCTAAATGTATCTGCTTTTCAAAAATTTCCTTTTGGGTCTCTGGCTCAGAGAAATCACGTTGATAATCTAAGCCACATGGTCCGATAGCGACGCATTCCTGTGAAGCCGCAATATGCTCGAACTCGAACCAAGTGTTCGGTTCCTCGACAATCGATTTGGAATCGTGTGGATGTATGCCAGCAGTCGAATAAATTATATCGGGATAAATTCGTGATAGACGAAGCGCTTCTTTGCTAGATTTTACCGATGTGCCTGGAACCATGATTTTCTGAACTCCTATTGAAATATTTAATTTTGAATGAGTATTGAAAATTATAAAAATCAGCTATTGCATTAAGTCATATGGGAATTAATAATATGTATGTACATATGTACAATAACTATGTAGGTACCTACATATCTACGTATAACAACTTTGACTTCTCACAGATCTTTGAGGTCAGATAGGGATACATATTTCTGAACAATTACTTATTTACATATTTGTGCATATAAATGGGTGTGTTACTATGGTATATATAGAGTAGGTATACATATGTACATAGGTGCATACAGATATGACTAAGAGTAGTCTTCGAATGACAGGGCGCAACATTCTTATCTAAGAAAAACGCAAAAGATCTTCTTGAAAACACAACTATACGCTAATTTATATGCGTATACATAAATAAATTACATATACATAAATGTACGGTCAAGTATGTACGCCAACTTTGTGGCAATATCATTATACCTTACCCGCATCCTTTGCTCGTTGTATTACTGATTCCAGATCACGGCTATATTTTTTGTTTGTTAGATTCGCACCCGCATCTATCACTATGAGATTTTCGAAGCAGTGCTTCATATCCACTAAATTCATATCCACACCGATATCCAAGGCACCAGTAGTGTCGACTGGAATCGTCACACCAGCGCCAGCGGCGGCAGAAGAGGCTGTGCCAGCTACAGAAGATTGTGCCATGTCGTTTTTGTTGGTTATTTGTGTATTGTTTCACAACTTGAAGAATACGTTTTTGTTATCAGTGAATTGAGTGTCGCTTGCACGTTGACTTGACGAAAATAGGTATGACGAAATAACAATTGTATTAATACAACACACAGTGAAAATGTTCAAATGCACATTAATT
>NW_023458558.1:23609432-23643788 GCF_013731165.1 Rhagoletis pomonella
AACCAATCGCCGGCAAATGGAGGTCAAAACGTCAGTTACTTATGACCAGCGTCGTCCCAAATTCAAACGTGAATCAACATTTGTGGTAAACTCTTCCATTTCAACATCGTCAGGCTCGGACCGAAGTAGTAGCTTATCAGTAATCGGGCCTAGGGCAGTTATGGGGCCACGATCTGTGGTAGGTGCCGCCATAATCGATATAACTAGAAGTACTGTGACAACTGCATGCCCACTGGAAAGCGATGAAAATTGCGCAGAGAGAAATTATATCTAAACAAGTGCGAAGAATAATGAGAAATTTTAAATTCTATGCGACGATTTATGAACAATGCGGTAAATGCATTTTTGGTAAGACTGATAAACCATAAAATCAATAATGTTTTTGGTATACAGAAGTTATCTTCGGTTTAACTGAGCGCCTCCAAGGATGAAAATGTTATATAAATGTTACTTTGTAAAGGTTTCCTAAACACATGTTTGTAAAATAATCATAGTGGATTAAGTGCAAAATGAAATAAATATGTACATATTACAAAAAAAAAATATAATAATGCGTTGAGTTTTTATTAATTTTCTGTCTAGGCTTCAAAGAGAACCATTCCGTGCTGAGTGGAATAAAGTGCTTCAACAAGGTTTGCGTGCATACCATCATATTACTGAAGAAGATTTTAAATATTCTCGCAGCACCTATTACTTATTTTTTTTTAGTTCACATCGCTGTACACTATTTGTTCCATAAATTCTCAAATTGCAATTACATAAATACAAACACCATCCAATTTACTAATTTCATTTAAATTGCGTATGTCGTATGTACTTTTATTTAAGGTAATAAACTAATATTTCCAGCAATTTGGTTGTCCATGCAACCATTAGTGGTTAGCTGGACCACCAAATTGACTAATAAACACAAATTTGTATATACTATGGATTTTTAATAATTATAAAATGGTAGGGAATTTCCAGACGCCCGAAAAGACACTACATCGTATCTGCATTACTACGATACGCTCACACTTTTGCTTTCTTTCCGCATCTATTTTTTCATTTCTTCGTTATTTACGCTTTTGTTTACATTTAGGTTTCATTTAAACATTAGTTACAAGTATCTTATTTAAAGTTTTTTCCGCGCAGTTTGTTGTGTTTTTTTTTATAGGTTCGCCGTCATAACATTACTCTTTCTTGTTAAGTATGTATTTAAAAAAATTTGATTTTTTATATCTTATGAATCATTGTTGTTGTTGCTCTGTTGTTATCAACATAAATTGTGTTCCCTTAACATGCGTGTCATTATCGTTACCATAGATTATCATCATTATTACTACAGCATAATCCTTTGCTTCTTTATCATCACCATCTTTGTTGTGATTTTTTTTTATTTTCAATTTTTTTTGTTTTTAGTATAATAAAATAATGTGTGTATATGCTTTCACAATCGGAGTTATTCAGCAGCAACCGGATTTGGTGTTTTCCACTGGACGTCCTTGATCGATTTTAACTTTACTGGCGTTCTCAGTGGCACTTGAAGGCGGCCCAACACGATTCTTTATCTCGGCAGCCATCGTCAAGAAAGCTTGCTCAACGTTCGTTGCATTTTTGGCTGATGTTTCAAGGAATGGAATGCCTAATTGGTTTGCATATTCCTAATATTAAAAAAAAAAAAAACAATTAACATTAACTTATGCATCTTCTAATTAACTCAAATGTGTATGAGGAAACTTACCGCAGCTGTTGTTGTATCGACGACTTTCTTCGTAGTCAAATCACACTTGTTGCCTACCAACAACTTGTTCACATTTTCGCAAGCATATCGTTCGATTTCCTCTAACCATTGTTTTACGTTGTTAAAAGACTCTTGGTCTGTGCAATCGTAGACGACAATAATACCGTGAGCACCACGATAGTACGATGAAGTGATTGTACGGAAGCGCTCCTGCCCAGCGGTATCCCACTGTTATAAAGACAACACAAATTTTGTTTATTTCTCGAATATGTTCTTTTTGAAATACAAAGAGTAGAATAACGCATTTTTCTACTTACGATTTGCAACTTTATAGTTTTTCCGTCCAATTCTATGGTTCTAATTTTCTGCAATGCAATAATACTTTTATAAATATACATACATACATTATTTCAGGTGTATCTTAAAAAAAATTGTACTTACGAAATCCACTCCGATTGTGCTAATATAGCTCTCTGTATATGTGTCGTCGGCAAATCGCAAGAGAAGGCACGATTTCCCTACGCCCGAGTCGCCGATAAGCAATAATTTGAACAAGTAATCACTAGAAGCAAAAAATTAGTTTAAGGTTATTAAAAGAATTTATAAAACATAAAATAAAACAGTGGAAATCATATTTTCTTAGTAAAATGGGGCGTGTAGTTATTGGAGTTTCAATAATTATTTCAGTTTAAGGATATAGATAATATGAATATTCATATGTTATGTGTATAATTGTTATTTGCTGTACAGTTAAGTCCTGTTCTTACTCGTAAAATAAATAGAGTAAATGCTCAAAACGCTTTTTATTGTTTGTCGCATTTCGTTTTCAATTATTTTTTTCCTGTTCCCGTTTAACTTGAGGTCAGTGCAAGCTAAGTAGCGATTCGCGACCGCTGAAGATAGTATTTTTACTGTGGCGTTTATTATGGGTCATAGCAAGTAAGCGTAGAGTAGGGTTGGGAACTTCATCCGGATTTTCCAGCTATCCGGATAAACCGAATATTCGAATTCCGAAGAAACCGCTCTTTTACTTAATCCGCATTGGGCGCTTAGGTTTGATGCAACCGTATATATAAGCAAGGAATTCGCGGCAACACCCGATTTCAATCGTTTTTGATAATATGTAGTTAGACTTAATGATATAATTGAACTTGGTTAGGTACAAATCGATTAAGTGTTTATCGAGGTACACCTTTGTAGTTATAAAGTGGGCGGTGCTACGCCCAATTCCTATAAGTCTATAGCAGTCTTATTTATTGTTAGGATATTGTTGTAACGACTTACTTAAAGTAAATTAGCGTCCTCAGTTATTGAAATATTGGTGTTTTCGTATTTCTGAAATTTGCCGGTATACGGGAAGGGTGTGTAATTTTAGACTGATTTGAATATTTTCAACAAATTACTTTTCCGTACCAAGGTTATTAAGTGCACAGAGTTTGGTGGAAATTGATAAATCGGTTACCGGTTACATTACCGTTTTCAACAATTTGCATCTAATATTTACTGAAATATCGCAGTTTTTGCTCTTTTTGAAAATACCGTTATATGGGAAGTGGGTGAGGTTACAGTGCGATTTCGGCCATTTGCAATCTCAATTTTTGCTCGCGTTATCGTGCACACGGACAGACGGACGGACATACAGACAGACATGGCTTAGTCGACTTCTCTTTTCATTCTGATCATTTATGTATACATTTGTCCATATCTATCTCGATTCGTTTTGGCTGTTACAAACAACTGTTATGCGAACCGTTATGCGTTGTGCACAAGTGCGCTCGAGTATAAAAACTTTGCATACATTGTGAAAAAATCTCTGTGCCAATACTTTTGTAATTTCACAATATTTTCAACTCTAATAATGGATTTCTTAAAAAACAATTTTGTTATTTCATTAACGCTTTTTTGAACTCAATAAAATATGTATGCTGATTTGCTAATTATAAATTATTTTAATATATAATTTTTTTGTTTTCTAATTTTTGAAGTGAAATTGGCAAATTCAACGGAAATTGCATACGGAAATGGTGCAACGGAAATGGTTGGGCTGAAACAAGTGCTTATTGTGTGTATGTATATGGTATTAATTTAATAAAAATTTGCTAATAAAAGGTTAAAGAATAGAAAACGACCAATACAAGAATGAAAGTAAAGGTGACTACGTACATATATGAAGAAAAGGATAAAGGCAAAAGTAACAATAAAAACAAAGATGCGTAAAAGTAAAGGTAAATGGTAAAGGTAATGAAGACCAAGGTATTTTTAAACACTTTACTTATATATGTATGTATATAAGGGCAAAGGTGAAGCGGAATATGTAGATGAAGAAAATGATAAACATAAAGGCAAAGACAAAGAGGAGGATGAGGATACCGATAAAAGTAAAGATGAAGATAGGGGAAGAAAGATTGAAATAAAGATAATTAAAGAGAAAAGAATACAGAGAGAGACACAGAGACTCAGTCTGGGAACTATTTTGTAATTTTAGAGATTTTCGGGATTCTCTGGACTTATCGATAAAATAATCGAGATTTGTATCGGTGTTGTTATTGATATTTTTATCGATTTCTTTATCGAAATTTGTATCGATATTGTTATCAATTTTGGTATCGATATTTTCGTAACTTATGGATATCATAATCGATTTGTTTATCGATTTTGTTATAGATATTTTTATCGATTTTGTTCTCGATATTTATCGATTTTGTTATCGATATCTACCGATTTTGCTATCGATTATTATCGATTTTGTTATCAATATTTATAGATTTTGGTATTGATTTGGTAATGGATATTTTATCGATTTGGTTTTCAATATTTTTATCGATATTTGTCAGTATTTGTCGATTTGATTAGCGATTTTGTTATGGTTATTTTTATCGAGTTTCTAATAGATTTTTCTACCAATATTGTTATCGATTTTGCTGTCAAAATTTTTTATCGAATTTTTCGTCGATTTTGTAATCAATATTTTTATCGGTTTTGTTGTCGATATTTTAAAGGATGTAAGAGTATAAAGATACAAATGAGGATAAAGAAAAACAGAATAACATAAAGAGGGGTAGAGATAGAGATCTAGATAGAAAAAAACGAAAAATATAACGTTAAGCAAAAGCAGATTGGTTATGAGACAAAATAGATATGTATATAACGTAAGTTTCAATTCTCCAGTGTGGCCCAAGCGCAGTTACATTTTTTATTTTTCAGTTAACGTGCAAGCAATCATATTCGAATAACAAAAAATAATAACATTACTTTTAAATTTAAAAAAGATGTTAATGCCTTTTTACCATACATTTTTGGAACTGATTTTTAAAATGTTTAGTTGGAATTTCTCGCAATCAAAGCAGAATGCAGAATGAAAATGACGTAAACAACTCTGCCGCTGTAGTTGCAAGCTCTAAGGTACCTCAAATTTCCTTTACATTTACGAAGAAGAATCTTCTTGAACACTTCAGTACTTATCACACAAGTTATTGTAATTCCTATCGAAATAGTTCCTAATTGCCCTATCGCTTTGGTATCATAAAGACGTGATGCGTGTAAAGAGTACTCCCTAAGGACCAAGGAGTACTCCAAAATTAACCACATTCATATAAAAAATATGGTCCAATTAACATGGCGATGTCCTAGGGCAGGACCATATACTCCATCCCTGCATTACATCAGAGTAGCACAAAACAACTCCAACATATTAACAATGGCATTGTTGTTATATTTTTTTGTTTGTCCACGCTTTTGTTCTTCACTTCTCAAATGCTTTTTCGAAATTAATAAAAACCAAGACAAAAATTAAAAATTACATGTTGCCTCAGCAAACAATTAGGTTTGATATACATTTGAGAATGATTCGAAATCAAAGCCTTTCTCAAATGTCAAACATTTGAAAATGATTTGAAAATTACAGCTTTCTCAATAAAAAGGGGAGTTTTATTAATGATACAAATATTAAAATTATAATTATTATTATAAATATTTTTATCATGGTTTTATCTCCATTTGAGAGTATGGTTATCTACAAATCAATTTCAAATAATTTCAAACAATTGTACTTCAAATGTGGATATAAAATTTATTATAGGAAATGTATATTTCATATTTATTTTTTCTTCGCGATGTACATACGTATGTACATAACAAAAAAAAATTAAGATAAAGTAATTTATAATAAATTCGTAGATATTGAAAGCCCGCAGCTTCTTCATACCGCGCAAACAGCCAATCCACTATTTGTGGGCTTTCTCTTTGAAAGTTTTTTTCTATTCATTGTTTTTTTTTCAATTGATCTTAATTTTATTCTTACAATTTTTTATTTAAATACGCATTTTTATATCGTTTGACACTTGCCATCTTTCTTCAAATCAACCTCAAATGAATTTAAGATGCAAAATTTAAACCTCGTTTTCAATTTGAAAATCATTTGAGAGAAACATTTGACATCAAATTGTGGAATACATTTTTCTCAAACGTTTGACACCATGAACCAACAAAACAAACAAAGTATCTAGTCGTTGGTTCATAGCGTTTGAAACTGTGCTGCAAGGCTAGTAATAGGTTGTTAATACTCGCTGTGAAGCTATGGCAGTCTATGATTGAGCGAACAGCTATGTACGAGAGAGGAGCAATGGATCTCTCTTTAACAAGTGACTCATCCGCCCCATAATTCCGTACTATATAACTTCACCACTTGAAGCCGTTCGGAGATATTGTTAATAACAATTATTTCTAATTGTATTGTACATTGGACGGCTGCCAATGCCAACTACGATATAATTGCATCAAATGCAATCTCCACATAAAATTCCTGAATCAAGCGTAAACACTCCCCACAAATGAGTACTGATTGCCACGAAGAAATATTCGAAGCACAAGTGTAGGTAAGGCGTCGACGGCGTGGATAGACGAAATTGAGCGACATCATATTCATTGAAATGAAAAAATGACGTCGCAAAAATATTAAAAGCTTATATATATGTATGCATTATAAAAATTAAAATTTATTTATTTGCACTTACTATTCTGGATTCATAGCTGCTTTTTCGGGAAAACCTAAAACGTTTTCAAATATTCTGCTCGTAGACGAATTCGAGCTGTTGTTTTTTTTTCTTCTACTGCGCTAATCAAATGATTTTTTTCTTCAGCCGAGCCACACTTTCCACTGCTGTATCTCACTTCAACGAAGAGTTATATTTGTTTTTTTTTTCCTTTGAAACAAACGGCTGCTAATATTTTTGCTTACTGTTTAATATTTTGGACTTTTCCTTGCCTTTTAACAATTTGTTTTCTATTAAGAAATATTGCAATTGAATGCTGTAACTTTTATTTTTTCGTTCGATGATTTTCAACGACAGCAACGACGACGAAAGAACAATGGCGACGAACAAATGACGATGAAGAAAATTCACTAGCATTCGCTCGCTTCCACGCAATCAATTTAATTTTGTTGTCTCGCTCGCACACACAAAATAGCACAATTTTCTGACACATCAGTTGAACGAGTGGAGTAGTCGGAGTATCGATATTGATAAATATTGGTCTAATGGTTGCCACAATACGCTGCGTTTACATAAGACAATTTGACACAACACAATTGAGAATATCTGGCCAAAGCAAAGGTAAATTTATATATATATATATATAGATTTACGTTCTTTGGTAACGAGGTGTCGCGTCGTATAGATTTACGTTCTTTGTTATACATTTTCGTTCTTTGTCAAAAAGAATATACAGTCAGTCCATAAAGTTTAGGTACAGCGATTTTTTTACAATACGGGCAACTATTTTTTAGATATTTTAATTTTAATTAATTTTGTATAAAAATATGGTCAATTCTACAACAAAAAACCCAAAAATCAGAGTTCCAAATCTTGTGCAAAATTAAAGAAAATTTGAAAAAAAATTTCATTCAAATATTGCACTTTTTATTTACGCTCTCTAGAAAAAATTTGAGTACGCAGTTTTTTAGCGCATTCAATTTTAGTATAATAAAATGCAAGTATGAGGAAGCTAGGACTTACCATTGATTTTTGGGAAATTTTTTTGTTGAAGGTGTCGCACATTTTTTCCATATAAAAAAATTATCAAACATTATTTTATATGGAGAAAATGAGCGACACCTTCAACAAAAAAAATTCATAAAAATCAATGTTAAGTCCTAGCCACCACAAACTTGCACTTTGTTATATTAAAATTTAGTGGGCTAAAAAACTGCATACTCAACTTCTTTCTAGAGAGCGTAAATAAAAAGTGCAATATTTGAATGAAATTTTGCCAAATTTTCTTTAATTTTACACAAGGTTTGGAACTCTGATTTTTGGGTTTTTTGTTGTAGAATTGATCATATTTTTATACAAAATTATCGAAAAATAAAATATTTAAGAAATAGTTGCCCGTATTGTAAAAAAATCACTGTACCTAAACTTTATTGACTGACTGTAGTTGTGGCCACCATTAGACCAATATTTATCGATATCGATACTCCGATACAGTGTATACGTTGCACTGCTATACCATTTGCTCCAGCATTTGCTTAAAGGTAAATAAAGCTCTGCGTACATTTTTAGCGCAAATCTCAAATATTACAAATTTTGAGTTGTGACTCTTTTGAAGACGGTGTGCAATATGTACAGATTTATGCAGGTCGAAAAATCTTGACATTGAACAAACATAATTCGCATCAAAATTTCCTTTTCCGTATACAGATTTTCTTTTAATATACATACATATCGTCGTTTAGGGCCGGTTGTTCAATGTCTGGTTATCACTACTTGCCGGTTAACCATCATTATCATATCAGTACAAAACCGCGTATTGTCGTTGCGCAAAACCTTGTTTGCCAAAAATTGGATTTGCTCACACAAGCTCTTGGCTCAATCCTTCCTGAAACATACTAACCAAAAATGCGATTGCTTTATAAAAAAAATAACCATTTTGAAATGTGAGTGTTTTTACTCTCTAGAAAATAATTTATGGAACCTCACATACGCGATATTGCATTTTGTTGATACGCGGTTTTGTAGTTTAAACGACGATATGTACATATCTAATATATATAAACGCCTTAATTTGGTTATTTATATATTTTATTTAAATATCAGTGTGACTTTGAGTAAGAACATATTAGTAATACATGTTCATTAATAATTATGTCTACAATAACTTTACAAGCACTTTAACAAATACTAATTACTTTTCTTAAATGGGCAGAAAGGTATGCTGGGTAACATATCAATATAATGGAAAGGGGAAGCGGTGAAAAAAATTCGAAAACTGATGGATTGACCATCATAAACTCCAATATCCAATCATAGGTAGGATTATCCTTGCGCCTGAAACGTACTTAATTTTCGGAATAAACACATTTATTTAATGGAATGCATCGATGGCAGCAGTTTTTATTCCAGTGAGTTCAGCGTCAATAATTGTTTTAGCACCTTTGTTTGCGACGTTTCACGTATTTCTCCAGCTAAGAACATTTCATCTACTACCGTGTAAACTTTATAAAAGTTAAATACAAGGTCCAATTCACATACATTATGGAAGTACTCGTTAAGTACCTCCACAAAATTGTGTATCGCTTCAAGATAGCACAGATTGTTGTCGTTTACATCAACGCAGATACAGAAGTAGAGTCCGGCATATCGGCGGTACACAATCTTAAAGTTCCGAAACTGTGAATGAGAAAATATTAAATAATATACATACTAAGTATAATCTAGAGTAATTGGCAGTCTCAATTTCAATATATAAAAGACATTCCAAATAATTACACCGACCGAATACACATAAATTTGGGTTGGCCCCGAAACATTTCCCTCCCCACGCTCAGATTCGTGGGTACAGGTTAAGAAAGTTATATTATTTGAAAGTGTCAAAAGCCTGAATTTTATATTCATCACCTACCTCGACAAAATTTGTGTGTTTTGCATCCCGTACTGTCACCACTGCATGCACCTCTTCGATCAGCTTCTGCTTTTCGTCGTCATCAAAATTCATATACCACTTGGCCAAACGCGTCTTACCAGCACGATTTTGTATCAAAATGAACCGTATCTGCGAAAACAAATAATTACATCCAATTTCAATTTCTGAGGGGCGTTTCGCTGTTTGCTTACCATAGTTTTCAACAATTTTATTTTGCCTTTTCCCCAATACTCCAGCAAGCAAATTGGTCAAAATTGTGATAAAGAACCTCTCTGATTTTTTTGTATCATTACGCACAACAGGGTTGCCAATTCAGTGTTGCTTTTATTTTAACCCTTATGCGCATTGCTCAAACCAGTTCGTTCAAATCCGTGTGGATTCCTTGAAAGTGTCGGTCATGCAGTGATATAAACAATTTCTATCAGAATGACCCAGATCGAAACTATTCATTCATAAAATGTAAATAAGGATTTATCTATGCAGTGCATTGCTGATATTTTCAAGTGATTTAGGTTTTTCTTCGATTTATATCTAGTCCACAATAAATTTTAATCCTATACCTACAGAATGCAACTCTGCAGACCATGTAAACCATATGATCAATGTACCAAAATAGAATGAACTCAATCAACTAAATACTTGAATTTGCATTTCGTTGAAGGAAACAATGATAGTGTTATCAAGATTACGTGGATCGGCTCTCCGTGGTTTTCATAAGCACATATGGGTTAGAAATTGTTCATCAGCAGCAGCGGCAGCAACGCCAGAATCTAGCACCCTGACTGGAGTACATGATGCCCAGCAGGCACTAGCGCTCAAGGAGAACTGCATTTTGGTAGATCCGAATGATAACGCCATTGGCGCCAGCAGTAAAGCTGATTGTCATCGAGTGAATGGAGAGACTGGAGCGGTCAAATTACATCGTGCTTTCAGTGTCTTCCTTTTCAATTCTAAGGGAGAAATGCTTGTGCAACGCCGTTCCGTACACAAGGTAGCTTCATTTTTTGCCTTTGTTATTGGAGAGTTTATTTATATTATTTATTTTGTAGATTACATTCCCCGACACGTATACAAACGCTTGTTGTAGTCATCCACTGCACGACATTGAATTGGAGCGGGAAGAAGCTAATGCGATAGGAATACGAAGAGCAGCTCAGCGGCGGCTTAACTATGAGCTTGGCATTCCAACGGAACAAATTCAACCAGAAAACTTTCACTATTTGACGCGCATACATTACCACAACACAGGTGATGGTGTGTGGGGTGAACATGAAATCGATTATATACTTTTCCTGCAAAAGGATGTCGATCTCAATCCGAATGAGAATGAGGTCAGCGAAGTGCGCTTCGTAAAGCGTAATGAAATTGACAAGGCTGTGAACAAATTCGATGCTCCAATGACACCTTGGTTTAGACTGATCCTAAAGCATAAACTTAAGGAATGGTGGGATAATTTGCACCAATTAAAAAAGTTTGAAGATACAAAATTCATACATCGCTTCACCTAAGCAATGGAATATCTTTTCATCATCATCGAATAGGCGGCGGGAAACACCAAAGAAATTTTTGATCGGCACTTTGACTAGAGTGGTCTCCTGATTGTTAGTTTGCTTTAAGAAATAGAATTCATTAAAATTATCGTTACGGGATTAATAAAATAAGCCATTTAAGATTTCTCTTTTTTTGTTTATTTATGGTCGTAAGCATACATCTGTATATGTGTATGTATGTAAATAACAATAGAGTACAATAATGATCACATTTACTGTGTTACCATGCACATTGCTTTTGTCTTAAATGCTATTCATATAACTATCTTTTATGTATGTATGTTGTATGTTATTAGTTGGCGGAGCACAATAAACATTTCGCAGCACAACAACAAATAACGAACAAAATGAACTATAAATATTTACAGGTTTTGGCGTAAAAAATCTAATAAAATAGTAAAACAAATCAGCTGCAGCTTGACTTGTTCATTTTTCTCCTAGTTTCGAAGCACTAATTTGTATGCATAACTTAAGTTTGATCAACGGTTTAAGAAAAAGGCGGTGAAGCAGGCAGGCATAATGTCAATAAATAGTTTGCATATCAAACAAAATCTTCATTTAAGATTTACTGTAGTTAAGTGTTTATTACATACATAGTTGTATGTACGTTCATTTACATTTCACGGTTAGGGGGTTTTCCACGAGAAGGAACTCTGGTCGATTCCAACTAACTATATCCTCACCGAATATCCAGATTTAATTTGCAGTCTAAATAGTTTTACGTTCTTAAAAACAAAATATACTTTTTTATGTAGTTGCAACTAACACTAATAGGTCGACTTGTGTATTCGAATCTTCAGTTGATTTAATATGAGTATATTACGAATTTGCATGCGCTTTAAAAACACGTCGTTGTTAGTAGGTATACATATGTATGTGTAATATATAATAAATAAGTGTCGATTCGTTAATTACATAATTTTCTTTTTAGTAAAATATTTTTTTTTTATCGTTTGCTTTATTATCAGCCGTTTGCCGAATTTCGCACTTCATTTAAGGCACTTTTGAAGTCTTGTAGTTCATAGCGTATTAAGGAAATTTCACAAAACACTATATTACCACAAATAAAAATTTGGCACTTTCGTTTTGGATTCCTCTATATGCATAAATTCACTCCTTGTTTTATGGTTGGAAAGCATGTGCTTTAAGTGATATTTTGTCGCACTAAGCAATTGTATGACAGTCTACATAAGTAATATCACAGCCATTAACTTTTAGGATAGGCCAAAGAGTTTCAATGCATTGAATGCCGTAGCTAAAGCTACTTCTTCGGGCGTTTTCTTCATAAAAGCAGCTATCATTTCTACAATGGCGGGCAAACTACAAGGCTCGTTGCGTTGAAAGGTGCAGTACCTGAAAAATATCAGTCCATTGAAAGAATGATTCCTATGCAAATATCTGTCTGGTACATCTACCTATGTAAATATAAAAGCGAACGTTCCGTTATTCCAGTCTTAACATGTTGCGGCAGCTTGGAAGCTCTTGTATTTGGGTACATGAACGGCGAGTCCGTTTCGACGAGCAGTCTATCGATAGGAAGAATTCCATTTTCTAAGAGTTTGCGTACTCCACTATCTGATTTGTCCTGCAACGTAAAAAAAAAACAATTGCATTTAGTTGTTTTGTAAGTTTAATCTGTAAAATTATTGCCAATAATGCTGAATTTCCACTAGGCTTTAAATGCTAGAAAGTGTAATGTCAAAGTTGAGCCTTAAAAAAAAGAAGTGCCGTAACGTTCATGTTCATTTCCACATCTTTCAATGCCTAGTGGAAATTCGGCATAAAAGAAATTATCATCGGTTCACGTGATCCAAAGTTATCTTATAACCTACATAGGTATGTACATAAAAAAATATTCCGACGAATTGCTAAACTGATTTTTTTGTCGGATAAAAATTAATGCTTTAAAATATTTGTTTACCGAATAACTCGGATTTCTCTAAAATTTATCTTACCTTGCATAAATAACCAGTTAAACTGATATAGAATCTTCTATTTAGATATTTGACTGCTTCGTCGGCCGTTCCCATGAATCCTCTTATGATTATAGGTGGTAAAGTCTCGAATCTGTAAATTTAATCGCAGAGAAATGTTCATATCGATGGTCCTCTGCAATAACGACACAATTAAAAATTCAAAAAATAATATCCATTACTACTGTAGAGTGACTCATGTCTCTAATCCTAAATTTGCTTTAGTAATTCCTCCTATTTATATAATATATATAATTATAAGTTCTTATTTTTTGAATTTTGCCGTTATTGCAGAATACCATCGATTGTAGATACATATCACCGCTTGGCGTGCAGTTCCTCGTATAATAACAGTTGCGGATAAAAACTTACTTATCCAGGATATCGAGTACATCTTGTTGCGCGGATCGCTCATGTATAAGCAGAGATTTGTTCAAATTGCAAGCTAAATGTATCTGCTTTTCAAAAATTTCCTTTTGGGTCTCTGGCTCAGAGAAATCACGTTGATAATCTAAGCCACATGGTCCGATAGCGACGCATTCCTGTGAAGCCGCAATATGCTCGAACTCGAACCAGGTGTTCGGTTCCTCGACAATCGATTTGGAATCGTGTGGATGTATGCCAGCAGTCGAATAAATTATATCGGGATAAATTCGTGATAGACGAAGCGCTTCTTTGCTAGATTTTACCGATGTGCCTGGAACCATTATTTTCTGAACTCCTGTGGAAATATTTAATTTTGAATGAGTATTGAAAATTATAAAAATCAGCTATTGCATTAAGTCATATGGGAATTAAATATATGTATGTACATATGTACAATAACTATGTAGGTACCTACATATCTACGTATAACAACTTTGACTTCTCACAGATCTTTGAGGTCAGATAGGGTTACATATTTTTGAACAATTACTTATTTACATATTTGTGCATATAAATGGGTGTGTTACTATGGTATATATAGAGTAGGTATACATATGTACATAGGTGCATACAGATATGACTAAGAGTAGTCTTCGAATGACAGGGCGCAACATTCTTATCTAAGAAAAACGCAAAAGATCTTCTTGAAAACACAACTATACGCTAATTTATATGCGTATACATAAATAAATTACATATACATAAATGTACGGTCAAGTATGTACGCCAACTTTGTGGCAATATCATTATACCTTACCCGCATCCTTTGCTCGTTGTATTACTGATTCCAGATCACGGCTATATTTTTTGTTTGTTAGATTCGCACCCGCATCTATCACTATGAGATTTTCGAAGCAGTGCTTCATATCCACTAAATTCATATCCACACCGATATCCAAGGCACCAGTAGTGTCGACTGGAATCGTCACACCGGCGCCAGCGGCGGCAGAAGAGGCTGTGCCAGCTACAGAGGATTGTGCCATGTCGTTTTTGTCGGTTATTTGTGTATTGTTTCACAACTTGAAGAATACGTTTTTGTTATCTGTGAATTGAGTGTCGCTTGCACGTTGACTTGACGAAAATAGGTATGACGAAATAACAAATTGTATTAATACAACACACAGTGAAAATGTTCAAATGCACATTAATTACGATGAATATCTTGCGAACGTTTTGCAAAACAATGGTTAACGTCGTAGACGAGAAGTGTTTTCGTAATAAATACGATATTAGCAATCAGCTTAGAAATATAGTGCACCTTTAAAAATGTTAATTTTGTATGGAAATATAAAAGTTAAAATGATTTAGAAAATCCCTACGACTGCTGGCAGCTGGCGGCCAAGAAAATTAGTAAAATACCAGTGATAGTGTTGCCAAGTACCAAGGTAATTTATTTCAAAACTGAGACAACTCGAAGTGGAATGCACAGTGTGGTCGGAGAAGCAAACCAGAAAATTATGATGAAGAGAAAAACGGAAAAATATAAGATCAACTAAACCTAACGAAAGTGAAATATAAATTATGTATGCATATAAGAAACCGAAAAAATAATAGTTAAATACATGATAAAAATATAGTAAGGTAGAACCGCTGAGAGTCACTTTTAAAATTCTTGACGTTTCCAAACAATTTAATTTTTAAATTTTCTCACAAACTCACACACACATTTTCATTTTCAATCTCAAGCAACAACAATTTCGAACAATTTCATTTTTTTATTTTCACATTTATATGATTTTAAAATGTTGGCAAACTTCAAAAAAAAATCATGGCCGACAAATTGAGAGAACGGTTATACCTTGCTATGTTTTTATCATGGTTAAATATACATATCTATGGGGTGACAAATGTGTAAATCAATGGCCTTATTAATAAAAAAATAGAATAGGTTTAAAAAGCTTTATAAAATTATATTTTCATAAAAATTTTCGATTTACAAAGCAGTTAAGGACCTTTTTATTATTGAATTACACATGTTTAAATACTTCTTTATATTTCATGAAATTAGATGCTTTGACAAGTAGAAAGAAAAAAATTAAGACACGCAAAAATATTTTCCGGAATTTTCAGGGATTTATACCGAATTTCATAATTTGTAAGGAATTACATCATATAGCTTTAAAGACAACTGACGTACTCACCCGGATTTATATCTGGCCAAGGCTTGTTACTCCACCATCACTCCGCAAAAACTCTGTGGAATTTGTATACTGTTACACCAACAACGACGACGGCCCATTCCCACGACAGCCGGTTCTACGTACCGGAATGACTCGGGTTTTACCCGACCAAAGGCTGTTGTTTCGGCGATCTAACCCCGTTTAGGTCGGCGAAGTATCTCAGAAGTTGCTCGCCCATAGGGCTACATTCGCTACGTATTCTTCTACTCAGGGCTGGCATCGAGTCAAACCCAGGGCCAGAAATCTACACCTGCTGTGTATGCCAGAGACGACTACTCCACCCCCTGCTGCTCAAACAGAGCAGCCTCCACGGCTAACCTTAGTCTATCTGAGCAGCCTCACACAGTCACCACAGCACAACAACATAATAACACCACAGACCATACCACATCCACGACAAACCACAGAATACACATAACCGCACCCATACCCACCCGCCGACGCCAACAACTCCTGGTTCCTCCTACAATCTGCACGGTATGTCACACCAGGATATTCTGTAATGTGACATCAGTCAAGTGCAATACCTGCCAGGCTGGTGCCACTTTAGGGCATGCTCAGGTCTGCGCACCACGCTAGATTGGACGAGGAATTTCGAGGGCCCGTGTTGCGCTGCTCGGTCGCAGACCTCAACTGCGACGCCTCCCGCCACCACCACATGGCGGCAACCACCTCAGCAGCGCACACAGCCAACGGCGTCACGACCACACACATCCCTCACACCCCGCATCACCACACGTCTCCCGAACCACATGAAGCTCCTTCAATTTAACTGTAACGGGCTTCAGAGCAAGATCGAGGTTATAACCGTCTTCATGGGAAGTCATGGCATATTGATAGCTGCGGTCCGAGAGACGAAGTTGCACAGCAAATCAACACTGTTGAATTGTGCCGGGTACAACGTGCACCGTCGAGATCGCGAGCCGGATAATGGTGGTGGCTTAGCGTTCATCACGCACCACACCGTGCAGTATCGTCTTATCGAAGCAGACATCGACCGCAGGGATACCACCCTAGAATGTCAGGACATTGCTATCCGGTCAGGCGATGTTGAGCTCGAAATATTTAACGTTTATATACCCCCTGTCACCTGCTTCCCGGCAGGATATCACCCTGACATAGGTGCGCTCCTCAGAGGTGAAAACCGTATGGTAGTAGGCGGCTTTAATGCGCACTACGATCTTTGGTACTCAAGCCTGTCAAACGATAGTAGGGGAACTGACTTGGCTGAGCAGATAGACGATTCGACATTCTGCACAATGAACGACGACGCACCCACCAGGATTATGGGCAGCTGCTGCAGCTCGCCAGGCATAACAATAGTCAGCGCTGGTCTGATAAACAGCATATCATGGCGACTTATGCTGACTTTGGCATCAGACCATCTGCCCATAGTCATCTCGATCGATAAACCAACCGACTTTGCTTCCGCGGGGCACCGAACAAGTATCAACTTTTCCAAAGCTGATTGGAAAGGCTTCGCCGAATTTACCGAAAGCACCTTCGCTGCTCTCCCAACACCAACCGACGTCCACCTTCGTCAACGTAAGTTGCGCAGGGCTGTCACCGCTGCTGCAGCTCGCTTCATACCGGCAGGATGTATTACGGACCCACGTCCAAATTTCCCTGATGAAACGGCTGTTCTAGCCGATGAGCGTGATAGCCTTCGTCAGGCCGATCCCGGAGATCCCCGTATCAGGGACCTCAACGCGGAGATTCGGCAACTAGTAAACGTACATAAGCGGAAGAAGTGGGAAGAGCATCTGAAGACCTGTAACGTCACTGTCCAATCCAACGAAACACAACGACCGAGTCGAAATTTCGTTCGGCGACCATGCTTCGTCGGACCCGGAGCGATGCGCGAGCTATTTTAGCCGGCAGTTCATACTGCATCCACCGGTGGACAAAGCCAAGCGTCGAGTGACCAGGAGGCATAGGAGATTCTTATCGACCGATAACACTCCTTTCCGCGTTAGCGAAGACACTCGAGGCCTTGTTGCTCCCGTATTTCACAAACCACTTGACCCCAGCGAAGTATCAGCATGGTTTTCGTAAAGTGCACAGTACAACAACAGCACTTAACGCCATAAACACTCAGATAACTCGTGGCCTTAACCGAAACCGTCCCTCTGAGAGATCGATTCTAGTAGCGCTGGACTTGCCAAAGGCGTTTGACACCGTCTGCCATTCCACGCTACTAGAAGATATAGAGGCTTCCTCTCTCCCACAGAGGCTCAAACGGTGGTCGGCAAATTATCTGAGTGGTCGACACTCGTCGGTAATGTTTAGAGACAAATCGAGTAAACTTAGGAAAATAAAACAGGGGGTTCCACAGGGTGGTGTCCTTACTGTTTAACTTCTACATTTCAAAGCTCCCTCAACCACCAGAGGGAGTCTTGATTGTCTCTTACGCCGACGATTGCTCGATCATGGCGACTGGTGAATAATCCCAAAATACTCGGAGTAACATTCGACAGCCTGCTCTCCTTCTCTGCACACGCAACCGCTATTGTCAATAAAGTACAGAGCCGCAACAAGGTCCTCAAGTCGTTAGCCGGCAGTACTTGGGGCAAAGACAAAGAAACGTTGCTGGCAACATACAAGGCAATAGGCCGTCTCAGTTGGCACAGAAAAGAAATGACTGGCGTGCTGTTTGGACTCGGCCAAAATCGCTCTTAAAAAGAAATAAGATTATTGCGGAATTTTGGAAAATGGGCGTGGTATAACTATATAACGTTATCATACCCCGCTTACCATGTAACGGTAGTTTTCGGAAAAGTAAAAAAAAAACCTTATGTAATACGTGTGCCGGGTATTTAATGTTCGGCTTCGTTCGAACATAGACTTTTTTACTTGTTTTAGATTAAATCCGGTTATGACGATCTATCTAAGTCCAACCGAACGTGTTACACTGAGAAAAGAGTTCAGCTAAGTCAACGAAATATGTTTCTATCCACGCATGATTTAACCAAATCAAAGTTTTTTGGTTATAGTTACCAAGAAATATATATATGTATATATATATATATATGTATATATATATATATATATATATATATATATATAGTTGCAATAGAAATATATTTCGCTGACTTTTTTTCTAAATGAATGCACAAATCAGGGTGGAAAAGTGCGTTGCACAAACTTGGAAGTTTCTTGCAGATAAAATACTGATCGAGATATTCTAAAGGTCAGTTTTTCAGTGCCAGTTACTAGCAAGCTAAGTTTAAATCACTACCGTGCACTGAAAAACTGGCCCTAAGGAGCTGCTAATTGGGTCTCAATCGTCAAAAAAAAAAGCCAATATTGCAACATTTCAAATATTTTTGATTTATTTGACTATTTTTCTATTAAGTTTGATGTACTATGTATGCAGTATTTTGTAATATCTAACGATGATAATTTCTTGAATACAGTATGGCAATAAAATCGGTTATTTGTTTTAATATTGTACGTATATTTTTATGTTTATGCTTCATGCCTGCTTTGCCTTGACAATTACACATCTGTTGCAGTACTACATACATACATACAAAAGTAAACTGCATTTATGTGTGTATTAATCTTTTGATTCTTTTGCTATTTACTAAGTACTAAAATATGAGCGCAAACTTAAAATTTTGTTTTCTGACAAAGCAAATAACAAATCTCTTTCATTTTAAATACTATTCAATTTAAATAAGTATATGTATGTATACGCATATTTGAGTTTATGTAAAAGTCTATTAATGTATGCATTGCATCTGTAAATGATTATAAATTATAAATTTGTTCTCTATTATTGACTCAGGCGTGCATTCGGAAATATGTATGTATTTCAACAAATATTTCTTAGTGTAAGTACTCAGTGCAAAGTTTCATTTATTCTCACACATACCATTTATGTATGTATATGTATATGTGGCATTTATAAAAAATGTATATTTTTATCTTAGTTTTGTATGCGTTTCTTTTGTTTAGGTACATTTTTAAAATGTAATACTTCTTTGAATGTGTTCTTTGAGGGTAATGATTCGTCATGTACTTTGATCGACAGTAAATATTTGCTTTAGGAAAATCTACTTTTCAAATGTCAGCTGATAAATTTTTGATTCAATGAATGGTTTCGCAGAGCATGCTCGCAATCTCGGGTATACAATGTAAACGAATAATTATAATTAAGTATTTAACTATAGTATACTTAGTTAACAGCTATTAGTTAATACTTTTGAGTATTAAGTATTTATGCATTGTATGTAAATATGAACATATAAAAGCGGTTAAGTATATAATGTTTCCATATTTGGTTTTGCTTTACTTTCACTATTTTTGTATATGAAGTGTTTTCTATTTCGTGTTTGCTTGGAGTTGTTGTTTCATTTTGATTAAATCTATTTTTTTAGTGTGTCTTCTATTTAATGTACTTAATCATTCTCTAATTTATCTTTGGTATTTATTTCAAGTATTTGTAATGTACTATATATTCCGTTGTGTGTTCAATACACATGCATTTGCACAATTATACTATTTGTGTATGTAGTCTGATGACATTTTATAAAACATTGAACATTTTGTTCCACTATTTTATTTTGTGCCGAATGACAACGACGATTGTGTTTGATGCCTTTAATTTTCTTAAATATTTAATATTAATGCAGACATATCATATTAGAAAAAATATATGTATATATATCAAGAAATAATTGCTTAACTTTTTATTAACTTTTTATCGTTGAACGAAATTAGATTTAATTTATATTTCTTGATTCTTTTATAAGCTTTCATTTTTAGCGCCATACAATACATCGATTAAAAGGAATTTTCAAAAATTCACAAATTACGATCATTTATGATCGATTTATAAATCGTAAAATATCGAACTTTGCAATGTTTAAAATCGTGGCTCTATGTATGTACGTATGTATGTACTACAATACACAATACTTAGTAAATTTTTTAATAAAATTTTCAATTGTGAGTTTTTTATCTACCAAATACATATGTACATCTTAATTTGGAAGTACATACAGCCTTTTAATCTGTGTTTTTCAGCTTCAGAATGTCTCATGCCTTAACTTTCGTGAACATATCAAACTCCAGAAAAGAGGTCTTCGACACTTTTAGGTGGAAAATCCGAAAGCAGTTGTGTATTTATTATACATGAATATAAAAACAAAAAATGTTGCAAACCAGACGGTAGACCCCTCTGATTCTAGGTTTTTGGGTTCGCCGAAAACGAATATGACCAACCAAAAAAATAACTTCCACGGACCATTTTCATGCTACCACCCTCTTACAACCACATCATATATTCACGAAAGTTTAGGCCTGAGACGTTATAAACCCCTTTGTCAAAGAAATTTTGCCGAAAAGGCCTACCTGATGAAAGTTAGAAACCGTAAAATAGGGTATAACACCTAAAAAATTTCCATTGAGTCAAAAATTTCAAAATAAAAAGTTGTATGAAGGCGTGTAGAAAACTTAATAAACTAATGACGCAGTTCGATTCCCCATACGCGAAGTAGGGTGAAATTGTGTTCTCCGGCCAAGTCTTTGAAAATGTTTGAAAAAAAAACTATCACAGTGTTATCGAAGCGGATATCTCTTATCACCGATTTCTTATCTGCTAAGGGGGGGATTTAAGAATACACCACAGCCATAACTAATGACCTATGGATCAATCGGGATGACTGTGACATCCATGTGGCCGAGACTCAAGAAGAGTTGCACTGAGGAACTAATGACACTTAACAAATCTGCTGTATGGGCACCAATGCTCCATCGATGGTGTATACCAACAAGCTCCTTCTGCAGAAGTCGGGTTGAGTATGATGAGGAATCGATTCACCACTTCTTATGTCAATGCCTAGCTCTCCAGACAACGCGTCTCAAGTAATTGGGATCACGCTTTTTCAATAGCTTGAGGGAGATAGCAGAGGGGAAAATATTAAACATCCACGGCTTCATCGGGATAGTAAATGCTTTACAGCGTAGATTTAACCTCAGTTAGAACTGAAAGAATATATACAGCCAGCATCAGCTTGACTGACATTTAAACAGCTAGACTCAAAGCCTGTTGGAGATGGAAGTAATAAAGGCATTATTGGGTTCACGAAAATCATTTACAATTAGAGAAAAATCAGAATGTATTCAGTTAGATTTCAGGAAAATGTCTAAGGTGAAGTTTCGTTCTAGACAGGTATTGAGGAGCCTTAGTAAGCGCAAAGAGCAGGCTCACAATTCTTGTGGTATGGGCAGAGTGGAAATGTTCTCAAATCTCCGTACACATAGTAAACAGCTTCTCATGAAAATACAATCGCCGGACAGTCTTTCGACTATATTGAGCCAGGTGGAATGAATGTGGCGAAGATTGGATCATAGTGACCTACAACTCGCAAAAATATGGGCCCAATCATTAAATTTGATGGATTTCATTTTCTGCTTTCCACTCTCAGAAATAAAAAGGTTGTACTTAAATATTACATAGGTGTAAATATTCTCTTTGCTCCCAATGTTTGGTGTGATTATTCCAATGTTCGAAAACTAATTTTCGCGAAATTACTAAAAGAATCTGCTCTTCGAAAATTTCTTTTGGCTAAATATTTGTATCATAAAATTTTAGAAAGAAGCATTTTTATCCAAATTAGAAGAATTTTCCCTAAGTTAGAGAATAATTACTTTTAGAAAAAAAGATTGTTATCAAAAAAGTTTAGAAAAAAATAGTAATAAAAAAGCACTATTTTTTTTAGAAAAAATATATTCTTGAGAGAAAAATTGTTAGAAAAAAGGAATTTTTAGGAAAAAGGAGTATTTTTTTTAAAATTTGGAAAAGAAGAAATCCCTTTTAGAAAAAAAATATTTTTACTAAAAGCAGAAAAAACTATCCAAATTGAATTGTAAAAAATTAATTTTTTCCTTATCTTTTCTTTAGGAAAGTTCAGATTTTTTACCATCACACTTCACAATAGGTGAAGGTTCTTATTTCGTCATCTATATTTTTATTTCTTGGCCTAAGGTCCCGAAAGTGAATGATGATGAAAACGATTTTTTTGTACCAACTGTCACCATGAATTTTTTCCACCCACCTCCATATAGCCGAAACACTGTGCTCCTTTCGGAGTCGGCGTAAAACTGTAGGTCAGTCCCCTTTGTGTGTAGGCGCCAATGTAAAGAAAAATAACAGTTATATACATACACAAGTACATACATATGTAAATGATTTTGGGTAACGTTTAAATCGACATATAGTATAATTGTGTATGTGGTTGTGAATTTTATTAACTTTAATTTACAATACATATTGGTAAATACTAAAATTATGTTAACAAACCAATTCAGCGATCATCACTATTTATTATACATACATATAATTTCATAATTTCACTTCCAGTCGGATTATAATAAATGAGTTTCAATTTTCAAGGATATACTTTTACTTATATAATATACATAAATATAATTTTTGTTTTAACAATATTTCACTTATCAACAACGTGTGCTTATAATACGCGTATAACAAGTCATAAATCTTAAAATTATGCAATAACAATAATTGAGAAAAAAAAATAAACTTTTAAGCAGCGTTTACAATGGCAGCTTTGAGTTGAGAGTGCATTTTTTTTTTAATTTCTTCTTATCGTATAACAGCTTGAAGCGAAGTGTTGTAATTGTACTCGATGTTCAAAAACTTTGAATTTATACATATACAAGCATATGTATGTACATACCCAACAAGCATTTCAGTAAATGTTTTTAAAAATAACTTAAAGTAAGTTTGCTATAATAAGCGTTAAATAAGCATTTTTAATATTAAGCTTATTAAAGGTTTTTTCAAATAAACCTTTAATAAGTTTTGAGAGCGAATGTTTATAAATAACTTAAACTTATAAATGAAATGCAAATGCCAACGACATGAAGTAGTAAATATAAAATTTTTTCAATCGTAAGTGACGTGTTTACGATTTTTTAAATATATTATTAAAAGAAAAAATTAAATAAAACCAATACGGTAAAACAAGAAAATCCAATCAAGGACCCGCTGCGCTAATCGGTGGAGCATTCGAGTTTCCAAATGATGAGTTCCCCTTATCCTTTCTTAGTTTAACATTCAATTAAAAATGTATTGAATTTTTTTCAGAAAAGTTCATCAATGAGAATGGCGGCGATGAAGCGGAATATATAGCTGCATCGATGTCGCTTTTCCAATTTGCCAATAACCGCAAGTAATTGAAAGCACGCAACAAGATGTAATAATTAACTTTTTTATGCTTAATTTGTATGTGTTATTGTGAATTTGTATGCTAAAATGTCTATTCCCTATTTATATTTTCGCGACTGTAGATGAGTCCGCCGAAAATTCGTATTTCGTTTAGTTTCTAGATGTTAAGCAATCTATGTATGAGTTTTTAATGAAATATCTTTAAATAAAGGGTTATAAAAATGTTTATAAAAAGCTTTCTTTTGAAAATTTTTAGTAAGTTTATATTGATACGCTAATAAAAAAAACTTTTTTTGAACCTTTATTATAAGTTTACACTTTTACGCTTATAAAAAGCTTTCTTTTGAACATTTATTACAAGTTTATATTTCTACGCTTATAACCAATGTTCCTTTTCGATTATATTACGCTTACTTCCAAGCGTTTTATAAACAAAAAATCAACGTTTTGAAAACTTAATGTTTATAATTGAAAACTTAAAAAAAACTTTCTTTAAGTTTATTTTGCTTGTTGGGTATATGTACCATGAAGAACGCAAAACTTCACTCGAAGTCGATATGTGCGAAGAGGACATTTAAAAAAAAAAAAAACACTTTCAACTTCAAACTGACCATTGTAGACGCACCCTTATGCTTACTTATGCATAACTCAGCATGTTCAACATCTACTCATGTGTGTATGTATTTAAATATGTGAATATGTATGTAGCTACATATGAAATTGTTTGATAGAATGATTACTTTCTTCCAAATCAATCTTCAATATAAATATATAAATCTTAAGAATTTTTCTTAATACAAATTTTCTGCTAGTAGGTACATTGCATTTAGACCTCGGTATAATTTAATCTTACATACACAAGTTGGACAGTTTTTCTATATAATCTTTCTTTGCATACTGATCTAAGGACATACATATGTATATGTACATATACATACGTTAGTGAGCATTACCAAGAAAAATTGCGGGGTTTCCACCGGAATTATATAATTTATTATACTTCAAAATGTCCGACAAAATATTTTGGAAAATATTGAAATTTACGTGAGCTAGACCGATTCGAAAATACCTCAAAAAATCTCATTATTTTGATTGTGCTTATGCAATTTTTAAAAAATTGTATGCAGATCTTTCAAGCTTGAAATCTTTTATCATCTGAGTTGATTTTTTAGAAAAAAAAAAAAATTTTAAAACTAGTTTTACTTATAAAAAAAACTCGATTTTTGTAGGTATTTTCAAATAGGTCCAGCTCACGTTAACCTTAATATTTTGTTTTAAATGTTTGAGCGGAAATCTTCAATTATAAAAGATTTTTTATTTCCGGTGGAAAAACAGTACCCATTTTTTTTTGTATAGAGAGTGATGCACCCTAATATACATACATACATACATACATATATACGTTGGTGGCCCGGTAATTAGAAACACGATTTGTTTAAAACCTAAAACACTTTATTTTATCTTTATTGGTTTTAATTTATTTTTTCGACAAATATTCATAAAAATATCAAACTTTTCCTTACAAATTTCTACAAAAAGAATTCTGGGTAAGCTGGTTTAATCAATATGAAGTCAGTTTCAGAAATTTTCTTTACTGTCATTGTTGTGTTTATCTCTCTTAAGGAGCAACTGAAAAAAGTTCTGAACGCTTTTGAGTTGTTAACACAACTTTAGTTTAGAACTAGACCGGTGAATGCTCCTTATCGCAAGTTTTTGATTTTTTTTATGGAAGAAAATACAAAACAATAAAAAATTTAGATTTTTTAACAATTTCAAACTTCCACTTTATTATGCTAAAATTTAATGGGCTATAAGAAAAACTGCTTACTTATTTTTTTTTGTGTGTAAATTCTGAATAAAAATTTTGAAATTTTTTTATAGATCTTGTACAAGTTGTTAAAATTTGATCTATATGGTTTTCGTTAGAAAATTTAAATTTATAAAAGAAAAAATAAATTGTAACATTTCGTAAATAAGTCATGTATCTAATTTTCGAGCCATATGTATATACAAACATACATACATATATACTAGCATGCGTCTTAATATTTGTGTGAGTTTTCTCACTTCTTACCACTCACTTTTGATTGTTTTTCAAGTGTTTCTGCTTTTATACTCTTCGAAATTCGTTCAATACCCTTTACTCAGTAAAATACTCATAAAAATACAAATTTTAATTTTCTGCATATTTTGTAATTATCATTATCAAACTTTTTATATATTACTTAGTAAGTCTGCGTCTATAGTATAGCATTAAAATATTACATATGAATGTGTGTGTGTGTGTGTGTGTGTGTGTGTGTGTAAGTATATCCGAAACTATCATATGAAACTCGTACAAAATTCATATCACCCATATCATTACTCATCATCATCATCATTAGTTTTGTTGTGATGCCCGCCCACAATAAAAAACAGTACTTAAGATTATTCGCACCATAACTAAGCTAAACTAACTTGTACACATACCTACATACATACCTATGTACATATATATGTACGTATACATTTACAAACGCCACATACCCAGGTATGTTTTGGCAGTTATGTACTGCTATGCCATATCCTTACTCAATACATACATACATATGTAAGTACTACATACAAACACCTATACAAATATCAAATGTGCGTCCCGATTACTAGTATTTGCTTGCCTTTTGCTTCATTTGCTATCATACTACTATGTATGTTTAGGATATGTAAAATACTACACTTGATTGTGTGTGGTGTAGCGTGACTTTGTTATCGTTATGAGATACATACTTATATGTACGAGTATTCTCAAGTGTAGTTAGTATAAATCTCATTTCTCAGTAGAGATCAAATATACATACTTGTAGAAATCTGTATCAATAATCATTTATGAAATGGCTACTTTGTTAATTTGTTTATTGATTATTTCGTATGTGCTCTTTCTTTGGTATTTAAAAGGTATTTCAAATTTGTTATTGATAGTTATTATGTTATTTGTATTGTTAATTGTTATTAAGCTTTTGCAATACAATTACTCAAATATGTCAATATTACGTCTGGGCGATGCAAGGGCACTGCCCAGTGAAGCTTCAGTTTTCTTAAGTATTGAGACATGATGACCCGTACCGTCACCTGTGCGATTATGGCAGGCAATGATGGAGTCCTGTTTATTGAGAACACCTCTGCGTTGATCAGCAAATGAGATGACAGAATCCTGTTTTACCAGCTGGTGGCGTCTGGGCTCTGCAATGAGTAATTTCATAGTTATGACACGAATCGTAGAGATGGGCTTGATTAAGCTAGGTTGCTTAGTAGTAATTTTAACATGCTTGGGTCAGTGTTGCCACTCGAATTATATTTTTAAGTACCAAAAAGCTTACCAAATCCGTTTTCAAACTACCATTTTTTTTTTTTTATCAGCAGAACGTGAAATCTAATACTTTTCTCACATGCGTAGACTTCTGCATTCGGAACAATCATCCAACCTTTGTTGTATAATAGTAAATATGTTTACCAACCAAAAGCTTTGTCAAACCAATCAAACTACCAAAGGAAAATGACACTACCGGTTTGACAAATACGGTAACGCTGGCTTGGATCAGGTGTGTAGACTTATGTATAAGATTGCAGCTGCCGTGGCCGAGGAGTTAGAGGTACGCACTACCACTCGGTAGGTCTAGCGTTCGATCCCTGTTTCGAGCAACATCCCAAAAAAGTATATTCTATGTGGAAACGAATTTAATAAAAATTTTTCTTAACGCAATGGCACAGGTATTTTCTAAAGCCCGAATTTGTTATTAAAATTTGTATAATTTCGCTGCAGCTAATGGTAAACCAGGGCTGCAAAACGCTCTGTAAACCGATGCAGATTGTTTCAGTTCGGTTCCAACCACTTAAGATTATCTCTGAACCGCGGTTCGGTTCGATTCAAATGGTTAGATTTTTTAAATACTAAGGGCAGTTTTCACAGTGAATAGTTAACTCAAATCCGGCAGTGAACTTAAATTTTGTGTACTTATTGTAGCCGATTGAGAGTTAACACATCACTGTGAAAACGCAGCTACATATGTATGTAAGTGATACAAATATCACAAAAAATATAACAAATGCTCTATATAACAAGTAAAAACAGTCCTCTCAAGAACATCAGGCATTTCACCGTGGTTGCGCATATTGGACATTTCCAGCAAGTACTGTTGAGAAATAAAAGATACTGATGCTTTGGCTTGATGCATTTCTGAACACATCCTTCAGCCCATTATTGTACTTTTAAACAGTTATTTAGGGGGCAACACATTATACTAACTATGTAAATTGATTTACACTGTGAACTTTTTATTTATGATTCCGATCTTTGCCATTTTCACTGTAAACCCTCTGTTGACAATAAGTGAAAGTAGGTAAAAATTTCTTGTTTTTAGCTGCGTCAATGAAGGATTTTAACGCAAAATCTAATAACTGGACAATCCGACAAATAGTTAATGCATTATTAAATAAAATAATTGTACATTATTAATGGGAAGCTGCCGCCGAGAAACAGAGTTCACCGATAGAAAAATTATGACTTTTAAGAATTCTATACCATTTCTACGAAAAGTTTTTTTTTCCCATACAAAATGCATGGAAAATTTGGATCGCTTTGAGGAACCTCTAATTCATTTTTGATTTTAAAATAAAAAATAGGGGTATATTTTTTCGGTATAGAACAATTCTAGGGGGTGAGCGCATAAAAATTCCGACTTTACTTTTTCACGTGTATTTTGGACCACCCTAATGTACATATGTTGTTTTGCCGCCTTCTGTCTAACTCGTTGTTTATTATTCCACTGATGCCAAATAACCATGAAAAGTTACTTATGTATATGATTGAACAGCACGTCCGAATGATAAAACTGTTTCATGATGCAATCATCATGGTTATTGCATCATTACACTTTATTTATTATCAAAATGAGTTTTGGTTAGTGTAAATGTTTCGCCATGCGCTCCAATTTTCTATTAACCTACAACCGGTAGAACCCAAAAGATGTAGTTATTAGGTTAGTTCACACGAGTCGGCACAAATCCGAGCATAGCAGGCTACTTATCGAACAGAAATCAGAACAAAGTTCAAAAAGGGGGTTCCAAAATCTATCCCTTAACCAACTTCTCCAGTTAGCTTGTTCATGCACTTTTTTTGTCAACTTTTTTTTTGTAACTGTGTGACTACCTATGTGCACTCTTTCGCTTTGTTACTCAATTATTTTATTTAAAAGTTGGTCTTATTACTCAACGAGAAATTAGATAAAGCAAATTTGTGTTATTTCACATTCAATTGGGAAATAATACAAATTTGCGTTATTGCCGTTACCCCCCAGTTAGCTACATACAAATTTTTTTAAACCATTAGAAAACACATACATAGTTAGCTCTAATTATATGCTGATTACCCCCTAAATGTGTATAAATTTGATATGAAAAAACAAAGGACATAAGTTGAATGGACAAAATATGAATGAAACTGAATGAAAAATAATGTAATGTAATGTAATGTGCAATGTAATAAACTTTAATTGTGTGTAAAATAGGATGGACGTGTATGGATTAAAGTCAAGTGAATTGGATAAAAAACATGGTGCAATAAAATAGAATTAAAAAATAATTTTAAACATTCTAAAATGTATGACTTTATTACAATATGACTCTAACGGCACCTTGTGAATGCCCTTATTGTATCGTGATTCGTGTTAAGAGAAAAATTTTAGGTGCCGAAAAATCTGGTAGAGCTATTGAGAAAAACCACCCCTAGTACGCATAATGGTCTACGTAAAATAAAAACATTTTCATATACAGTTATTTCAGTTATTTTCAAACACCGCGCCTACTTACCAGGTCTTTGATCGACAAATGAAATCACCGAGTCTTGTTTGACAAACTTTTGTCTCTTATATTCCAACATGGCAGCGCTTGTGCTGGGCGAACCACAATTATGTGCCGAATCCAACTTAAAACTTGTGCCGCGTCGTGAATCAATTGACATGTTGTCCTGCACGGAGAATAAATCTTGCGATTTATCAATGCTACCATTCAATTGTCCACTGCGTCTTGCCTCCATATATGATACAATCGAATCCTGCTTCGATAGGGAAACTTTCGAACCATTACTATCCTGCTGACAAAGCATACGACGCGAGCCATCACTTGAGGCGCTCTCTTGCTTGATCAAAAATTGTCTCGAGCCATGGGAGTCCTGTTTCAAAAGCATCTGCTGTGACAAGTTACTATCCTGTTTTAGCATAGCATTGTGGTGATGACGTCGAAGTGATTGGTGCTCATAAATATATGAGACAGCATTGGTTTTACGCAAACCGGGGCTGCTGGGACTTTTGCGAGAGCCATTGTGATGATAGTGCGACGACTTGCGTGTGCTGGTGGTAGAAGAAGCAATTGCAACATTGTCATAATACCTGTAAGCGAGTTTGGGAAATTAAATTATGAAATCGAAGAACCCACGCCTTATAAAGTGGAGACTATTTACCTTAAACGTCCGCAGCATGACCTGGATTGTAGAATAGCTGCAAAACCACGACGATACTTCTTGTTGAAAAAGGCGTATAAAATTGGATTGATGCACGAATTGGAAGAACCCAGCCACTGAGCAAAGGGTGTCACTTTATTTAATACTTCGCTTTCCTCCACTGAAATCTCACCACCTGCAAAATTATGCAAAGCATTCGTAATGTAAACAAATTGTATATTTAGTTGGTAATGAATACTCTGCGCTTACCAAATTTAATTCTTGCAAAGATCACATAAAGTGGCAGCCAAGACAACACAAATAGTATAACAACCGCCACCAACATTTTGATCACCTTAACCTTCGACTTCTGCTGCATGCGATCCATTTGTGCATCTTTCGAATCGCCTGGGATCGATCGTGTGGATACCTTAATCCAGATTAGCACATAGCACAGCGTAATCAATGACATTGGCAGTAGATAGCAAGCCACTAAATGGGCTAAGAGGAAATATAAATTTCCATTGGTACCAGGTGGCCACACTTCTTGGCATAAATAAAGATTTGGTGCCGCTGGAAAGGACTCAGCAGCTGGCACGAGATCGAAGAAAAGCACCCAAGGTATTGTCGAGCTTAAGGCAATCAACCAAATGCATAAAATCATAAAACGGGCGCGACTTTTTGTCATCTGTTTAAGTGGCCACCAAATTGCTATGAATCTGAAAATGTAGGAAAAAAAAAAATAAAAATTATTTAACTGCATACAATATGCATCCGCTAGTGTCCATAAAAAGAGACAATTAAAAGGAAATGAGTGAGTGTATGTATGTATGTGTGTGCACTATATTTATGTTTGTACGCGCTGTGATTTTAGGGGTATTATAAAAGTTTGGGAAGAACGGAGTTTTATGACTATTTGCATATCTTCACTGTCAACATAAAATAAGTGTTTGCTTGCGCTAGAAATTCTGTTTAGTAGTCATTTTTACGCCCCACGAATTTATTTTGGTAAGAACAATGCTCTAGATTGACGAGGAGAGTGGGGGGGGATGACTGGTACTTTGTAGCTTTCTAATTATTTTTTAGCTTTTAGTACATTATCAGCAACATTATTATATTTCTCTACAATAAACCGTTAAAGTTAAAAGTTTTTTACTTAGGGCGTGTGTGAATCGGTAACAAAGTTCTATGGGGAAAGCTGTTGAATAATATTTTTACTATGGTGAGACAGTTTTGCCAATCTGCTGTGCGAAATTAAATATTTTTTGACAACAGTAAATTTTTGATAACCGCAGATTTATGCGGAATAAACTATTACAAATTGAAGTGAAATTAATATTTTAAGAAAACATCTACCATCGTTGATTTCAGTTCATCAATTTGAGCTTTTATTTAACCAAAAATTACACGCATCAATCTTTGCGATTGTCAAAATTTTCTATGCATTTGTCAAAAATTTCACTAGCCTCATGAGCTATTGAAATTTTATTCACCTCATAGTTGTCAAAAATTTTCTTGCCGTGAACTTTGTTACCGATTCACACACGCTCTTACTTTAGTTCAAAGCTTTTAGTTTTTTATTTAGCTACTTAACTTTCCACATTAATGAATAAGCTTTCACTTTTATCTTAACTGTGGGGGATGGATGGGGTTACTGCTAAAGACGTATTATTTTTAGCCAACCTAACCCCACGCAGTCATCGAAACAATACGAATAAAATATTTCCATTGTTAAAGCATAAACAGACGGCAGCGTTGATCTGGATCAACTCGGGAATTAACTGCAGTTGATCCGGATTAAGTCCGAGTTAGTCCGAATCAACGCAGCCGTCTTTTTAAGCTTTAAGTCAAAGTTTTAAGCGATCTACATACATATGTGCCAAAATCCGTTAAGCCGTTTCTGTGTGAAGAGAGTTCTCGCATGATGTCGGTTTTTCATTTCAATAAACCACGCTGTAGAGTTAAAAAAAAGTTCCAACCTCAAAAAATAAAACCTTGTTGCACATCTGCAGGCCAGGCTTTTTAATTTGACATCTCATTTTTGAAATTTGAAAGAACGATACCGATCTGATGGCATTGCAGGTATTGAAACCAGGGGCTATGGTCTGGTAGTATGCACCTCTAACCACTCAGCTACAGCGGCTACACAACACCAATACTGATTACCTTAACAAATTGATTATCTTGATTACTCACTGAAAATTTAAAACTAAGGTTTTATAATTTGTTTTCTGCTCCCCAAAAATCTTTTTGCTATAAACATTTATTTCGCATCAAAAGTACTTATTTGCATTGTGTAAAAACTGTTAATTATGCTTTCATTGTTGGTAAAATCGGTGATTATCTGCGACTCTTAGACAAAAGGTTTGCTTACTTTGCAAATTGCGATGTGGATGAGGTTGAAACAAAGAAATTACGTTCGAAATTTTTTTCAAAAATTGGTCTTCAAGGATTACATTTTCGTTGTTGCCTTCAATGCTAGTAGCGTGGCAGCAGACTTTAGTGCTGGTTATACATACATTGCAGTACAGGGCATAGGAGAGCAGCGCATGTGAAGCAGAGGTGTGTAATTATACTCAGCCTCAGCATAAAGCGCATAATCTCTCAGAACCAGCTGTTCAGTGTAATAAGTTAGTCCGTTCCAGTACTCCAGGAAGATATAACTGAAGAAGGCGTATTCATAGCTTAAAGTTAGTTGCTAGTTAGTTGTTTTAGCCCTCGGATACTCAGCTGGATCAAGAATGATAGAATACAAGATTGCGCCGATCAGAGAGGATTTTTGAGAATAACTTTTGTGTGACGTCACACTGGTGCAATTGCGAGAGAGAAATGCCAAAACGTGAGCAAGAATGGAAGAAGAAGAAAAAATTTTGCAAGGAAAAACGTAAACAAGTTGCACCAGTGTGACGTCATGCAAACAACGATTCTGTCAAATTCGTTAAGAGAGGAATAGCGGTCCGAGATCGGCGCAACCTTTGTATTCTCTCAATCGTGCAGATGGATGTATAGACTATGATTGTTAAGCCTATGATAATGTAAAGAGCGGTGGAAACTGTGAAGCGTGGATCAGGTGGCCAACCGATCGCTTATAAGAGGGTTAGGGAAAAGAGAAAGTGGTATCATATCGGTATATGGAAACTCTCCCGCGGGATGACATATCGCACACCGTCTTCAAAAGAGTCACAACTCAAAATAATACGTTTGTCAGAAAATGCGAAAAACTATTTCTTGGCTCTTGATAATCATATGGGCAAGGGCGACCTTGCCTTAGGGTTTTTAACAAATTATAACAAAAATTTGCTCCAGCTTTTGCTGAAAAGTAAATAAAAGCTCGGTGTACATTTTTAGCGCATAATTTCAAAAATGACAAATTTAGGGTTGTGACTCTTTTGAAGACGGTGTGTGATATGTAGAATAATTAATTTCGAAAGAAACCTCAAAATAGAACTAGGGAGAAAAGCAAGCCCTATTTTGGTACATAGAGGATAAAAAACACACAAAGGCGTCGGAGCTGACTTCTTTTAACTAAGATTGAAAATCTCTGTTCCCATTGTTAAGCTATAAAGTATACTCTAAGTGGATGTCCACGCCATTAGTCTATGTGCAGAGATCAATTTTCAGGTGTTAATATTAAACGGCAATCAAGCTGCGCTCCGAGCCCTTATTTCCTATTAAATGAAACCTTTATTGGTTCTCGCGTACGCAGAGAAACTTGACGCCTTAGTGACAAACAACAGAGTAGAGAATATTACTGGAACCGAGCCACCGCGCCCGGCAAAAACGCTATAGTGGGATACAATAAATGACAAGCGCATTAACCTGCGAAATAATTATTTAAAAATTCTGACAGTACATCTCCTTAATACATCTCGTTTCTATGACAATGCAATTGAAACTTCTGAGCATTTTTTTTTT
>NW_023458558.1:23643888-23649520 GCF_013731165.1 Rhagoletis pomonella
TTTTTTTTTTCTGTCGGAACCAGGCACAAAACGACGTGTACAGAAAACAACAGTCAGGCTACATTACGCACAAAAAAACTAAATAGAACTTCTGAAATTGAAGACAACATGAGTTTTGCCCACCCGCAGCCCTTCGATGTCTCCCAGTTATTGCTGAGCGAAGTATTCACCCAGTTTCTGATGGTAGCTCCGATGGCCGAAGGTGGAAGTGCTATAACTGCTTGCGGACCGAGGAATGCCTGGTCTGAGCACCTACTCCTCGAATGTGATGCATTGATGATAAGATGGTAGAAATATCTCGGGTCATAAAGTCTTTAGCCAAATCTCATACAGGCTAAGTTCCTAAACGTCAAAATACAAAGCATCAGTCTCTTTTATTTCTAAACCTCAGTAGATTGTAATTCCAAATGTACGCAACCAAGGTTAAATGCTAGTTTTCAAATAGGTTGCGCAAGTTAGACTTTTTCTTCTGAGTTATGCGTTGGTAGGAGCTCGGCTTCAGTAATTGCGTTTTCTTAGATTTCACGAAAATCGAACTGTGGGGGATTCAGCAAAAGCACCGATTATGTCTTAAAATTGTTTCGATAGGTGGCGCTGGAGGTAATATATCTCTAAAAATCTTATATGTACTTACTAGCTACGTAAAGAAAAAAAAAAATTGTCGCTGGTGGCACCAGAGACGAGATGTTTCTAAAAGTCTTATTTAGTACCCGATTTGTTTGAAACTTAGAATCTATAATATTCATAATTAATGCAAAAAAATACTTTATAAAATGGTATGGATAGATGCCACTTCAAGGTACATATAAAAAAATGGAGAACATGTAAAAGATAAAATTGCAGTAGACGTGTCGGTGCGTGTCTGGTACATTTTCCAATAATTTCCTGCAAAGCTGGATCCCAAAGTCTTGCAACTCTGGTCATTCAATACAAAATATAATGGATCGAAGAATCGAGCACTCTTCAAAGGGTCAGATATGTTCATGGTATTCTAGAAGCCATTTTCTTAATTGATGTTTGCGTGAAATATTTAACGCCACGGCGAATGCGTAAAAAAAAATTTCAAACGTTTGAGAAAATATTATTTCTCAATTTAGTTTTCAGCATTATTTATCATTTGAAACTGCAAGTTTTCTAATTTTTTTTTTCAGACATTGTTTATCAAGTTAAGAACGGTTTGAGAAACATTTCAGAAATTTTTTTTAATAACTATGTAAGTAATTAATTATTTGAGCAATTTCAACTGATATCATAATTTTTAATTGAATTCCTTCCTCGCCATTAAAGCATTCATGTGATACTGATACATACTTGAAAATATAAATATTGATATTTATGTGCATGCGAAAACAAGTGCAACAACTTAATTAAGTATTAATCTACCTACCGCACATGTGACTACTACTGAAAAAACACCGACCGAACTAACTGCCAGTAGTAGCTGTAGTAACTGTGCTAGAAATGCAACAAATTTTATGAAAATGCTGAACTTGATCTTATTAGCTATCAATAACAGAGGGTAAGAAAAAAATCACCGCAGCAAACCAGATGAATTTGTGGCAGCGAGCGGCGCCTGTCAGGTTATATTATGTATAAGTAATTCATGCGTATGAATTAATGTTTATGCGACAAAGCCAAAACTGGCGCCGGTGCTGCGCTGCTGTCGCCGCTTAGCTTTACTGAGAGTTTTTCCACAGTTGTCAAGTGCAACTTTTTGACAAGTTTCAATGAATAGCGCCAATCTGCTTGGTGCAAACGAACTACATACCAATGTAAATGCTTTGTACGAATATGCCGCGCCACCTTCGCTATCGCCGCTACTTTGTTAGCAACTTTCTAGTTCTAACACTGACTGCGGTCATCCAGTTTGTTGCTTACTTAATCTCAGTTCAGTGCAAATAAAAATATCGTCAAAATTGTATAAAAGCATTTGAGAATTTGATTACTCACAACAGTTATACAAATCCCTCAGTTGCAATAACAACATAGTCCTTTTAATACTTTAAAATAGTTTCTATTTGTTTTAAATTTACTCCCAATCCTAATTCACATACCAAAATGTACAAAATCGTAAGTATAAATAAGATAAAATGATAACTAAAAAAGTTTATTTTAATTACAACTGCATAAATTTATTGTTCTCCTAGGTGCTTGTTCTCTCACTGATCGCATTCGCTTGCGCCGAGCCTGGCGTCGTGGTGGCTCCAGCAGTGCCCGTTGCACCGATTGTGCATCATTCGGGCGCACATGCCGTTCACTCGTAAGTACGGGTACTTAGCAGTGGTCTCGATAGGATGTTAAAGAAATATCGAAATAATTAATAGCTATATGTAGCTGTTCATAAATACATAAATAAGATACATTTTAAGTCTTATTTCGTTGATTTTTCTCTTTCCTTTGTTATTGCTTGTACACATTCCGAAATCTTAAGCTCTTTTCCGTTTTTATTGTAGTCACGTAATTCATCACCCCGTTCCAGTAAAGACTGTTGTAACGCCAGTTATTGCCAAGACTGTGGTACCAGTAGCGCCGATCGTAAAACCAATTGTGCCTATAGTTCCAGTCCATCATGCTCATCCGGCTGTCGTAGTGCATCACTGAGTTGTTCCGGCGACAATGCGGCTGCTGTCCCACCACCCTTAAGACCAACAACTCAACGAAAACACAACTCAAGTTAATCGAATGCAACAATGGCGCAACGCGTTAATATGTAGACTACAAGCAACCTCTAACCTTTCCTTTCACTTTCCTATTTCAACTACTTATATAGTATGTATGTACACCCCTCTAAAAAATCCCCGAAATTAGTAAAATATAAAAGAAGCAAAACAACAATAAAATCGTGAAAATCATTTAGCAAGCTGTGCGACGGGCAATAATGTATTGCGTGAGGCACAGCGAAAGAGAAATGTGGGCGGATGCCTGAGAAGGAAAGGAAGGATGTGTGTATATATTTGTATGTAGATATGTGGCGAAGGATATTCGCAGGAATCCTTTTGGCGAAAGCGAAAACAGAATTGAAGAAGCACATTGGGATTGCGCTGGTTGACGGTTGAATAATTTCGGGCACTCAACTTTGGATACATTGCTGGCGACTTAGAAAACTATGTAATTTAGTTACTTTGTTTCTAGGGTAGTCTTAAACCAATTCATTCATTCGGCGAGAAATATATTGAAGTGTTTTGGATTATTGCAGACTTTGGTGGTTTACGATAGGATTTAGAAACGTATTTGTATAAAATATAGCACCGACGCTTTTAAAAGTTGACTATGACGCAGGGAAACAGGCGTTGCTGTAGGGTTAAAATAAGTTTTTTTTTTCTTGGAGAGTATCGATCGCGATTGTGGCAAGGTGGTACCTACTTACAGATGACGTTTGTCTTAAACAATTGAGCTCGGCGGCCGCAGCAACCAGCCACCTTTTGCCCCCTCAAACCATCTTTGCTAACACCCCTTACATATGCTTTACCGAGTGTTGAGTTACTTGGAAGGTTTGCAGTCGTAATACCGGGTTAGGGATACTGCGCAGGAATTCAAATCTCAGTTTGGCTCTGAGCAGGGTTTTTCGTTGAGGAGGTACGCTAGTTTCTTTTAAGCGGAAGTATGAACATGCTCAAAGAGCGTGAGCGTGCATCAAATATAACAGACGGGTTCAATGACACATTAGACAGATTCAGGTTAAAGATACTGAACTCTGATGTGCTAGAACCTATAATACGGTTAGTTCTCTTCCAATAACTGGGATTCATTACACAGATAGATAAATTTGTTGGAAGATGTGCACCGTCACCATAGATCCATTGTGCCCTCAGAGCTCATCACAACACCTCGTGCAGCCCTAGTGCTCTGATGAAGCCGCGCAGTTTCGAGTGCTGTAAAGAGTGAATGTCATTACATACGGGCTAAACTTAGCTAAAATCGATCAAAAGGTTGGTAACGAATTAATCAGAAGAAGAAAAAGCTTGATCGATACGATAATTCTCCTATGTAAAGAAGAAAAAAGCTTAATGCAGAATGTCCAGTCAGTTTCCTTTCTTATTTATGCTGGTCTTGATTGGGTATTTCATATTTTTTCTAAAGCGATTCTCCTCTCACGAATTCATTGTAATTTTTAGCGTTGGGCAGTATCGATACCAAAAGTACTCAGAACTCGATTCTCAAAAGGATCGACAGTAACACATTTTTAGAAGTATCGATACTGAGTACTCCAAAGCCTCATTCAATCGACGTTATTTGGGATTAATATATTAATTTGAATAAAGTCCTGCGAGCTAGTGAGATTTTCTTAATAAGCATTGAAATGTAAGTGCCTTGAGAGAATTGTTTGTTCCAGAGATCGGAGATAACCCTTAAACTTTGAAAGTGTCCCAAAATAACTCCTACTATTTAAAATAAAAATAACCCACAACAGAGAACAGGTGATTTATTTTTTGTAGATGTGTGCTCTCGCTCAGTGGGAATGGGTTATTTGTGTCCCTGGTGTATATGTACGAAAAAATGCTTAAAAAAAATAAAATAAAATAGCTTATTTACAGTGTATCATATTATGAATGGGCACGCTTTCTTCTGTGTCATAAATCGCGCATGTATGTACATGTAGTAAATACATATATGCCGTGTAAAGTATGCCTAACGCCTTTCTTCCACTTATGTGCATCCACTTATATTTTTGTCTGTCTTTTAATAACCCAAAAACGAATACACTTAAAAATAAAAGTCCCTGCCAAAGTGTCTTTGCGGAAGGGTAATTTAAGCAATTGATAAATAACCCACAGCAGAAAACACAAAAAGATCAAACAGAGAGATTTGGCATGGTGATAAACACATTTTGCTTGAGAGATTTGTGTTTGTATCAGTGAGAAACACAGTGAAAATTAAGTGGAGAGGGTTATTTTCGATCTCCAATTTGCTCTTACATCTAGCACGTCACTTAGTAGGCGTTAAGTTCAGAAAGATGTGTAAGGATTCTTATGGCAACCCCATATATCATAAACTATAGTTAATTTTGAGAAAAAAGGAGAATAAGAAGATATGTCAGATTCTTCAGCTCAACCCCCGCTTATCGAAATTAAATAATATATTCCATTGATGTAACCTTTGCAATTTGTTAATTCTTATGAAAAATGCTTTTAGGCCGTTGACCCAAATAATTATCACAATTCTACTCGCTAAACTAATTCACGTCTCTCAGGCGGTGCTTTTTTCACTTTTTACTTCTATTTATGTAGTTGGAAATTTCTTCACATTTAATTACACAAAATGCGTTATTGGAGCTGATTTGAATTTCAAATACTAGCGCCATTATTGGCAACAACCAGCCAGCAGAATTAAGGACTATTATTAAAATTGTAACCGGAGTGTGAGTAAATGTTTCACTTACCTATCTAACGATACGGCAATTAGACTATAGACAGATGCAGCCACCGATACGCCCTGTATGTAGGGCACTGTCTTGCACATCAGCCAGCCCAGCATCCAGGCTAAAAGAAGACATTGAAACAAAAAGCAATTAATTAGAGTAACTGGCAATGGCACAGACAATTAACATAACGGACGTGTTAGCTTAAGTGTGCAAATAAATGTACACATGTTAACAATATATATACACATAAAAACTTATAAGAAAATTCGG
>NW_023458558.1:23649620-23654676 GCF_013731165.1 Rhagoletis pomonella
AAATAAATCAAAAATATTTGAAATGTTGCAATATTGGCTTTTTTTTTGACGATTGAGACCCAATTAGCAGCTCCTTAGGGCCAGTTTTTCAGTGCACGGTAGTGATTTAAACGTTCAAGCTTGCTAGTAACTGGCACTGAAAAACTGACCTTTAGAATATCTGGATCAGTATTTTATCTGCAAGAAACATCCAAGTTTGTGCAACGCACTTTTCCACCCTGATTTGTGCATTCATTCAGAAAAAAAGTCAGCGAAATATATTTCTATTGCAACTATATATATATATATATATATATATATATATATATATTTCTTGGTAACTATAACCAAAGAACTTTGATTTGGCTAAATCATGTGTGGATAGAAACATATTTCGCTGACTTAGCTAAACTCTTTTCTCAGTATAACAAGTTCGGTTGTACTTAGATAGATCGCTATAACCGGATTTAATCTAAAACAAGTAAAAAGTCTAAGTTCGGACGAAACCGAACATTAAATACCCGGCACACGTATTGCATCCGTTTTTTTTTTTTCCTTTTCCGAAAACTACCGTTACATGGTAAGCGGGATATGATAACGTTATATAGTTATACCACGCCCATTTTCCAAAATTCCTCAATAATCTTATTTCTTTTTAAGAGCGATTTTAGCCGAGTCCAGTATCGCGGCCCGCGTTGAATACTTTGAGAAAATTAGCGTCCTTAAATTTCGAAAGATCGAAGTTTCCGCATTTCTGAAATTTACCGTTATATGAAAAGTGGGCGTAATTTTATTCCGATTTCAAGAATTGTCAACGTCTCTATTTTATGTGTCAATAAATGTGCAGATTTTGATACAAATTCATGGAACGCGTACCGAGATACACATATGGTCGATTATTTGACTGGCTACGTTACATACGTACACATTTTTTCTAAAATATGGATGAATCGTCCACTAAATAACACAACACCAACTGGGCTTTTTAGGTGATATGATCAAGCACGGTCAAATCTATGTCTCTATAAAATAAATGTTTTAATAAATCCTTGAGTTTCAAAGTTATAGGCATCCAAATGTGCACTGGCTACGTTACACTATTTGGAAGTTTAATGATGGGTTGTGCCAGAAAGTTTGAAATTTCTTCAAAACGGATGAACGAATAATGCTAGTTTTTCAGTCAGGAGATTCCCTTAAATTCGTAAAGTCTTAAACTGTTTAAAGCTCGTAAGTTTCGCCTCCTTTGTGAAAAGGTGTAAATAGTGACGCTTGACAGATCGACCAGGATTTTGTGAAGCAATTATTGTTTCTTAGTATGGGCAGATAACTTATCAGTTTTTTATGTTGCAAAAAATCCAATTGAATTATAGGCAAATATATAGCCAAAATCTTAAAAAATAAATATTACAAAGGATATTTTAGTTTCGCTTTATTTCAATAGAATGGTTATTAAAATTTAGCAGTATAATGCTCAATTCGCAATTGTTCATGAAAATACTTTCTTAAACATATCTTATTATTTATTGCTAAAATGAATTGAGTTATCAAGTCAATAAAAAAAAAATTTAATACAAAGAAAAGCACGTTACACTTATTTATTAGGTAATTGTGCAACGAAGTCAGTTACGATTTCTTTTCTTCCATATGTTATATATCCTTTTGAAAATGGTACTTAAGTATCCAAAAAACAACAAAAGGACAAACGACAAAAGGATTAAAGTATTACAGACAAAATGCTTGGAAATGATATGAATTAGTGTCAAAAGCAGCTGACAGATATAGTGAATACAAATAATCACCAATATGTACAATATTTGACAGAAAGAAAAAGTCGGGCTGGTTTACTTTCAACCATATGTGGTCATAAGTGATTTTTTGCTAAACAGTTATTTCAAACATAAATTTTGAATAAATTAGCTTCAGTATTTACTGATTTATGGATGATTTCGTATATCTGTAAATGACCGTTATATGGGATGTGGGCGTGGTTATTGTCCAATTTTAAAAATTTTCAGCCGTTTGGTATGTTGTATCAGGACCTACAACTCTGCCACGTTAGCAGAAATTGGTGAAGCGGTTTCACGGGATATAAGTGGGCGTGTCTACGCCCATTTTCCGAAAATTTATAATACTCATATTTTACGCCTAAATATCATTGCAAATATCAAGTTTGAAGTGAATAAAAATATCGCTGTTTTAGTATTTCTTAAAAGTACCGTTACAAAGGAGGTAGACGTGGTCCGATATCGCCCATTTTCAATACTATCCGTCCTACGTTCAAAAGGAGTAGACATACCGAGTTCCGTTAAGATATCTCGATTTTTAGTCAAGTTATCGTGTGCACAGGCGAACAGACAGTCACGGATTAATCGATTTATTTTTACATCCTGAGCATTTATGTATACATTTGTCTATATCAATCTCGATTCGTTTTGGCTGTTACAAACAACCGTTATGTGAACAACGTTATAATACCCTTATGCACAACTGTGCTCGGGTATAAGGAGACTAGATACTCTATTTGTTAGTTAGAGTTTAAAAAAAAACACCGACAGTGATCCGATAACTCCAAATTTATATTTCCTTTATATTTGCGCTTCGATGAGAGTAGGGCTCGATTGAAAAAAGATTCTAACGCCTCTTTACGTGAAATTTAAAAATAGTTTATATTGAACACCATCAAACGCAAGGTAAGTATCCAAGAAATTACATTACCAAGATGTTTGGATAACTTGATAAAAAACGGGGAAATATTTAGTTACTTGCACACTTTTTTGGGGTAGTAGGCGGAGGGGAGAGCGCTTGGCTCTTGAAACCCTACCCACTATAAAAGCACCCTTTCTCAGATCCTTGGAGAACTATTTTCAAATGAGGAAAAAAGACCATGTACAGAGGTAAACAGAGGTTTAGCCGCTTGAAAGTGATTTTATTTAATGAAATTAATTACTTTAAACTTACTTCTGTCAGCTTTAAATTCAAGTAAGAAAAATCTTTTTTCACTAAAATTTCTAGATAATTCTTGCTGGATTTTCGACGAACAATCCTATCATCTGGTAAAAGGATGTTGTAGCTGCTGGTGTTTCCGCCAAACGAAAATTGCACTTTAACGAATTCAATGCCACATCTTTATTAATTGCCAATTTAAAATTAATTGGCAATTAATTTTAGTCAGATTCTCTATGCAACCGTGCATAAACATAGCTCCAAGTCAAAATGAAACATACCTATTTTGACTTGGGGGAATTTTTATTGAACAAAGAGCAATCAGATGTTTGTTTCTGCTCCTCTTTTACAGCTGATATTCCATCAGGGATGGAAAATCGTATTATATGATTATACCTAATTTACGGAAAACTTTATATCTCTATATAAGAAAATAGGAGGATAACAATTCCCATCCATACCATATCAACTTCTGTAATCACATTAAAAAAATGTTGGCTATGAAAATAATCTCCTCGAGCGGCGCGAGACAAAACTATGTTGTAGGAAAGCAGAATCAGTTCTTCGATCTGACGGAAAAAAAAAAATATATATTTCATCTATCTGGCGAAATCAACTACAGTTGCGTTACTTTGACCATAATTTGTATCATTTGAATGTCCCTTCGCAAAGGAGGAAAGCTATTAGACCAGTTGCAAGCACCCGAAAATGCATTGAAATGTCAATAAAATGAAGAACTGACTTCCTGAGAAGTCATTTTGCTATGTTCCAGATGTACTTAAAATTGTAAGTAAATAAAGGTACGATTGTACCAACTTTTCCATCATTGTAGGTAATCCAGCAGAAAATACAAAACACAAGAGAGAATGCGATAAAAATTGCTTTCAAGACTTGACGTGTCTGAAAGGGGACTTGGCCTCAAGAATGATAGAATATAAGGTTGCGTCAAAAACAATAGGTTTGTTCCAGACGAGCCCGCGGGTAGACGCGGGTGCCCAAAACAGCCCAGAAAGCGTTCCTCACGCTAGAAAAATGGGTAATAGAGAGCGAATACGTTCCACTTTAGGATCGCAAATGTCTTCTTCTTTGTGCACGAAACAGCCCGGACTTTTTTTCCGGGCACAAATGTGCAAAAGGGCAATTTGAAATAACAGCTGTTGTTGCTTAAATCTGAAAGCAAATTGTAACGTAGCAATTTACTACGAAACAATAGTACACAGCACGTTGGAGTACATACGCACCCCACCGTACACACATATCCCACTATACATACATACAGACACCACTGTACACACATAACAACGCATATACATACCTTCCGATACATATCGACAACGTACAAACGAAGCATACACACTCCACTGCACATATATATACCACCGTACATACGCGACACTGTACATATGTACTCTTCGGCACACTCATACAGCATCAGGCAAAACACTGCTAGCAGCATACCAACCACTTCGTTCGCCAGCTACCATCGGGACAGCGTACACGACGAATTCTCAAGCGAAATACACATCAACGGGTATAAAAAGCTGAACAAGTGCGCAGTCGAGTCAGTCTCGCTAGGTAAGCGTTGGGCTTGACTGGTCGGTTGGCGCCTAGTGGTGTGTCCTTGGACACACTAAATCGTCTCTGACTAGTCAACCCAAACATTGCTTGACCAGCCGGTTGGCGCCTAGTGGTGTGCCTTCGGACGCACTAAATCGTCTCCGGCTGGTTAATCCAAGCACGGCTCGACCAATCGGTTGGCGCCTAATGGTGTGTTTTCGGACGCACTAAATCGTCTCCGGTTGGCCGAGCCACGGCTACCGCCGCCCCCATTCCAGCCCCTACTCATGTAGTGTGCAATCATGGGAGCGGCGGTGCCTGACCAGTCTCGCTAGTCTTGCTAGGTCGCTCCGCTCCATCGGTTGCCGAGTCGCCGAGTAGTAATACGAGCCACCCGTTGCCATTAGAGGACATCCGTTGCCGAAGATCACCCGTCGGGCCGCCGCCGCTCACCGTCACGCCACCGTTGCCGAGAATTACTCGCCGTACCGCCGCCGCTGGTCACCGATTGCTCAACCGTTGCTCCGCTACTGCTAGCGCTCCCACCGTTGCTCAACCGTTGCTCCGCTGTTGCCGA
>NW_023458558.1:23654686-23658383 GCF_013731165.1 Rhagoletis pomonella
CTGCTAGCGCTCCCACCGTTGCTCAACCGTTGCTCCGCTGTTGCCGAGAATCACCCGCCGTGCTGCTAGCGCTCCCACCGTGGCTCAACCGTTGCTCCGCTGCTGCTAGCGCTCCCACCGTTGCTCAACCGTTGCTCCGCTGTTGCCGAGAGTCACCCGCTGTGCCGCCGCCGTTGCCACCGTTGCCCCGCTGTTGCCGAGAGTCACCCGCCGTGCCGCTAGCGATCTCACCGTTGCTTCGCCGCTCCTGAGAGCCACCCGCCGTGCTGCTAGCGCTCTCACCGCTGCTGCGCTGCTCCTGAGAGTCAACCGCCGTGCTGCTAGCGCTCTCGCCATCATCCGCTCCGACCCGACCGCACGACCACAACGAACGTCACCTCCCTCTCCCTCTCTTTGGACATAAGGTTGCTGGCACTCTAGTCGTAGCGCCGTGTGTGTGTGTGTGTTCGAAGTAAATACACTAAAATAGTGTGTTTTATTTGGTGGGGGTTAGTGGGACCTTCGCCGGACTCTGGATCGGCTGAGTTCACCTCAGCCTTTGACAAAACCCACCTCATAAATGGCGCCCGAGCAGGGACCCAGCTCTGCAGGCGCATGTGCAAAAAACTTAACAAGCACCAACACTGCGGAAGCAGGCTCGCCGAACACACCACAACCAACAGATGACACACGCGCCAGCGAGAGTAACACCAATACGCTGAACGTCGACTCCCTCAGCTGGATATATCTGCTAAAGAAGGAGAAGTTAATAGAGGAGTGCAAGCGGCATCGAATTTTCGTAGAGGGATATACAGTCGCCGACCTGCGCAACGCGCTTAGCGCATATGTAAAAGCGAAGCGACATCGCAAATCAACAGAGGATTTATTAAGAGATTTGGAAGAGGAGATTAAAGCAGAAGAGGAGAGACCAGTAAAAATGCAGCCCAGCACCATTCCCACCGTCCGGATCGACAACTATAGTCCACCGCCACTGGAGATGAAGCCTGCAACAAAGCGTGGCGAGATCAGCGACGCCGAGCTAATGAATACCGTTCGCCGATGGGACATACATTTTTCGGGAGGTGACGCGCTACACGACTTCTTGGAGAGGATCGAAGAGCTAGCCGAATGCTACCGCATCCCGCTAGACAACCTCCTCCCAACCCTACCTGAAGTGTTACGCGGGAAGGCTCTACAATGGTTCCGCGTACGAAAACCACAGCTACATTCGTGGGCAGCGTTTCGTGCAGAAATAGAGCGGTTCTTCCTCCCACGGCGACACATGAGTCAGCTCGAAGATGCCATCCGGCAGCGACGCCAACAAAGCCGAGAGAAGGCCAAGGATTACATCTTGGCATTACAAACGCTTATACGCCAACACCCGACCATGTGTGGAGAGGATCACTTGGAACGCATCTACGATGGTCTACGTGTGGAGTATCGTCTCTTCGTCAAGCGAGGGGAGTTTAAAACGATCGAGGAGCTGATGGATCTCACCGACGAATTTGAGCTTCTGAAGGGCGAAGAGGCCAGAAACAGCCGACAAGCAGCACACAGCCTAGCTCCCCTAGAAGAAAGGTATAGCAGAGAGGAATCCTGCTGGCGTTGCAAAGGACGCGGCCACCTCCGCTTCCGATGCCGAAGGACAAAACGGCTGTTCTGCTCTAGATGCGGCCGAGATAACGTCCTCTCCCGGGATTGTCCGTGCAACACTGCCACCGCTAAGCCGCCCCGCAAAATACGCAGCACCGGAACAGCTCCGATCGCCGCCGTCCCTGTAGACACTAACACCCAACAAGGAGGAAAAGCAGATGGTCGCTACTACATCAATGTGAGCGTAGAAGGTATGAGCGTACGGGCACTATTGGACACCGGCGCAACGCTCACCTACATTGACGAGTCCATACGTCAACACCTGGAAGAGAGGAAAATCCAGCATCGACCCAATCACCGAAATGTACAACTGGCCGATCAAACATGCGTCTCCAGCTTGTACACTTATCCAGTAAGGATAATGTACAACAAGCGAGCCACAACCACCCTGGCTTCGGCACTCCCAAATCTTGCCGAACGCATGATCCTGGGGATGGATTTCCTTAGGGACAGAGAGGCCATCCTTACCCTGGACGGACAACCACTGCCCGCACCCACCCCGCGAACAACCGATGATGGAGCAGACACACTCTACACCGTGGAAATCAGCACCAGCGATTGGTACGAAAGAAAACTAAAGACAGTACAGCAACAGCCTAGCCGCCACCCGGACTACCAAATCATCGACAATAGATTGTTCCGCCACATCGCGCCGCGCAACAAGCTCTCCCGTGCGCCTCAATGGAAGCTCTGCATCCCCACCAGTCGCCGACCAGATATCCTGCAAGAAGTACATGACGCCGCGGCAGCCGGACACCTAGGCGTCAAGAAAACTCTCAAACGGGCACAGCAGAACTACTACTGGCCTGGGATGTACCGTGACGTACTCAAGCACGTACGAAGGTGCCTGTCCTGCGCCGAGTACAAGGTGGAACAAAGACGACCAGCAGGATTAATGGCCACCATGCAGTGCTCGCAACCATGGGAAATCGTCACGGCCGACTTCGTAGGACCACTTCCACGCTCCAAACAAGGAAACACGTGCCTCCTCGTCCTGGTCGACAAATTTTCTAAATGGGTTGAGTTAGTTCCCGTTCGCCAAGCCACCACCGCCAACGTCATCAAGGCACTCCGGGAGAGAATCATTTACCGGTTTGGCTGCCCAGCTATCTTTCTCAGCGACAACGGAAAGCAGTTTGTGGGTAAAGCCCTAGCGGAATTTCTCAGCGAGCACCGCATAGAGCACAAATTCACCGCAACCTACGCTCCTCATGAAAACCCGACCGAACGAACCAATCGGGTAGTTAAAACCATGATAGCACAACGTTCAAGGACAGATCATCGTACCTGGGATCAGGAGCTTTCCCAGATCGCCTTTGCCATCAATACGGCCCAGCACGAATCAACGCGAGCATCCGCCGCGGAGATCAACTTCGGACGCAATCCAGCGGCGCCACGGCAGATGCGCACCGAAGGGGCAGTACCCGAGGAACATCCCATGGCATCCCCAGCCATCACCGAGCTATGGGCAGAGATAAAGGGGCACCTCGCCGCGGCGGCCAAACAGCAAAAACGGTACTACGACCTACGCAGACGGCCGTGGAAACCTAGAGTAGGAGAGAAGGTGATGAAGCGAGATCACCCCCTCTCCTCGGCTGCCGACAACTATGCTCAGAAGCTCGCGCCGAAATTCTCAGGCCCATATACGATCACCAAATACATCTCCTCCAACACGGTGACACTCGTAAACCCCGAGCGGCCCGACAAACAACCAACGCACGCGCACCTGAAGGACCTGAAGCCGTTCAACGCATAACAACAGAAACCCGTTCTCTATCTTATCATTTCAGATTACCCCGCAAGTCACGTCAGACACACCGAAGTGATGAGTCGCAGAAATCGCCACCCAGCTCCGCCGGATGAACCACAACGCGTCCAACCATGGCGTCCGCCGTTCGAGAGCGTACCACGGCGCTGATCGCGCCAACGTAAGGTATCGCGGACTGCGGTACAACGTAACATTCTGCGACTAAGCAACAACCTCCAGATAAACTGTACATTCTGTAGAAATCATGATTTTGTTAAAAAAAAAAAAAAAAAAAAAAAAAAAAAAAAAAAAAAAAAA
>NW_023458558.1:23658483-23658857 GCF_013731165.1 Rhagoletis pomonella
AAAAAAAAAAAAAAAAAAAAAAAAAAAATGAAATGAAATATACATATATATAGAGATAATAATAATAAGTTCAATCATGTTTAATATCCATACCTACTACACTTATACTCATAAACATACACATAGATAGCTTAGGAATAGCATACCATGTAAGATCCTTTTGTTAAATAAAGCAATATTACAAACGGGACGCACACACACCGGCCGAGCCACCGTACGCCGTGCGGTGGTAAATTATACCTAGGCTCTGCCTAAAGGTAGTGAAGGTCCATAGGACCAAAACTCTGGAATGCCGCAACCTTTCGTCCGCCAAAGTAGGGGGGGGGGTTGTAACGTAGCAATTTACTACGAAACAATAGTACACAGCACGTTGG
>NW_023458558.1:23658957-23665203 GCF_013731165.1 Rhagoletis pomonella
AAAAAGTTGCCAAAAATCAACGGTAAGCCTTAAGGCCCGTCCACATAGAAATTTGGCGTTGCATACATGAATTCAAATGCAGACGTCCACATGGCCAAAATTCGACAACGCTCACGCCACCGGACTTTAGCTACTTCCAATTTGCACTTTGCATACTAAAATTCAATGCGCTACAAAACAAAAGATTGTCAAAAGCGCCCTTTTGCAAATTTTAGCTATAGATTGGTGCTAACAGTTTTTGGACACCTCCGATAGCTTTCGAGAATTTGACTAAAATTTATCGATAATTTAGTAAAAATTTAGTGAGCAGTCATACTAAACTAATCAAGATCTTTCACATTAATTTTTGGATATCTAAATTGGCTTCCGAGATATTTAGTAAAAAATTTTGTCGTATGTCACTTAAAGTGGTTGCTGTAAAATTGTTGACAAATGTAGCATTCCACCAACATTTTCTAAAGAAAATCCTTAATAAATGTATATGTAAATAATTAAGAATAAGCAACCGAAATAAAATAATTTAAGAAATTCGTGAACTATGTAGTAACATTCTCCGAGACTTTGGGAAAAATCTATCGGCCCGTTTTCGAGAAATTGCATTCCAAACTTCAATCGCGATATTCCAAAACCTGCTGAAAGTAACATGCCATCTTTCATCCAGACGACGATATTTTAAAATTCGTCGAAGTTTTTTCAATGTTCTACAAAGTTTTAAATTTTTATTTAGACTATTTTTTTAGCTAGTAACTTTATTTTCATAAAAAATAAAATTAACAAAAAACATTTTTAACAAAGCAAACTTTCTAAAATGCGTCCTCCCTAACTATGTTTTCGCCACCGCATATGGAAATGTCTGCATCAGATTTTTAAAATAAATTTATTTTCTACAAAGAAACAGTAGTTCGAAGGCAGCCTCGTCTTTTTGTAAGGCAATCTGAAAAAATGGACAACAATTTGTGAGCTTCAGTCAAAAACTGGTAAGAGGAGATTTTCCAAAGGGGTTCTTTGAGCTTTAAACAATTTATTAGGGGTGGTCATAAAATTTTCCCTCCCATCTAGGGTGGCCAGATGCGCTGATTTAATCAGTACGTGTGCTTATTTTTTTCTATTATACTGATTTTTAAGAGCCCGAAATCAGTACGCAAAATCTATTGATTTTTTAAGTTTGTACTGATTTTGTACTGATTTTTACATTTAATATTTTTGTAAATTGGTGTAACTGACAACATTTACTTGAGGTTTACATGTTCAAAACAATGGTTTTTGACAACTCATACGTGTGAGCAGATTGAAAGCATTAATTAAATTTAAACCATTATTAAAATGGTATCAGCTTGCAATTATTTCGCTTCCTGGATTTCGCAAAATAACAAACTGTTTGGATTCAACCCAACCCAACTTCACGATTTGTTTAAAATAATTTTATTTTTATAAAATTTTAATTTTATGTATTTTAAGTTTCAAAGAAGAAAAAATTCTGAAGTACAAAAATTTTCTTTTTCATTTACATAAATTGAAAAAGGACTTAGTTCAATAATTTCAAAAATAACAAAGTACAAAAATGAACAGAGTACAATAGCAAGCAGATTCTGACTCGAGCTCGTCTTCTACATAAACTGAATGGGCTACAAATTTTTATTTTTTTTCTCCATTCTTATAAATTTTCTAGAAAGTTTGAGACTTCAACTCACATGTCTTTTGTTATAGAATCAACTATATTTTTATAAAAAAATTAAATTAAGTAAGGAAAGAAAAAATTTTCAAAACCTGTCAATATATTTTACTACTATTTTCCTGAGCACAGCTGTACATACATACGTAATACCATTGATTTGTTTTAAAGTAATGAATTTTTGTACTGATAATACTTTATTTTTTGTTAATAATAAAAAATACGCTTAAAAATGAGCTGATTTTTATGGCTCTGTACTGATTTTTGATCCCAACTGTACTGATTATGTCCCTATAATATCTGGCCACCCTACTCCCATCTCTATTACATATACATATGTATGTACGTACATACATACATACAGTGCAATCACACAATTCAATACATGTGTCAGCATTTCACGCAGTGCCTTCCCAGGTGTTCTAGTTATTTGTTCAGAAATGCGCATAATAGCCCATACAGAAATGCAAGCAATTCAATACGAATACACTTGCATATAAATCGGAAAATTGCATACAAATACATACAAGTAACAATGACTATCAGACCCAGTACCCAGACGCGACAGCCGTTTTGTTGATGGCTGATGACTATTACTTTATGGTTGATGGTAAATGCACGGAGGTCAAATGCTTTGCAGGCAATTGTTGATAGGAGCCGGTTGACAGAGAAGGTCTTTTCAGTTAACATGTAAAGTGATAGGAGCTTTCTTTTGCTGTGTCTAGGCGCTGGTGCACTATTTACTACTTTTATTTAAGCATATATCCACATTAGCGCACACAAGGGGAGGGTTTTGGGGTTCAGAAGGGGAATTGACCCCCAGCTCTTAAAAATTTAACTGCGAATGAAAACAATGTCCTAAAAGTATTCAATGCATACTCACTTACTGTTGTTTTTTACACTTTACAGCCTAAAACAGTTTACCACTGATATGCACTTAACACCGTTCGTTCCAACAAAATGAGCTACATACATATATAATAAAAATACAAGTTCAGTTAATTTTTTCGGTATTCGAAATATTTAAAAAATTTGCCAATGCTGAAAAATCACCATCTTTATCAAAAAACAGAAAGAAGAAATCGAGGAAAATGATCATAAAAGTGTAAAAATTCCACGGAATTAATTATTTATTTTTACTAAAATTAATTTTTAAAATTTTTTATTACTTTTGAATGATGAGCGCATCCTGTGTTTATAGAACTTTTTTGTAAGTAATTATTTAGCAAAAAACACAACCGACTTCAATTCTCATATACAAATTTAGGAGTACCGTTAATTTTTTCATGACCCAATCATCGGATTTTAACCAAATTACGGAACGACCACTGAGGTATCATCTTTCTGAAAAAAAAAATTATTGAAATCTGTTCACGTGAGTCCAAAGCTATGTGGTAGCCTACTTAAAAAAAGAAAAAAAATATTCCGAAGAATTGGTAGCTTCCAACTTTATTTGAAGTCGGTTAAAAATGTTCGAGTTCTTTGTCAATTTTATGTAAATAATAATAATAAACAATTTATGAAACTTTAAAAAGTTTATTTATTTATTACATACTACTGTACATAAAACATACATAAATGTATTTTAAAGAGCGTATTATCTGAAGTGAATTTTCTGTATTTTCTGGTGATATATCTTTAGAAGTACAAAACCGCCCCCTCCTGGGTGCGCCCCTGCAAATCCATTTAGGTACGTACATATGTAGGTATTGCATGTAGAGGCGTATGTAGTATGTACATACACATTGCTATAAGCGCATATAAACGTGGGTTGGTTGGCATTTACGATCATTGAAAGCTATGAAAATCTACGCGAATGATAGCGTGCTCAATGAGAAATGAAATTAAGAAAGGGGAGTCAATAAAACACTTACACACTCCAACTCTCCCATCTCTCCATCCGATGTACATACATATGTATGTAGGCGTCGGTAAGCAACAAAGTTGTATCTAGCAGACAGCTATCAGGTATTTTAGCGCGAGTAAGGGCAAGAAGATGAATGAATGAATGTCTTGTTGAACTGTTTGCCCACACAATGCAAACTTATACCTATGCACATACATACATACATATAAGCACATGAATAGCATTCGATTCGATCGGGTGGCAGCTGTCTGCAAAGTGTGCACCCCTGAAGTAAAATTAGTTGATGCATATGTACATATGTACATGGTACGGACCTCGAAGGCTCGTGCTGTAGTTGGGTAGGTGGTAACCATATTTATGATAGTTGCGTGTGTGTGCGCGCGCGCGTCCCATATTGACGGGATAACAGGGGGGGTTGGCGCATTCAGGTGGAAGGTTATTGGTGAATCCAAGGCTATTTGCGGCTGGTTAAATTGACCTAAATATTTTGCCCAATGACCTAATCGTCAGGGTTACAAATATATGTACTAGTAGTATGTATGGATTTACTCGCGTTACAGTTGCAATTGCCGATGCAACCTGACTGCAGTGCAACTAAAGACAATGGGCAAGTATCAATTTCATGTGTATGTCAAGATTGACAGCATCGTCGCTTGATTGCTAAACTATTATGACCTATAAACGGTTTGCTTTTAAAAACAATCTAAACGAAATTAATATAATTAGTACCAGGTTGACCGAGCTTTGCCCGGATTGCGCATAAATACTATTGAAAGTTTTCAAGATTTGCATAGCTTTAAAAAATATTCTGGAAATAAAAGTGCATTTCTTACTCCAAAATGTAGGTGGCAATCCTATTCCGAAATACGCAGGAATGAATGGCACATATCTTGAGCGCATATGTACTGTGTATGCATAAAAAAATGCTGATTGAAATTAACAAAATAAAAATTTGTTAAACGAAAAAACGAAGCGTGCGGTGTTTTAAACAAATTGTGTAGAATCGAAAATCTTACACTATTATCCTAAGGGATAACATTTTACATATAGGGAAAGCAATGTTTAAGAACCTTCTCTTGATACCCATGAATAGCAATATTTTACCAAAAATTAAATAAATATGCGATTTAAAGTAGACGGCAACCCTTTTAAAAATATTTTTGAATTACGCTCTTTAAAATACCTTCCATTTGATATCCATATTATGATGCTTTAATTAATTTGTAAGATAGTCATTTCCTTATACCAAATGAAACAAAATTTGTCAAAGAGTTCAAAAGTTTAACTTTATAAGTTATTATTAGGTTTTAGTACATTCTCATCACATCATCACAGCTAACATCTAGTTTTTGGGAAAAAGGATATATGGAAGGTAGTAATGTCCTTGCACCGATATTGCCGAAACTTCGATTTTTCTTAATTTATTCAAATTTCCTTTTTCTGCGATAACTCCCCTAATTTTGCCTATTCACTATACGGTGGCAAAGCACTGTGGAGCGGCAGGACGTCCTTTCGAGGTAGAGCACGCCGAACCATAGCAGATGAGGAATTTTGGTACCTTCGGGCATGTTTCTTTCCATTGGGGATGTCATGGTAAGATACCGCTCACATTTATCATTTTCCACGTGGTGCGCTTTTCTTGCGGTTTTGTACAGAATCCGTATCCTTATATTGTTTTCCATATCCTCAAAAATTTTTGAATTTCAAACCACGTAATTCGCATCCAAAAGAACCTTAAAATCCGAGACTAATGAGTGTAATAGTGTACAAGTTTATTGAAATTCACGAGTATGTTTAAACGTTTTATGCAATATATGTATACGTATGTATGTACATTAGGTTGCATCGCCAACAAGAGTAGCGATTGTTCTATTTAAGCTTAAACTCTTCTATCATCTGAGATGATTTTTTTTGGAAAACATAGTTTTAAAAACTAGTTTTATTTTTTTAAAAGGAAACGATTTTAGGTGGTATTTTCAAAAGGGGCCAAAAGTCTTAAAATATAATAAGTTGTATAATTCCACTTGAAAAAAATACTACCAATGTTTTTTGCATGTAGAGTGATGTTCCCTAATGTACATATGTATGTACTATAAGTGACATCCGCCAATAAACTTAATTCCATCCCAAATTATGCGAAATACATACATGTATACATTTATATGTATGTACATTTAATGTCAACGCATGTGAGAAAATATCTGAAGAGCAAACTTTTTGGTTTCCGCCATAAGCATCGGAATCGCAGGCAGGTATGTACATACATATATGGAGTATGCATGCGAAAAGTCTCTTCTTGCGTTTTTATTGCATTTCTCATAAAAATAAAACTACACAAAAAATTATTCTTATGTTGCGGAAAAAGGAAAATCGTTCAGTAATTGTCGCTGAGGATTTTTTATGCTTAATAACCTTTGGCAAACACAGTTACCACATTGTCTTTAAGTTAAGGGTCATGATAGAAGCAAAATTTTCCGGTGATGCTTGGATTATTTTTTATTTTTATTGTAGTATGTATTTAATAAAAGTTAAGCATTATGGGAAATTTTTGCATCTGAGGAAATTGCATAGAGAAAAAATTTGAATGTTAACGCAAAAAACAGGAAAATACATAGAATAGATGTATGTGTGTATGCACATTAGGATGGTCCAAAAAAGTTTTAAATGTTGAGCTCTCAACCCCTAGGATTTTTTTAAATGGAAAAAA
>NW_023458558.1:23665303-23669447 GCF_013731165.1 Rhagoletis pomonella
ACATGTTAACAATATATATACACATAAAAACTTATAAGAAAATTCGGCAATCACTGGCGTTAAGGATATACTTTTTGGATGTAATGATATGCGTTTCGTTTGAATTTCTTCCATCAACAATTGCTGATGGCGTTGATTGCCTAAAATAACATTTAAAACTTCTTTTCTGTGAACAATAAGATTCTAATGTGTTATTTATTCAAGTATTAAATGAAACTCAATCCGAAAATATAGTAAAAGAGTAGGCGCCTAAAGCAGGGATCACACGGTACATTTGTACAGATCTGTATATTTTCACAGTTACGAGAGTGGTGTTGTTTAGAAAGTTGACATTGGGCTGAACTCATTATTTCTAGACAACAGCACTTTGTGACTGCCAAAATATACAAACATGCAAAAATGTGCAAATCGTGTGACCGCAGCTTAAGATTCTCCAATACATTTTTACTTCCATTCATTATTATTGTCTATGTCGTACGTAAATCCGTGTTGATAGGGCATGTTAGGTTGGAGAGTAGAGAAAGTTGCCATCCAGGACCTTATCGACGCCTTTGGATGTTAAAAAGCCCTGAGGGCCAGCTTTGAACCTATGAACCATTTCTACCTGTAAGATTTTTGCAAGGTCTTGAAAGATTAGTTCTATGGGGAATTTGGAAGCTATCAGACCTGCCTGACTGTAGACTGAGAAGATGTAGACTTGCTTTATTTCTGTAGGTATTTGATCTAGGTTCCATGCTGCCTTCTACGCTAACAAAAAAATAACATATTTTTTCAAACAGCGCACATAGGGGTATTTGAACGATTTAGGCGGCCATAAACCAATTTAACAAAATTCTGAAGGAAACTTAAAAAATAAGTCATATTCGATACAGAACGTTGCAAATAACATTTCCCGGTCGTGACGGTTTTAAGCTAATATCTTGATTTCTGGATTGTAGAAGGTAATAATGCATTTGAGCGTAAATATTTTTTAATCATTTTATTAAGCAAAAGTTCAATTTAAATGTAACGAAAATAGCGGGTTTCCATGAGTACTTTTTTAATTTTTGTTGAATATTAAGGAATTTGTTGTATGCCCGGGAGAGATCGCGTTATTATTCTTTGTTCAATTGAAAGCTTAGAAATTTGGCTAATGTGGTGGGAAAAGAATGCCCGCAGAAAATGGCAGATAAGTGGTATTTTTACTTAGAAAATGTATTAAAGGTAAATCTAAAAACGCAAGTAGTATATTGAAACAATACTTTAGATCTATTCTAACACTAAAATTAAACTTTTTAGATGAATTTGAGGCCGTTGAATCAGAATACGAATCCATTTAATTAAAAAAGAAAATAGTTTTCGAGATATAAGCACAAGTCATGTTTTCTAGGACCTTTCGGTTCTGTTTCCATTTTCTTTTAAATTGGTGATATATAAGTGATGATTAAAGAAACAGTTGCGTTTAAATTTAGATAAATGTAAATTTAGATAAATGTCAATTCAAATAAATGTCAAAACACGTCTTTCGAAATATTTCGAGCTGAAATATTCACAAAAATAATTTTGGCCGCATATATATGGAATTTTGGGGTATTTCTCCTGGAGAGAAGCGGAGTTTTTCGATCGAAAAATATTGATTTTCAAGAATTCACAGACGACAAATTATTATTTTCGCCATATAAAATGCATCTGAGGGCTTTGAGCCATCTCTAAATAATTTCTAATTTCAAAATAAAAAAACAAGGGTATATCTTCTTTTGTATAATATAATCCTAGGAGGTGAGAGCATTAAAATTCCGATTTTTTATGTACTTATATTGCAAATTTCTTCTTTTCAGGAATTTCTTCTATGACACGCACTTATATTTTTTATATTTGTTTTAAATTGTGTTATTAATTCCTATATCTGCATTGAGAATAAAGCTTAGTTACATAAACTAAACATATGGCTCACAAAACAAGATTTGGTAACTATAACTAAACTTTTTTTCTTAGTAAGGTAAATGAAGAAAATTGATTTCCAAGCGCAAGACCTTTTCCTATTCGACACCGCCTTTAAATTACCATAAAAAGTATCCTTCGGTATTTGCATTACATCCCGCCCATTTCAACAAGTACCATAGACGTGTCGAACTTGAAGGTTTACTCTTCATCTCTATCTCAAGTATGCGTTCCTACATATGTATGTATATATGTATGTATTTAAATATGTACGAATATATGTTATTTTGATGCCGCCGCCCATATTTGCACATTCAGACGTTTGTATTTACATAAATATGTAAATATACAGCCTCACAAATGCATTATCAGCAAAAAAAATTTGAATTTGGAGCGCTCTTGACTTTGCACCTACTTATGTAGATGCGTTTTTTTCACATTCGCTTGCTTATAAACATATGTATATACATACACATGTACTTATGTATGTACATGCTTGAAATGTATTGCAGGTATGTACTTTTTTGCACACACCCTTTTCTTCAAGCCTCCTTCAGTCTATCTTTCAAAAAATGTTGCGTATACGACGTGAAGGCCAAGAGAGATGTGTTATTGCTTTGACATTGATAAGTCAGACATACATACTTAATGATACATATTACCGTACTTTCATAGGTAAGTAGATTCTTATATATGTACATACATATGTGAGTTCATACATATTTGTTTCTTATATAGGTGAGAAAAATGTCATTACCACCAAAAATGAGTTAAATTGGCAAAAGAAGTTCGCATACTTAGCACTCACTCAATTAAACTATGGAGTTGCATGTTGAGTATGCCGTCCTAAGGGATATTCTTTTGTGCTTACCGTATGTAAGAGTGTATGTGGTTCCTTATTAATTGCAGGAGGTTAATGTAGTATGTATAGTGCGACCTGCATTTGATTTAATGCTTTTAATGATAATAAAACACACGTGCGAAAGATCAAGATACGTAAATATACGAGTATATGTACATATGTATGCAAAGGTTTGAAATTAATTGTAATGGGCAGGTCTGGGATTTAATTGTTGTTTTTTTTTTTTGGAGATGTGCTTTGTATAGCGCAAAACTAATCGAGCTTTGAGTTTACATATTGCTCATGAAACGAGTATTAACTAGTAAAGTTATACGGTTATAATTATCGATAATAGAATCATAGGTAGGTATTAGTATATTAATAAACATCGATATCGATAACTCTAATAAAAAATATATCGATAACAAGAACCATTATTATTTATATATGTATTTATATACATACATATGTATCTATGTTTTAATCGACAACGCCGCAAATGTGTCGATAATTTGTCCGATACATATTTTTTTGTAAGCTTACCGATAACAGTAACGACAATAATGTCAATAACACTGACAATAACATTATCGATGCTATATGTATATATCAGTATCTAAATAAATATCGATAAATATTCCGGGAAAAATCGAAATACGAATTTAATAAAATCGATAACGATAAATATGTCAATATATCGGTAACTTATCCGCAAGCTACTTACATACATGTGTCGTACATATGTATGCGCTTTAGGGTGATCCAAAAATATATGCGGGGGAAAAGTTTAAACTCTTAGGCTTAACCCCTAAGATTTTTTAAATGGAAAAAAGAATACCCATATTTTTTGTAAAGCAAATTTTTGTAAAAAAAAAAATATATATCTAGAACTGCCTCAAAGCCCATGAAGCTGTCCATGTATTTTATATGAAGAGGAAACACGTTTTCGTAGAAATGGTATTGAATTCTTGAAAATCCACATTTTTCAATCGAAAAACTCTGTTTCTCTTTAGGAGACTTCCAATAGCAATACCCAATGGTTCATTTAACAATTTTTTAAAGTTAACTTTTCTTTAAAGGTCTCACAAAAACCCTTAAAAATGCAATGGGGGATCCACAAAAAATCGGTAGTATTGAAAAGGTAATATAAACGATTGGGTGTTATAACTGGAAGGGGCCTGAAAAGAAAGGAAGTTTTCCGATCGAAAAATATTGACTTTTAAGAATTCTATACGCGATAAGTGTTTTTCCTCATATAAAAAATTGGAAAAGTTCATTAGCTATGAAGCAGTTCTCAATATATTTTTTTGTTTCAACTAGAATAATACGGGTATTATTTTTTCCATTTAAAAAAATCCTAGGGGTTGAGAGCTCAACATTTAA
>NW_023458558.1:23669547-23675985 GCF_013731165.1 Rhagoletis pomonella
TTAAATGTTGAGCTCTCAACCCCTAGGATTTTTTTAAATGGAAAAAAGAATACCCGTATTTTTCTAGTTGAAACAAAAAATTATATTGAGAACTGCTTCATAGCTAATGAACTTTTCCAATTTTTTATATGAGGAAAAACACTTATCACGTATAGAATTCTTAAAAGTCAATATTTTTCGATCGGAAAACTTCCTTTCTTTTCAGGCCCCTTCCAATTATAACACCCAATCGTTTATTTTGCCTTTTTAATACTAACCATTTTTTATGGATCCCCCATTGCATTTTTAAGGGTTTTTGTGAGACCTTTAAAGAAAAGTTAATATTAAAAAATGGTTAAATGAACCATTGGGTATTGCTATTGGAAGTCTCCTGAAGAGAAACAGAGTTTTTCGATTGAAAAATGTGGATTTTCAAGAACTCAATACCATTTCTACGAGAAACTTTTTCCTCTTCATATAAAATACATGGACAGCTTCATGGGCTTTGAGACAGTTCTAGATAAATAATTTTTTTTACAAAAATTTGCTTTACAAAAAATATGGGTGTTCCTTTTTTTCATTTGAAAAATCTTAGGGGGTGAAGCCTAAGAGTTTAAACATTTGCCCCCGCATATATTTTTGGATCACCCTACAGCGCATACATATGTACGACACATGTATGTAAGTGTTATTGACATTATTGTCGTTACTGTTATCGGTAAGCTTACAAAAAAATATGTAGCGGACAAATTATCGACACATTTGCGGCGTTGTCGATTAAAACATAGATACATATGTATGTATGTATATAAATACATATAGATAGATAGATAGATAGATTAAGTAGAGGTATGGACCAAATGATCTATTGTGCCCTCGACTGTTTAGAGTACCTCATCTAGTCCCAGAGAACCCAAAAATTTAAGGAGATCTCCGGGGGCTAGCGATTGTAAGACTTTATAAATACATATATAAATAATAATGGTTCTTGTTATCGATATCTTTATTATTAGAGTTATCGATATCGATGTTTATTAATATACTAATACCTACCTATGATTCTATTATCGATAATTATAAGCGTATAACTTTACTTGTTAATACTCGTTTCATGAGCAAAGTTTTGCGCTAAACAAAGCACATCTCCAAAAAAAAAAAAAAAAAAAAAAAAAACAATTAAATCCCAGACCTGCCCATTACAATTAATTTCAAACCTTTGCATACATATGTACATATACTCGTATATCTACATACGTATCTTGATCTTTCGCACGTGTGTTTTATTATCATTAAAAGCATTAAATCAAATGCAGGTCGCACTATATATACATTAACCTCCTGCAATTAATAAGGAACCACATACACTCTTACATTCGGTAAGCACAAAAGAATATCCCTTAGGACGGCATACTCAACGTGCAACTAGTTTAATTGAGTGAGTGCTAAGTATGCGAACTTCTTTTGCCAATTTAACTCATTTTTGGTGGTAATGACATTTTTCTCACCTATATAAGAAACAAATATGTATGTACATATATAATAATCTCCTTACGTATGAAAGTACGTTAATAAGTATGTATCAATAAGTATGTATGTCTGGCTTATCAATGTCAAAGCAATAACACATCTCTCTTGGCCTTCACGTCGTATACGCAACATTTTTTGAAAGATAGCCTGAAGGAGGCTTGAAGAAAAGGGTGTGTGCAAAAGTACATACATATGTACCTGCAATACATTTCAAGCATGCACATACATGTATATACATATGTTTATAAGCAAGCGAATGAAAAAAAAAAACGCATCTACATAAGTAGGTGCAAAGTCAAGAGCGCTCCAAATTCAAATTTTTTTTGCTGATAATGCATTTGTGAGGCTGTATATTTACATATTTATGTAAATACAAACGTCTGAATGTGCAAATATGGGCGGCGGCATCAAAATAATATATATTCGTACATATTTAAATACATACATATATACATATGTAGGAACGCATACTTGAGATAGAGATGAAGAGTAAACCTTCAAGTTCGACACGTCTATGGTACTTGTTGAAATTGGCGGGTTGTAATGCAAATACCGAAGGATACTTTTTTATGGTAATTTAAAGGCGGTGTCGAATAGGAAAAGGTCTTGCGCTTGCAAATAAATTTTCTTCATTTACCTTACTAAGAAAAAAAGTTTAGTTATAGTTACCAAATCTTGTTTTGTGAGCCATACATTTAGTTTATGTAACTAAGCTTTATTCTCAATGCATATATAGGAATTAATAACACAATTTAAAATAAATATACAAAAAATAAGTGCGTGTCATAGAAGAAATTCCTGAAAAGAAGAAATTTGCAATATATGTACATAAATAGTAAAATCGGAATTTTAATGCTCTCACCTCCTAGGATTATATTATACCAAAGAAAATATACCCTTGGTTTTTATACCCGAGCGCACTTGTGCACAAGGGTATATTAATTTTGTTCACATAACGGTTGTTTGTAACAGCCAAAACGAATCGAGATAGATATAGACAAATGTATACATAAATGATCAGGATGAAAAAAGAAATCGATTAAGCCATGTCTGTCTGTCCGTCCGTCTGTCCGTCTGTCCGTCTGTCCGTGTACACGATAACTCGAGTAAAAATTGAGATATCTCAACGAAATTTGGTATGTAGGTTTCCCTTAATCCAAGGTAGGTTGCTATTGAAAATGGGCGAAATCGGACTGTAACCACGCCCACTTCCCATATAACGGTAATTTCCAGAAATACGAAAACTGCGATATTTTAGTAACTACTGAAGATAAAGCACTCAAAATTGGTATTTACAATAATTTTTTGACAAAAAATAAGAATATTATACATTTTTGGAAAATGGGCGTAGCCACGCCCACTTATGGTTACATGTGTATATCTTGGTAACCGCTGTACCAATTTCTACCAAACTTGGCACAGTTATCGGCCTTAGTACAGCATACAAAATCGCCGAAAATTTTTAAAATCGGACGATAACCACGCCCACATCCCATATAACGGTAATTTAGAGAAATACAAAATCTTCGATAAATCAGTAAATATTGAAGCTAATTTGTTCAAAATTGATGCTTGCAACAATTCTTTACCAAGAAATACGTTTGTGATAAATTTTTGGAAAATGGGCGTGGCACCGCCCACTTATGATCACATATATGTATCTCAGTAACCGTTCTACCAATTTGTACCAAACTCGGTGTGGTTATTGTGCTTGCCACATATAAGCAAACCGTTGAAAATTATTGAAATCGGACTAAAATAACGGCCGCTTCTCATATAACGGTAAATTTCAGAACTGCTTGAAACTTCAAAATCGAAATTTAAGGACTCTAATTTACTCAAAATTTATACGCCCCGGCTTACCATGTAGCCGTAGCTTTCGGTAAGGCGAAAAACATATATTTAATACGTGCGCCGGGTATTTAATGTTCGGCTCTGCCCGAACTTAGACTTTCTTACTTGTTTTATTTTGAAATCAGAAATTATTTGGAGATGGCTCAAAGCCCTCAGATGCATTTTATATGGGGAAAATAATAATTTGTCGTAGAAATTCTGTGAATTATTGAAAATCAATATTTTTCGATCGAAAAACTCCGCTTCTCTTCAGGAGAAATACCCTAAAATTCCATATATATGCGGCCAAAATTATTTTTGTGAATATTTCAACTCGGAATGTTTCGACAGACGTGTTTTGACATTTAGAATTGTAAATGTTTAAAACCAAGTAAATTGTTTCATCAAAACGAAGAAAATAAAGTTGCCTATCGTTTGACACAGACGACAGACTCCATGTTGCCGTGGTCCGATTATAGCAACGCCAATATTTATGTCTTCGTCTCGGCAAGCGGAAGGTGTATATCTATGCAGGTTAAAGTATTAACAGAGTTGCCACCTGTTATAAAATTTTGTTCAATTAGCTAAATGAATTGCTGCAATATGAGTATCAATGGAAATGGGTTTGAAAAGGCTTTATCTCTAAACAACCTCCCAGTGTTGCCACCGGTTTAAAAAATCGTTTAAAAATTCAAATTTAGCTTAAAGAATTCGATGATTCAAATATGTACCAGATTTTTGTAATAATAACAGTAATATAGCAGTCTTATTTATTGTTAAGAGAATGAATCGGTTACCGAGATATATGTATATTGGTGGTCATTAGTGAGCGGCGCTACGCCCATTATCCAAAAACAACTATAATAATAATAATAATATTAGATTGGCGCTTACACATATGTTAGTGTTTGGCCGAGCTTCTCCTCCGATTTGTGGCGTGCGCCTTGATGTTGTCACACAAAGCGGAGGGACCTACAGTTTTACGCCGACTCCGAACGGCAATTGCATCTTTATGAGAAGCTGTTTTTCATGGCAAAAATACACTCGGAGGTTTGCCATTGCCTGCCGAGGGACGACCGCTGTTATGAAAAAAACCTTTTTTCTATATTTTTTGCGATGTTGCTTTGACTAGGGTTTGAACCCAGGCGTTGTGGAGTGGAAGCGCGCACTGCTTACCACTACACCACAGCGGCCGACAAAAAAAAAACTATAATAATCTTATTTAATGCTAAGAGGTTATTCCAAGAATCGATTTTGAGTGAATTAGCTTCAGTAGTTACTGATTTATCTCAGTTTTCGTGTTTCTGTAAATTAACGGTATATGGGAAGTAGGCGTGGTTATCGTCCGATTTCAAGGATTTTTAGCAGATATATTAGATATAGCCTAAGTAGGGCTCATACCGAGTTTGGGACGGATTGTTGAAGCGTATACTGAGATACTGCATTTCACCATAAGTGGGCGGGTCCACACCCATTTACCATTTCTTTTGTTCCAAAATTTTACTTCACATACCAATTTTCAACAATTTGGATACAATATTTATATGAATATCTTGGATTTATCTAAATTGACATTTATCTAAATATAAACGCACCAATTTAAAAGAAAACGGAAACAGAACCGAAAGATCCTAGAAAACATGACTTGTGCTTATATCTCGAAAACTATTTTCTTTTTTAATTAAATGGATTCGTATTCTGATTCAGTGGCCTCAAATTCATCTAAAAAGTTTAAGTTTAGTGTTAGAATAGATCTAAATTATTGTTTCAATATACTACTTGCGTTTCTAGATTTTCCTTTAATACATTTTCTAAGTAAAAATACCACTTATCTGCCATTTTCTGCAGGCATTCTTTTCACACCACATTAGCCAAACTTCTAAGCTTTCAATTGAACAAAGAATAATAACGCGATCTCTCCCGGGGATACAACAAATTCCTTAATATTCAACAAAAATTAAAAAAAGTACTCGTGGAAACCCGCTATTTTCGTTACATTTAAATTGAACTTTTGCTTAATAAAATGATTAAAAAATATTTACGCTCAAATGCATTATTACCTTCTACAATCAAGATATTAGCTTAAAACCGTCACGATTTTTAGAGAGAGCGAATATTTATTTATAAGCAGCGTTAGAATATTCTGTTTCCGGGCAACGGTGGGCATTCACTGTGCAAGTTAGAAAAGTGAGGAGGACCGGGAAATTTTATTTGCAATGTTTTCTATCGAATGTGACTTATTTTTTAAGTTTCCTTCAGAATTTTGTTAAATTGGTTTATGGCCGCCTAAATCGTTCAAATACCCCTATGTGCGCTGTTTGAAAAATTATGTTTTTTTTTTTTGTTAGCGTAGAAGGCAGCATGGAACCTAGATCAAATACTTACAGAGATAAAGCAAGTCTACATCTTCTCAGTCTACAGTCAGGCAGGTCTGATAGCTTCCAGATCCCCCATAGAACTATTCTTTCAAGACCTTTCAAAAATCTTACATGCAGAAATGGTTCATAGGTTCAAAGCTGGCCCTCAGGGCTTTTTAACATCCAAAGGCGTCGATAAGGCCCTGTATGGGAACTTTCTCTACTCTCCAACTTAACATACCCTATCAACACGGATTTACGTACGACATAGACAATAATAATGAATGTAAGTGAAAATGTATTGGAGAATCTTAAGCTGCGGTCACACGATTTGCACATTTTTGCATATTTGTACATTTTGGCAGTCACAAAGTGCTGTTGTCTAGAAATAATGAGTTCAGCTCAATAGCAACTTTCTAAAAAAACACCACTCTGTAACTATGAAAATGGACAGATCTGTACAAATGTACAAATCGTGTGAACCCTGCTTTAGGCGCCTACTTTTTTACTATATTTTCGGATTGAGTTTCATTTAATACTTGAATAAATAACACATTAGAAACTTATTGTTCACAGAAAAGAAGTTTTAAATGTTATTTTAGGCAATCAACGCCATCAGCAATTGTTGATGGAAGAAATTCAAACGAAACGCATATCATTACATCCAAAAAGTATATCCTTAACGCCAGTGATTACCGAATTTTCTTATAAGTTTTTATGTGTATATATATTGTTAACATGT
>NW_023458558.1:23676085-23677616 GCF_013731165.1 Rhagoletis pomonella
TTTTTTCTCGAAAACGTGACGTGATGGGACATTTTTGACCCCGGATTCGTGTTCAGCACGAAAAATCCGTTCAGAAACACCAGGTCCCGTCTTATTCGCAGAAAAAAAGTTGAAATTTGTAGACCAGTGTTATTATTCCTTTATATAAAAACGGTAATGAGAAAGATAAAAATAACTGTGGATCAATTTCATTACTATTATCGATTTCCTAAGTTTTAATATATTTTCTATTCTACATATCGTACACTTTTTTCAAAGGTGTTTAAATTCAGTATTAAACTTATGTTATCACTTAAACTGATAAAATTTTTCAAATAGGTGGCAGCGCGCTACAAAAATATTTTCGGCAGTAAATCTTCTTAAGCCCCTTTAGTTTGATAACCGTGTTTTAATATTTCACTTATTTCATCAATTTATAACTGAATTAAATTTTTAACACAGGTGACAGTCCTTCTCAAAAATATTTTTGACTGTAAACTTTCCTAAGCCCATTTAATTTGATACCCATATTGCAATAGTTAATTTATCTTATCAATTAAATCAAATTAAAATTTTCAAACAGATGGCAACCTTTCACAAAATATTTTCAACTGTAAGCCTTCTTTAACCTCCTTCTATTGACAGGAAAATTGCAATATTAGCTGACTTCCAAAACGCCAATTGATTTGCATCAGTACAAAGTATTCCATAACGCCGAACTATAAAATGTTGACAATGTATAGATACTTTTCCAAAACGCATAAAAAAAATAAAATACCGAAACGCATCGCTAGGGTAATCAGCGCAACAGAAACAAAGTTGATGCTTCGTTTGTTTCTGGTTACAATTGGTGTTTTAAAAATGGAAAATTCCACTCGGGTGTTTGCCATTGCCTGCCGAGGGGCGACCGCTGTAAAGAAAAAAATTTTTCATACCTTTTTTTGCGATGTTGCTTTGACCAGGGTTTGAACCCAGGCCCCGTGGAGTGGAAGCGCGCACTGTAGTGGCAACACCACAGCGGCCGCTGTATATTATATTATTTATTCAAAATATGCAATTTATATGGTTTCAATATTTCGAAACTCTGCATATCGTCGTTTAAAGTACAAACCCGTGTATCGTCATTTTGAAAAACCGTGTAACTGACATTTGCTGCCAAAAATTGGATTTGCTCACACAAGCTCTTGGCTCAAGAAATATGCTAGCTAGAAATGCGATTTCTTTATAAAAAAAGAAAACCATTTTGAAATATGAGTTTTTTTATTCTCTCTAAAAAATAATTTATGCAACCCCACATACGCGGTTTTGCATTATCTTGATATGCGGTTTTGTACTTTAAACGACGATATACAATAGTTTAAATATCAGAGTATCTAAACATTGTATTGGTACGTTTTGGATGTCAGCCATTTACTTTATCTAATCAGTTTACTTAAACTGGAATCTTCAAACAGGTGGCAACTATCTAATTATTTTTTTCATACATTTTTTGTTAAATATAAACTAAATTTAACAAAAAGTTATAAAAAAAATAAAAACCAAAGTGGAAAAG
>NW_023458558.1:23677716-23687678 GCF_013731165.1 Rhagoletis pomonella
CATTATTTTTATTTTTTATTTTTTTTAGATTTTTTTTTTAAAGTAAAGATATTGTTTTTTGTCATTTTTGATCTATTTTTTCTTTTCCACTATGGTTTTTATTTTTTTGATAACTTTTTCATAAATTTAGTTTATATTTAACAAAAAAATATATAAAAAATAATAATTAGATAGTTGCCACCTGTTTGAAGATTTCAGTTTAAGTAAACTGATTAGATAAAGTAAATGACTGACTTCCAAAACGTGCCAATACAATGTTTAGATACTCTGATATTTAAACTATTGTATATCGTCGTTTAAAGTACAAAACCGCATATCAAGATAATGCAAAACCGCGTATGTGGGGTTGCATAAATTATTTTTTAGAGAGAATAAAAAAACTCATATTTCAAAATGGTTCTCTTTTTTTATAAAGAAATCGCATTTCTAGCTAGTATATTTGTGTGAGCAAATCCAATTTTTGGCAGCAAATGTCAGTTACACGGTTTTTCAGAATGACGAGACACGGGTTTGTATTTTAAACGACGATATGCAGAGTTTCGAGACATTGAATCCATATAAATTGCATATTTTGAATAAATAATATAATATACAGCGGCCGCTGTGGTGTTGCCACTACAGTGCGCGCTTCCACTCCACGGGGCCTGGGATCAAGCCCTGGCCAAAGCAACATCGCAAAAAAAGGTATTGCAAATTTTTTTCTTTACAGCGGTCGCCCCTCGGCAGGCAATGGCAAACCCCCGAGTGGAATTTTCCATTTTTAAAACACCAATTGTAACCAAAAACAAACGAAGCATCAACTTTGTTGATGCGTTTCGGTATTTTTTTGGATTCGTTTTGGAAAAGTATCTATACATTGTCAACATTTTATAGTTCGGAGTTATGGAATACTTTGTACTGATCCAAATCAATTGGCGTTTTGGAAGTCAGCTAATATTGCAATTTGCCAGTCAAAAGAAGGAGGTTAAAGAAGGCTTACAGTTGAAAATATTTTGTGAAAGGTTGCCATCTATTTGAAAATTTTAATTTGACTTAATTGATAAGATAAATTAACTATTGCAATTTGGGTATCAAATTAAATGGGCTTAGGAAAGTTTACAGTCACAAATATTTTTGAGGAGGACTGTCACCTGTGTTAAAAATTTAATTCAATTATAATTTGATGAAATAAATGAAATATTAAAACACGGTTATCAAACTAAAGGGGCTTAAGAAGATTTACTGCCGAAAATATTTTTCTAGTGGGCTGCCACCTATTTGAAACATTTTATTCAGTTTAAGTGATAACATAATTTTAATACTGAATTAAAACACCTTCGAAGAAAGTGCATGATATGTAGAATAGAAATTATATTAAAACTTAGGAAATCGATAATAGTAATGAAATTGATCCACAGTTATTTTTATCTTTCTTATTACAGTTTTTAAGTAAAGAAATAATAATTGCACATTTCAAATTATCTGGGAAAATTCCTGAGTAAATGGCTGCATTGAACAGATGTTTCAAAATGTCTAGCTGATTAAGAGCTACATACGTTTTTACACATGCACTTACATACTTTTATTTTTGGTTCGTAATTTAAAGTTGCTTAACCCAAAATACTAGAAAAATTAAATATGTACCTATGTACATATGTACATTAGACCGCATTACGATATATGTGCCGAAAAAAAGTTAAATTTGTTCCAAGCGAACACTCACTGAGAAATTATTTCCGGAAAGTAAAAAAAGCATCCTGTAGAAACAACTAAATCGGGGTTTCTTCACAATTTCTATTCCTTAAATCCTTGAAGGTCTGAACTGAAATTCTCACTTATGCCTGCCTAATCTTGAAAAATGGCCAGAATGGCGCGAGACGTGGCATTTTTTCTCACTTGTACAGCTCTACATACACATGGTCGTACAAATGTATAAATATATGTGCAAGTGCGTTTAGAGTAGATAGATATTATAGATATGCACATATTGTATCTTTGGCTTATATTGGATTTATTTAGCAAATAACAGAATCATAAACTTGACGAATGTACATGACAGCACGTTCGCAAACTTCTCTGCGACTGAAGAAGAATCTTTTTCCACTAATATTAATAACTTTCTTTTTTACATCTGTTTTCATTGTTATTTGGAGTTTGTCATGCGGGTAATATAAAAGGAAATCCCGCGATAACAGATAGGGATTTATGTTAGCGAATTGCCAGGCATATCTAATAATATAACACGCATACTGAGGCATCTATCTACGTATTAACATACATATGTACATTAATAGGTATGTATGTATGTACATTAGGGTGATAAAACAAGAAGTAAAGTCGCAATTTTAATGCTCTCACCCACTAGGATTGTTCTGCACCAAAAAAAAATATATCCCTTTCACTCAAAGTTTTCCATGTATTTTATAGGATACACAAGCAACATAACATAACATAGGAAACACGGAGCCGAACATTAGATACCCGGCGCCAGTACTAAATAAAGTTTTTTTACGCCTTTTCGAAAACTACCGCAACATGGTAAGCAGGGGAATATAGAAAGATTTTGCATGGGGACATGAAACTACTTTAAATACTTGTACGTTACCCACCAAAAACTGATTATCGCAAAAAATTTATATAGCGCACTGTGCAAGTGGACTGCACATATAAAATACACGGAAAACTTTAAGCGCTTTGAGCGACTTCTAAATATATTTTAATTTCAAAAGAAATAAAGTACAAGTAATTTTTTTTAGCAAAAAACACCACCGACTTCGGTTCTCATATAAAAATTTCCTATAGAAAAAGAATTATCGAAATTGGTTGACGTGGTCAAAAGTTATCCGGTAACATATTTATATTAAAAAAAAGTAAAATCCGACGAATCGATAACCTTCTCCTTTTTTGAAGTCGGTTAAAATCAGGGGTATTTTTTCGATATTAAACAATCCTAGAGGGTGTGAGCATTAAAATTCCGACTTTAGTTTTTTTTTTATCACCCTAATGTACATATCTAAATTTGGCCTTTATTCATTTTTTGCGGTTTTTTAATATTGTGTTGATTCAAACAGCAGACTCATTGTATGTAATTGCATACAAGCATATTTATTTATGGTTTGTACATATGTATTTGCGTATTACTACCAGTGTTGCCAGGTCACTGAAGTGAGAAATCGTCAGTTTGGTTCTCAAAAGTCGTCATTTGCATGTAAAATCGTCAACATATAAAAATTAAAATAAACGGAACCAGGAAGTTCTTTTGATTTTTTCTGACTGATATAGGTAAAAAATAAAAAGTTTAACTCTCATACGAATTTTTCAAATTCACATTACTTTAAAAAAATATATTTTTAATTGCAAAAATCGCATTTTCATTTCATTTTTAGATCATTAACGCTCGGCTGCACTAATCAAATTTAAATTTATCAGCCTGTTAAAATTTAAAATTACAGAATTTTATTCGGAAAATTAAAGATTTTAAATTTTAACAGTCTGAGAAATTTAAAATTGATTGGTGAAACTTTGGAAAAGTCGTATAATATTCGATTTTGTCACAAAGTCCCTAGTACATGTAATGTGGAACGATTCTCCGTCATCCCTTGTCAAATTTGGTTTGGAGACAAACCGGTTTCGGCGTTGTGCCATCTTCAGTGTCATTTTTCGTTCTCGACGGAAAATCGTTCCACATTACATCACACTCCTATCCTATCGGAAACACCAACACCGAAATTGAGAATATTAATCCCTAGTACATATTAAGTTTTACAGCTTTCTAGAAAAATCACAAGAATTTGTTTCATTAGTTTTGTTGCTGGAAAAAGAATTTTGCCGTTGGTGTAAATTTTGTTGAGATCGTCAGACTGATTTAATTAAATTTTATAGAAGAACATTGCTTTCTCATTTCTTGAGTGTGATATTAAATAGAATTTTTCGATTTTCTTGAGAACTGTATACTGAGCCTTAATCAGGTACAATTTTTAATTCTACATTTCATTTTTGAATCTTTAAAGTACTATATCGGTGTTTGGATAAAACTCAAAACAAGAACAACCATTTCCTTTCAATAAGTTTCGTATGAACAAAACTCCCTCCAAAAACGAGTTTTCTTGCAAAGCAGCATCTTCTGGCTCGACAGCTGAGGTAAGGATAACGCCAAATATTTGCCAACTGCAACTTTTCCATGCGCATTAAAAACTGTTCATACTTACAAACTTTGCTAAATACCTTATCCATAATTTCCTTCTCTCAATAAAATATACATCAGTACACAATGGAAAACCTACGAAACAACACAAATAGGGATGAAACAAAGAAGAAAACTACTTATCGATACGACAATTATGTATTAGCAGAAATGGTAAACAAGTGTTTGCACTGCAAATTTTTAGTTGTCTGTTAAACTATCTTCAAAGTTCAGAACCATTCAACTTTGCACATAAAAAAAAATATCATTGGGTACAAAAAAAATCCTCATGACCGTAAAAAATCTTCAAAATGATGAACAAATCGTCAACCTGGCAATACTGATTGATTTGATAAAACACCCTTTAATATTGCATTTGAAAAAATGTGGGCTAGTACCTACTTTGTTAGCAAAAATTTATATTGTAAAACTTCTCTAGACTATAGATTGCTAAGTTCACGGCCCCGATATTGAAGCTGACGATGTCGCTGTCGTCTGCATTTGAATTTATTTATTTATTTGGTAGTATGTGTTACAATTTTCAAAAGCAAACTGAATGAGTCCGTGGCGATAGTGAATGGCTTGTCTTAAACCTCGGTTGGTCTCGTATTGCCCTTTCCCACCCTAGAAATATTTGTGTAGAAAAGGATCCGTTCGTAGACAGCCTCGGAACGGACCGACCCGTTTCTTTCGGTACCAAATCGATGTGTCCAAGGATAACCGAGCTCACGTACGCCGAGTTGAAGAAAAAACGTCTTAGGGTCAAAACATAGTGGAGTGGCGTGCAAAGCGAAGAGCTAGCATATCGCTAGCTTATAGTGAAAAGTTGCTAAGTCCCAATTTAAAAACTGTGCAGGAAAGGAAAAAAACTTCTTATAGCAATTATCCTTTAAGTACTTCGTAAAACTTTGAATACAATGGGCCTCATGCATAAAAAGGTAGCTTAAGCTCCGACTCGATTTGCAGTGCAAATTCTTGAGTTTGAGCTCACCCTTTCAGTGCAAAAATTTAGTCTGAGCTTAAGCTCACTTTTTATGCATAAAGCCGAATATTTTGCCTGTTTAAAGCAAAGCAAAACTCCATACAAATCAGGCGGATTCGATCTATTTTGGCCTTATCGAATTTTCAGAGCTTTGTTTGGACTTAACAAATTTTCCTTTCATTCAATATAAACGAGAAAACATTAAACTGGGACCCTTACCTTTCCGAAACGATGAATTTAGCCTCCTGTATTAAAATATGAGTTTACATAAAAAGTGAACTTAGAGTTGGAGTGGTTCGCTGCTTTCAATAAGCGAGTCTGTTTGTACGCGCTCTACCTTCTTAACTAGGGTATACTTTTCTGGGTAATTTCACCAGACAATGACCCGGTGTAACATAATTGGCTTCATTATAGTTTCATTCAGTCAATAGTTTTATTAATGGTATTTGTTGATTTTTTCGACAGGCTGTGAAGATGATTTATGTATTTTGGAAGGAGTTTCCGAAATCCCTTGTGAAGTTGGTTTGGAGACAAACCTCAATATTTGCCTTCCAAAGGTTTTATAGAGTGGTTTGCCTCGCTTACTTACAACTCAGAGCCCTACCGGGCTATATCATCAGGGGTGGTGTTCAGTGAAACTGCACGACATTTCCGTATAATCGCTGATTCTATTACTTCCTAAGCCGCATGCCTATTTTTTTATTTAATTTATTATTATAAAGCATTAGATTAGTACAATAAGATCCCAAAGATCTTCTTTAGTACAACGGGAACTTAAAATTAAGATAAGAATAAGAATTAACACTAAACAGTAGGTGGTAAATCATGTCAAACATAGCCCGACAAATCGACGTAGATAATGATTTTTAATGCCAGAGCCATGCCTGTCTGCTGCTTTCTCTGTGGCATACGACTAAGTTGGGTTGACGCTTCAGACTTTTGGAAAATACTGACTTATCTTCAGGTGCTTAGTGCGGCGATAGTTCCCAAGCAGTTATACCCTTTTTTGGTTAACTTTGAGTTGTTCAATTCTTATCGAAAAAAAAAATCGTATTTCTTCCTTATCCTTATACTTATCCTCACCCTTATCCTGATTTGGTCTTTGCCTATAGCTTAATATTTTTCCCTTTCTCTCTCTCTCTCTCTCTCTCTCTCTCTTGCCCTCTTTTCATTTCAGCTCGCCAGTTCAATGCAATTATTCCCTTGCTATCCGCCTATTCCCCACATTCTCCCTTCACCGATGCCCTTAACGTTTAACACAAACATCTCCGAAGTCGTCTAAAAAGTTTAACCTAAAAAATATTTGATTAAAGCTACACCGTTGAACTCACTAAAAGTCGAATTAAAATTTGTCTATGAAGATCTGAATGCATTCACCCAAAAGGAAAATGATAGATGGATAGAAATGACACAGCCAAAAAAAGTTGTTTTGTTAAAAGTCCATAGACGTGTGCATACGTACACGCATATGTATGTACATCTGTTTGTATGGATGTTTTTACATTCCAACTCTTTCCTTCGGCTTTGTTTAGGCTTTAGAATGACAATGCGTCTTCAGGCGTTTATAAAATTTGATTTTAGAACCATTAAAATTCAATTTAAATAAACATGTTTTCAAAGGAATAAATTGTTACTCGCAATTTGATGCACTTAAATCAATAAAATTCGTAACCTACCATTTTTTATTATTACAGCCTTAAGGCAAACCTAATATGTGAACCTTTCAAATTTATGTACAGTGTTGTGCAAAACAAATGGAACATCCAACGAGTGTTTCGCCGTTTGGTACCCACGGCACGCAGCTACGTACATATCATCAATGGAAAAGGAAGAATCAAATTTTGTTGCATGAGATAAAGGCATTTATGAATGTAGTTACAAAAAAAATAAATAAAAACAATAATGATACTCTAAGCAGTATTTACCATAACCTATGAAGGGTGTTTCCACATGCTTATGCCCCGAAACATATTTTTATAAGTGTTCACATGGTTTATCACAATGGTTAATCACAAGTAAGATCAGAGGGTAGGACGACTTATGGAACAACTTTTTGATGTGGTAAGATCTTTGCTCCCGGTATGGGTCAATTTACGTAATCCGTCATGCGTAAACCAAAACGAATTCAGAAGTAGTATAAATAAAAACAAATCAAATCAGCTGTTCTGGCAACACTGCTCGTTGGTATAGTTCAAGATAATTTCGGGACTAGTTCAGGACTTTTTCGGCATAATTTCGAAGCTAGTTTGGAACCAGTTCGGGTCTAGGTCAAGAATTTTTCGGTTCTAATTTTGGCCTAGTTCAGCACTTTTTCGGGATTACTTCGAGACTAGTTTAGGACTAGTTCGCGACTAGTTTAGGGCTAGTTCAGCAGATACTTAGTACAACGTTATCAAGAATAAGGGTTTCAATATTCAATACTGAAATGTTCCTATAGTTTTGCATAGCTACAAAGGGGAATTTGTTTCGTTTTTTTTCAAATAAACAAAGAAATGCAGTCTATTAGGCATAAACAATTTTTAGCATAATTAACCATGGTAAGAATTATAATACCTACACATTTTTCTTGTGAAGCGTTCCTTTTGTTTCGGGCAACACTGTACACATTCGTTTTTTCTTAACAGTTGGCGGTGTGTTATCCAAACCATGAAACTACATACATATGCTACGGCCTTGGTATGAGTTTTTAGATATGTAAGTATGTATATAAGTTCTTAAGTGCCTTCTTGAAAGCACACATGCTTACGCATGCTTTCACTTTTGCTGACTTGCTTAGTAGAACTGCATGGATTTTTATGACAGCGAAGGAGGTTAGAAAAGTTGAGTTTTTTATTTGTGAATGGTTATCTGTTGATAATGGTTTATTTATTGAAAATACATACGTTTATGACATTTCAGTAATGTAGTATTTGAGGTCAATGTATTGTTGCACTCTTCCTCATCCGTCGTCTGCAAATTCCCATGCTGGTTGATATTTTTGTTCATCTCTATGCATACATACATATTTATATGTGTATATGTGTTTGCAAGCACATTTGTTCGTGAGAATCAATGACATGCTTTTACATACATATGTACATATATTTGTATTGAGTTTGTGTGAGTTTGTAAAAAATTAACATTCTTTTATTTGTGCACTTAGCAAAGGAGCGTAGAACTTCTATATATAATTCAAACAACTATTGACTTATTGATGGTAAATGCCCCATAGGAATAAGGAATAAGCTGCTAGGTGCAAACTACTTACTGTATAACTATCTCGATGAGCTTTAAACGGTGTTCACATGAGGCGATTAGTTGAATCAAAAATTGGCTGCGCCTCTACTTTATTGAGAGCGGTTAGCTGAAAGGCCGTTCACACCAGGCGATTGTTGCTTTCAACCAAAAGTTGCCTGTAAAAAATCGCATCATGTAAACACCGCATTAGAGATGTATTTCAAAAATATAATTTTATTGCTAATCAACCACTTACGAAAAACTAATTGAAAGTGTAATTACAATGAAACCACTACAATCGCTTGCAATTACATCGTGCAATAATTACAGGGTCATTGTCTGTGGGCGGAACAACCGCGAAATCTTTTTACATTCTCAATTAAAATTTGTTTGCGTGACCATATTAAGTTTGCAATTTGTTTGAATAAGTGTTTTTAGAAAAAAAAATGCTGAAATAAGCCAGATAATGATGCAAATAGTGTATTTTCCGGGACAGTTGCTATAACGTAAAAGAAAAAAATATCGCAAACAAGGGTTTACTTTTGATGAGGTGTACATAAAAATAGGGAACAACTGCCCTGCAGGAAATGGGACTAGTTTGTAGCTAACTATTAAGTAAATAGCAGTAACTATTTATTAACTATTTCTTTTAGCCGTAACTAACTACTTTTGAAGGGCGATGGTCGCAAAATAGTGAGAACTGGTTTCCTCTGCATTAGATGTCAACTAGCTTGTAGCTATTATCAATTGAATTGAAATACAAGAAAACACCTTATTCTCATTTTCGTTGTTGGTGTTTCCGACAGGGTAGGAGTGTGATGTAATGTGGAACGATTTTCCGTCATCCCTTGTCAACGCCGAAACCGTTTTGTCTCCAAACCAAATTTGACAAGGGATGACGGAAAATCGTTCCACATTACATCAAAACACCTTATATTTAGCTACGATCTATTATAACACGAAAAATTGTAGTTGAAAAGGTAAGTTTATGAAAAGGCATTGATGAGTGGCAACACTGAGGGCTCCAGTAATCGACAAAATTCTGCGTATACAGACAGCGTTTAAGTATACGTTCTGCGTTCTTGACTAATTGCAGCTTTAATAGAATGCAATCATTTACTGTTCAGCTCCAATGATCGCTGTCAAAGCTATCTCTTACGTAAAAGTCTAGAACTTCTCGCTAGTATTCAAAGGTTTTTGATTGTTTCAACTTTATTTTCATATTAGAGCCTCGGCATATTAGTTCTATAGATGCTTTCTTCAAAAGTGAGTTAATCGGTTATTTTTCATCTTCATACGTATTTTTGAAAACAAATTCATCAAATCATTTTCAAATAACGAAGTCATGTTTTATTAGGTTGAACGTCAGTTTTGTGACGTCACTTATGTAGTTACCAAGTTACATCCTGAGGACACTTAAACATGAGCTGAGAAACTACAAGAGTTATTTTTCCTACAGGTCATGCTCGTCGACATGTTTATGTAAATAAATAGATAGATGTATACATATATGTATGTACAAGTATGCACGTATTTGTATATTCAATTTGGCGCTTGTACATAAATATAAACAAACATAAATATAACGTGTACTACTTTTTA
>NW_023458558.1:23687778-23696136 GCF_013731165.1 Rhagoletis pomonella
TTTAGGGGTTTCAACCCCTTTTTTCTCGAAAACGTGACGTGATGGGAAGTTTTGGACCCCAGATTCGTGTTCAGCACGAAAAATCCGTTCGGAAACACCAGGTCCCGTCTTATTCGCAAAACCCTTGTAGACCAGTGTAATTGCACATTTCAAATTATCTGGGAAAATTCCTGAGTAAATGCTTGCATTGAACAGATGTTTCAAAATGTCTAGCTGATTAAGAGCTACATATGTACGTTTTTACACATGCACTTACATACTTTTATTTTTGGATCGTAATATAAAGTTGTTTAACCTAAAATACTAGAAAAATTAAATATGTACCTATGTACATATATACATTAGACCGCATTACGATATATGTGCCGAAAAAAAGTTAAATTTGTTCCAAGTGAACACTCACTGAGAAATTATTTCCGGAAAGTAAAAAAAAAAACGGCATCCTGTATGTAGAAACAACTAAATCGGAGTTTATTCATGATTTCTTTATTTATTGCCCGATTTATATATATGTATAGTAAATGCCACCTCGTTTTACGAAAAAGTGATCGCTCTGAGTATTTCAATATCCTTGAAGGTCTGAACTGAAATTCTCACTTACGCCTGCCTAATCTTGAAAAATGGCCAGAATGGCGCGAGACGTGGCATTTTTTCTCACTTGTACAGCTCTACATACACATGGTCGTACAAATGTATAAATATATGTATGTACAAGTGCGTTTAGAGTAGATAGATATTATAGATATGCACATATTGTATCTTTGGCTTATATTGGATTTATTTAGCAAATAACAGAATCATAAACTTGACGAATGTACATGACAGCACGTTCGCAAACTTCTCTACGGCTGAAGCAGAATCTTTTTCCACTAATATTAATAACTTTCTTTTTTACATCTGTTTTCATTGTTATTTGGAGTTTGTCGTGCGGGTAATATAAAAGGAAATCCGGCGATAACAGATAGGGATTTATGTTAGCGAATTGCCAGGCATATCTAATAATATAACACGCATACTGAGGCATCTACGTATTAACATACATATTTACATTAATAGGTATGTATGTATGTACATTAGGGTGGTAAACCAAAAAGTAAAGTCGCAGTTTTAGTGCTCTCACCCACTAGGATTGTTCTGCACCAAAAAAAAATATATCCCTTTCACTCAAAGTTTTCCTTGTATTTTATAGGAAACACAAGCAAAAAAGTCTTAGTTCGGACGGAGCTTTTTCACACCTTTCGAAAACTAGCGCCACATGGTAAGCAGGGGAATATAGAAAGATTTTGCATGGGGACATGAAACTACTTTAAATACTTGTACGTTACCCACCAAAAACTGATTATCGCAAAAAATTTATATAGCGCACTGTGCAAGTGGACTACTCATATAAAATACACGGAAAACTTTAAGCGCTTTGAGCGACTTCTAAATATGTTTTCATTTCAAAAGAAATTAAGTACAAGTAATTTTTTAGCAAAAAACACCACCGACTTCGATTCTCATATAAAAATTTCCTATAGAAAAATAATTATCGAGATCGGCTGACGTGGTCAAAAGTTATCCGGTAACATACATTAAAAAAAATAAATAAAATCCGACGAATCGATAACCTTCTCCTTTTTTGAAGTCGGTTAAAATCAGGGGTATTTTTTCGATACAGAGCAATCCTAGTGGGTGTGAGCATTAAAATTCCGACTTTATTTTTTTTTTTTACCACCCTAATATACATATCTACATTTGGCCTTTATTCATTTTTTGCGGCTTTTTAATATCGTGTTGATTCAAACAGCAGACTCAGTGTATGTAATTGCATACAAGCATATTTATTTATGGTTTGTACATATGTATGTGCGTATTACTACCAGTGTTGCCAGGTCACTGAAGTGAGAAATCGTCAGTTTGGTTCTCAAAAGTCGTCATTTGCATGTAAAATCGTCAACATATAAAAATTAAAATCAACAGAACCAGGAAGCTCTTTTGATTTTTTCTGACTGATATAGGTAAAAATTTAAAAAGTTTAACTCTACTACGATTTTTTCAAATTTACATTACTTAAAAAAAAAAATATTTTTAATTGCAAAAAATCGCATCATTTATTTCATTTTTAGATCATTAACGCTCGGCTGCACTAACCAAATTTAAATTTATCAGCCTGTTAAAATTACAGAATTTTATTCGGAAAATTAAACATTTTAAATTTTAACAGTCTGATAAATTTAAAATTGATTGGTGAAACTTTGGAAAAGGCGTATAATATTCGCTTTTGCCACACAGTGGAACGATTTTCCGTCATCCCTTGTCAAATTTGGTTTGGAGACAAACCGGTTTCGGCGTTGTGCCATCTTCAGTGTCATTTTTCGTTCTCGACGGAAAATCGTTCCACATTACATCACACTCCTACCTTGTCGGAAACACCAACACCGAAATTGAGAATATTAATCCCTAGTACATATTAAGTGTTACAGCTTTCTAGAAAAATCAGAAGAATTTGTTGTTTTGTTTTGTTGCTGGAAAAAGAATTTTGCCGTGGGTGTAAATTTTCTTGAGATCGTCAGACTGATTTAATTAATTTTTATAGAAGAACATTGCTTTCTCATTTCTTGAGTGTGATTTTAAATAGAATTTTTCGATTTTCTTGAGAACTGTATACTAAGCCTTAATCAGGTACAATTTTTAATTCTACATTTCATTTTTGAATCTTTAAAGTACTATATCGGTGTTTGGATAAAACTCAAAAGAAGAACAACCATTTCCTTTCAATAAGTTTCGTATGAACAAAATTCCCTCCAAAAATGAGTTTTCTTGCAAAGCAGCATCTGCTGGCTCGACAGCTGCGGTAAGGATAACGTCAAATATTTTCCAACTGCAACTTTTCCATGCGCATTAAAAACTGTTCATACTTACAAACTTTGCTAAATACCTTATCCATAATTTCCTTCTCTCAATAAAATATATATCAGTACACAATGGAAAACCTACGAAACAACACAAATAGGGATGAAACAAAGAAGAAAACTACTTATCGGGACTACTGTAAAAAATCTTCAAAATGATGAACAAATCGTCAACCTGGCAATACTGATTGATTTGATAAAACACCCTTTAATATTGCATTTGAAAAAATGTGGGCTAGTACCTACTTTGTAAGCAAAAATTTATATTGTAAAACTTCTTTAGACTGTAGATTGCTAAGTTCACGGCCCCGATATTGAAGCTGACGATGTCGCTGTCGTCTGCATTTGAATTTATTTATTTATTTGGTAGTATGTGTTACAATTTTCAAAAGCAAATTGAATGAGTCCGTGGCGATAGTGAATGGCTTGTCTTAAACCTCGGTTGGTCTCGTATTGCCCTTTCCCACCCTAGAAATATTTGTGTAGAAAGGGATCCGTTCGTCGACAGCCTCGGAACGGACCGACCCGTTTCTTTCGGTACCAAATCAATGTGTCCGAGGATTACCGAGTTCACGTACGCCGAGTTGAAGAAAAAACGTCTTAGGGTCAAAACATAGTGGAGTGGCGTGCAAAGCGAGGAGCTAGCATATCGCTAGCTTAGAGTGAAAAGTTGCTAAGTCCCAATTTAAAAACTGTGCAGGAAAGGAAAAAAACTTACTTTGTTTGGACTTAACAAATTTTCCTTTCATTCAATATAAACGAGAAAACATTAAACTGGGACCTTTACCTTTTCGAAACGATGCATTTAGCCACCTGTATTAAAATATGAGTTTACATAAAAAGTGGACTTAGCAACTTTTCACTCTAAGCTAGCGATATGACTTTGAAATCGACGCTTTGTTCGATGCTCTTTGCTCGCCGCTTCACTATGTTTTTAGCCTTAGGCGGATAGCGGAGCGAACTGCGGCTGCCTTAGCCGAAATGTCAACAGGTACCGCGCTATTCATATGGATAAATGCTAGAGTTGGAGTCGTTCGCTGCTTGCAATAAGCGAGTCTGTTTGTACGCGCTCAACCTTCTTAACTAGGGTATACTTTTCTGGGTAATTTCACCAGACAATGACCTGTTGTAACATAATTGGCTTCATTATAGTTTCATTCAGTCAATAGTTTTATTAATGGTATTTGTTGATTTTTTCGACAGGCTGTGAAGATGATTTATGTATTTTGGAACGAGTTTCCGAAATCCCTTGTGAAGTTGGTTTGGAGACGAACCTCAATATTTGCCTTCCAAGGGTTTTATAGAGTGGTTTGCCTCGCTTACTTACAACTCAGAGCCCTACCGGGCTATAGCATCAGGGGTGGTGTTCAGTGAAACTGCACGACATTTCCGTATAATCGCTGATTCTAAGCCGCATGCCTATTTTTTTATTTAATTTATTATTATAAAGCATTAGATTAGTACAATAAGATCCCAAAGATCTTCTTTAGTACAACGGGAACTTAAAATTAAGATAAGAATAAGATTTAACATTAAACAGTAGGTGGTAAATCATGTCAAACATAGCCCGACAAATCGACGTAGATAATGATTTTTAATGCCAGAGCCATGCCTGCCTGCTGCTTTCTCTGCAGCATACGACTAAGTTGGGTTGACGCTTCAGACTTTTGGAAAATACTGACTTATCTTCAGGTGCTTAGTGCGGCGATAGTTCCCAAGCAGTTATACCCTTTTTTGGTTAACTTTGAGTTGTTCAATTCTCGAATCGAAAATAAAAAAAATCGTATTTCTTCCTTATCCTTATACTTATCCTCACCCTTATCCTGATTTGGTCTTTGCCTATAGCTTAATATTTTTCCCTTTCTCTCTCTCTCTCTCTCTCTCTTGCCCTCTTTTCATTTCAGCTCACCAGGTCAATGCAATTATTCCCTTGCTATCCGCCTATTCCCCACATTCTCCCTTCACCGATGCCCTTAATCGGTTAACACAAACATCTCCGAAGTCGTCTAAAAAGTTTAACCTAAAAAATATTTGATTACAGCTACACCGTTGAACTCACTAAAAATCGAATTAAAATTTGTCTATGAAGATCTGAATGCATTTACCCAAAAGGAAAATGATAGATGGATAGAAATGACACAGCCAAAAAAAAGTTGTTTTGTTAAAAGTCCATAGACGTGTGCATACGTACACGCATATCTATGTACATCTGTATGTATGGATGTTTTTACATTCCAACTCTTTCCTTCGGCTTTGTTTAGGCTTTTGATCAATGACAATGCGTCTTGAGGCGTTTATAAAATTTGCTTTTAGAACCATTAAAATTCAATTTAAATAAACATGTTTTCAAAGGAATAAATTCGTACTCGCAATTTGATGCACTTAAATCAATAAAATTCGTAACCTACCATTTTTTATTATTACAGCCTTAAGGCAAACCTAATATGTGAACCTTTCAAACTTATGTACAGTGTTGTGCAAAACAAATGGAGCATCCAACGAGTGTTTCGCTGTTTGGTTCCCACGGCACGCAGCTATGCACATACATATCATAAATGGAAAAGGAAGAATCATATTTTGTTGCATGAGATAAAGGCATTTATGAATGTAGTTAAGAAAAACCATGTATTAACCATGACCTATGAAGGGTGTTTCCGCATGCTTATGCCCCGAAACATATTTTTTTACAAGTGTTCAAATGGTTTATAGAGGAGAATGGAATTAAACTCATGATTTCCTAATTTGAGTCCACTTGAAAGTCTTTTTGGGTTAATCACAAGTAAGATCAGTGGTAGGACGACTTATGGAACAACTTTTTGATGTGGTAAGATCTTTACTCCCGGTATAGGTAAATTTACGTAATCCGTCACGCGTAAACCAAAACGAATTCAGAAGTAGTATAAATAAAATAAATCTAATCAGCTGTTCTGGCAACACTGCTCGTTAGTATAGTTCGAGATAATTTCGGGACTAGTTCAGGACTTTTTCGGCATAATTTCGGAGCTAGTTTGGAACCAGTTCGGGTCTAGGTCAAGAATTTTTCGGTTCTAGTTTAGGCCTAGTTCAGCACTTTTTCGCGACTAGTTTAGGGCTAGTTCAGGACTTTTACGAAATTAAGTGGCGCCTATATCAAGCAGATACTTAGTACAACGTTATCAATAATAAGGATTTCAATATTCCATACTGAAATGTTCCTATAGTTTTGCATAGCTACAAAGGGGAATTTATTTCGTTTTTTTTCAAGTAAACAAAGAAATGCAGTCTATTAGGCATAAATAATTTTTAGCATAATTAACCAGGGTAAGAGTTATAATGCACACACACACATTTTTCTTGTGAAGCGTTCCTTTTCTTTCGCGCAACACTGTACACATTCGTTTTTTCTTAACAGTTGGCGGTGTGTTATCCAAACCATGAAACTACATACATATGCTACGGCCTTGGTATGAGTTTTTAGATATGTAAGTATGTATATAAGTTCTTAAGTGCCTTCTTGAATGCACACATGCTTACGCATGCTTTCACTTTTGCTGACTTGCTTAGTAGAACTGCATGGATTTTTATGACAGCGAAGGAGGTTAGAAAAGTTGAGTTTTTTATTTGTGAATGGTTATCTGTTGATAATGGTTTATTTATTGAAAATACATACGTTTATGACATTTCAGTAATGTAGTATTTGAGGTCAATGTATTGTTGCACTCTTCCTCGTCCGTCGTCTGCAAATTCCCATGCTGGTTGATATTTTTGTTCATCTCTATGCATACATACATACATATGTATGTGTATATGTGTTTGCAAGCACATTTGTTCGTGAGAATCAATGACATGCTTTTACATACATACATATGTATATTTGTATTAGGTTTGTGTGAGTTTGTAAAAAATTAACATTCTTTTATTTGTGCACTTAGCAAAGGGGCGTAGAACTTCTATATATAATTCGAACAACTATTGACTTATTGATGGTAAATGCCCCATAGGAATAAGGAATAAGCTGCTAGGTGCAAACTACTTACTGTATAACTATCTCGATGAGCTTTAAACGGTGTTCACATGAGGCGATTAGTTGAATCAAAAATTGGCTGCGCCTCTACTTTATTGAGAGCGGTTAGCTGAAAGGCCGTTCACACCAGGCGATTGTTGCTTTCAACCAAAAGTTGCCTGTAAAAAATCGCATCATGTAAACACCGTATTAGAGATAGGCATATATGTATTTCAAAAATATAATTTTATTGCTAATCAACCACTTACGAAAAACTAGTTGAAAGTGTAATTACAATGAAACCACTACAATCGCTTGCAATTACATTGTGCAACAATTTCAGGATCATTGTCTGTGGGCGGAATGTTTCCATCTCAGGATGAAAGACCTAGATCAGCATAGTAAAACCTCGAAATCTTTTTACATTCTCAATTAAAATTTTTTTGCATGGCCATATTAAGTTTGCAATTTTTTAGAAAAAAAATGCTGAAATAAGCCAGATGCAATGATGCAAATAGTGTATTTTCCAGGACAGTTGCTATAACGTAAAAGAAAAAAATATCGGAAACAAGGGTTTACTTTTGATGAGGTGTACATAAAAATAGGGAACAACTGCCCTGCAGGAAATGGGACTAGTTTGTAGCTAACTATTAACTAACTAGCAGTAACTATTTATTAACTATTTCTTTTGGCCGTAACTAACTACTTTTGAAGGGCGATGACCGCAAAATAGTGAGAACTGGTTTCCTCTGCATTAGATGTCAACTAACTTGTAGCTATAATCAATTGAATTGAAATACAAGAAAACACCTTATATTTAGCTACGATCTATTATAACACGAAAAAATGTAGTTGAAAAGGTAAGTTTATGAAAAGGCATTGATGAGTGGCAACACTGAGGGCTCCAGTAATCGACAAAATTCTGCGAATACAGACTGCGTTTAAGTATACGTTCTGCGTTCTTGACTAATTGCAGCTTTAATAGAATGCAATCATTTACTGTTCAGCTCCAATGGTCGCTGTCAAAGCTATCTCTTACGTAAAAGTCTAGAACTTCTCGCTAGTATTCATAGGTTTTTGATTGTTTCAACTTTATTTTCATATTAGAGCCTCGGCATATTAGTTCTATAGATGCTTTCTTCAAAAGTGAGTTAATCGGTTGTTTTTCATCTTCATACGTTTTTTTGAAAACAAATTCATCAAATCATTTTCAAATAACGAAGTCATGTTTTATTAGGTTGAACGTCAGTTTTGTGACGTCACTTATGTAGTTACCAAGTTACATCCTGAGGACACTTAAACATGAGCAGAGAAACTGCAAGAGTTATTTTTCCTACAGGTCAGGCTCGTCGACATGTTTATGTAAATAAATAGATAGATGTATGTATATATGTATGTACAAGTATGCACGTATTTGTATATTCAATTTGGCACATGTACATAAATATAAACAAACATAAATATAACGTGTACTACTTTTTA
>NW_023458558.1:23696236-23698763 GCF_013731165.1 Rhagoletis pomonella
CCGTTGATTTTTGGCAACTTTTTGTTCCGCTTTTTCTGTATGCTTGACAATTTTTTTGTATGGAAAACAAATTGCCAAAAATGTACGGTAAGTATTAGATACCCAAAATATGCACTTTGTACTAAAATTGAATTGGCTACAAACTGTGTACTCCGAATGTTTTTAAAAAATTTAATTAAAAAGCTCAAATTTGATGAAACATTGTCGAATTTCGGTAATTCTTGTACAAGGTTTGAAATTTTGACTTACATAAAAAAATTGCTTTCATAAAAAATAATAAACGTTAAATAAACGAAAGGGAAATAGCTAAAATGTCTCTTCCCTATTTATATTTTCGCCATGTAGACGAAGCAGGTTTGCATGATTTTTAATTAGGCAAATCAAAAGTCCAAAAATAAAATTGATTTCTGAATTGAAAGTTGTATTGATTATTCGACGAATCAAATCATGAATAAAATTTATATGTGATTTATTTATTTTATTTATTTTTGATTTGGTAAATGAATCAAATCATAAATCAATTTTATTTTTTATTTGTACGACGTATCAAATCACAAACAGTGTTCTCAATTAATAGCGGATTTAAAATCAGAAATTATTTTAAATCAAGCATCCCTGGATTAAGTTGCTATTTGGTAACCACTATTTTACCCGCGCAAAATCTTGCGTAGAATAGCTTTATCATAAAAAGTCGTCAATAATAAAAGCCTTTTATGTATATATAAAAGTCTTGAATAACTTTTATCTAAGATACATAATAAAAAAAATCAAAAATAGCTGTTATTTGCAGATTATTCAGAAAAAATCAAAAAAAAAATTGCCACTTCGGATTTATGTATACAATTTAAGAAGCAACTACATAAAAGTAAAAAATAATAATTATTAAAGAGCGATTTTTATAATAAAAGTTCTAACTGTTTCGGTCCCTGGCCCTTAGGTTTGAGAAGACGAGTTCAAAAGATCCCCACATCTTAATTATTTGCAACCAACTTTTAAACACTCCGTAAAAATAAATGTTGCCAAGCGTTTAGCAAGTAGAATATCTTTTCACTTTCTCGTATGTATTCGTAGTTAGATAGTGGAAGGCGCATATAATGCGTTATTGTCCCTATGAGTGTTATTTTTACACATCCACCCAGCCATAGGACATTTCAAGAGAAATTTTCCTAAGTAAAAGTCTAAATAAAACAAGCATTCAACGGATACTCTTCGTCTCAAATACCATTTACCTAAGAAATTCGGGCAATAACAATGCTCTTTATAGTATTTATCATATATCCCCAGAGTATATATGTGTTCAAAAATAAATGAAACATTTTGACCTTTTTTTTTATAAGAAAATATACTTATTTTATACTAAAGATGATTGCCTCATCTAACACCAATGGCTTCACTTAAATATGCCAACCCATCATCTGCGGCTTAGCCTTCGACTGTTTACTGCCATATTACATACAAACATTTATGTATGTATAGTAGACCCTTATTGAGGCAGTAAGTGGGCCTTTTTTAACACGCAAATACATACATACATATGTATGTATACATTTACAGTAAAAATTCTTACACTTATAGAATCTTATGTCTCATCACCTGAAAACTATCGACCCAACACTGTCCGTCGATATTTCTTCTCACCATTCCTTCTTTCTCGGAATACACCGGAAAATCTACCACACCGTCAACTTAGTATGTATGTATGCTTGTGTGCGCATTTATATGCCCACCAACACTTGAACTCAGCATAAAGTGTTGCATACATTCTGCACACCCAATTGACCCACAAAAATGAGACTCAGCTACAGAGATTGCTACAAAATTCTGCTCTTACTCTTCGTATTAACCATGCAGTAAAATTTAGAGACAAGCTGACAAAGCGCTAGTTCCGAACAACATATATATGTCAGAACTATCTCTGAACTAGTGCAAAACGGATGCAGAGTGGGACAGTTGAAACTTGCGGTGTAAATGTGCAAATGCTCACTACTCGTACAATACGAAAGTAGCTCAGCGAGAAGACCTCCGACTCAAGCCTCGTCGGTCGCGAGTTCAAATCGCGGTGGAGGTAGTTGTGAGTTTTGAAATTTAATGAATTTAAGTGGTTGCGTGCAGCTCACAATAATTTATTTTTTTATAATAAAATAGCTAACAAAAATGGAACCTGTAACAGAAAAGGAAAAAACTAAAAAAAAAAATTCCACAAATCGAATTTTAAAAATGTTTCTTAAAAAAAAAACTGTCCAAAACGGAACCGGTTAAAACTAGTTGCAAAGTATTGCGCCAATGTTATCGCCGTGTAAAAGTGGAGAGTTAAAAGCATTGCTTATTATTGAGCTAGAACTAGTACTGATGGCAAAAGGTTCTACGCTAGTTCTGAGCTAGTCAGATTTTCTGCAGGCAAGAAGTACTCGTGTGTTTGTACGAACATATGTATGTAGAAATGCAGGTATGTACGAGGACTTTTACACAAGCAAAAAAACACAGCGAAGAATAGTTGAACAAATAAACTTTCGCTTTACATAGTAAG
>NW_023458558.1:23698863-23701371 GCF_013731165.1 Rhagoletis pomonella
CTTACTATGTAAAGCGAAAGTTTATTTGTTCAACTATTCTTCGCTGTTTTTTTTATTGCTTTTGTAAAGTCCTCGTACATACCTGCATATCTACATACATATGTTCGTACAAACACACGAGTACTTCTTGCCTGCAGAAAATCTGACTAGCTCACAACTAGCGTAGCACTAGCGTAGAACCTTTTGCCGACAGTACTAGTTCTAGCTCAATATCTAAGCAATGCTTTCAAGTGTCCACTTTTACACAGCGATGACATTGGCGCAATACTTTGCAACTAGTCTTTAACCGGTTCCGTTTTGGACAGTTTTTTTTTAAGAAAACATTTTTAAAATTCGATTTTTGGATTTTTGTTTTTTGGTTTTTTCCTTTTCTGTTTCAGGTTCCATTTTTGTTAGCTATTTTATTATAAAAAAATAAATTATTGTGAGCTGCATGCAACCACTTAAATTCATTAAATTTCAAAACTCACAACTACCTCCACCGCGATTTGAGCTCGCGACCAAAGATGCTTGAGTCGGAGGTCTTCTCGCTGAGCTACTTTCGTATTGTACGAGTAGTGAGCATTTGCACATTTACACCGCAAGTTTCAACTGTCCCACTCTGCATCCGTTTTGCACTAGTTCAGAGATAGTTCTGACATATGTATGTTGTTCGGAACTAGCGCTTTGTCAGCTTGTCTCTAAATTTACTGCAGGGTTAATACGAAGAGTAAGAGCAGAATTTTGTAGCAATCTCTGTAGCTGAGTCAATTGGGTGTGCAGAATGTATGCAACACTTTATGCTGAGTTCAAGTGTTGGTAGGCATATAAATGAGCACACAAGCATACATACATACTAAGTTGACGGTGTGGTAGATTTTCCGGTGTATTCCGAGAAAGCAGGAATGGTGAGAAGAAATATCGACGGACAGTGTTGGGTCGATAGTTTTCAGGTGATGAGACATAAGATTCTATAAGTGTAAGAATTTTTACTGTAAATGTATACATATGTATGTATGTATTTGCATGTTAAAAAAGGCCCATTTACTGCCTCAATAAGGGTCTACTATACATACATAAATGTTTGTATGTAGTATGGCAGTAAACAGTCGAAGGCTAAGCCGCAGATGATGGGTTGGCATATTTAAGTGAAGCCATTGGTGTTAGATGAGGCAATCATCTTTAGTATAAAATAAGTATATTTTCTTATAAAAAAAAAGGTCAAAATGTTTCATTTATTTTTGAACACATATATACTCTGGGGATATATCATAAATACTATAAAGAACGTTGTTATTGCCCAAATTTCATAGGTAAATGGTATTTGAGACGAAGAGTATCCGTTGAATGCTTGTTTTATTTAGACTTTTACTTAGGAAAATTTCTCTTGAAATGTCCTATGGCTGGGTGGATGTGTAAAAATAACACTCATAGGGACAATAACGCATTATATGCGCCTTCCACTATCTAACTACGAATACATACGAGAAAGTGAAAAGATATTCTACTTGCTAAGCGCTTGGCAACATTTATTTTTACGGAGTGTTTAAAAGTTGGTTGTAAATAATTAAGATGTGGGGATCTTTTGAACTCGTCTTCTCAAACCCAAAGGCCAGGGACCGAAACAGTTAGAACTTTTATTATAAAATTTTTACTTTTATGTAGTTGCTTCTTAAATAACACTTCTGTATTCCTGACTTTTATTTTATACACAAATCCGAAGTAACAATTATTTTTGATTTTTTCTGAATAATCTGCAAATAACAGCTATTTTTGATGTTTTTTATTATGTATCTTAGATAAAAGTTATTCAAGACTTTTATATATACATAAAAGACTTTTATTATTGAAGACTCTTATTGATAAAGCTATTATACGCAAGATTTTGCGCGGGTAAAATAGTGGTTACCAAATAGCAACTTAATCCAGGGATGCTTGATTTAAAATAATTTCTGATTTTAAATCCGCTATTAATTGAGAACACTGTTTGTGATTTGATACGTCGTACAAATAAAAAATTAAATTTATTTATGATTTGATTCATTAACCAAATCAAAAATAAATAAAATAAATAAATCACAAATAAATTTTATTCATGATTTGATTCGTCGAATAATCAATACAACTTTCAATTCAGAAATCAATTTTATTTTTGGATTTTTGATTTGACTAATTAAAAATCATGCAAACCTACTTCGTCTACATGGCGAAAATATAAATAGGGAAGAGACATTTTAGCTATTTCCCTTTCGTTTATTTAACGTTTATTATTTTTTCTTATGAAAGCAATTTTTTAATGTAAGTCAAAATTTCAAACCTTGTACAAAAATTAGCGAAATTCGACAATGTTTCATCAAATTTGAGCATTTTAATTCGATTTTTTAAAAACATTCTGAGTACACAGTTTGTAGCCAATTCAATTTTAGTACAGAGTGCATATTTTGGGTATCTAATACTTACCGTACATTTTTGGCAATTTGTTTTCCATACAAACAAATTTTCAAGCATACAGAAAAAGCGGAACAAAAA
>NW_023458558.1:23701471-23702565 GCF_013731165.1 Rhagoletis pomonella
CCCCCCCTATGTTCGCTTTGTTTTAAAACGCTACGCATCGCCAAGGCAGATGGATTCGTTTGATGCATATACATACTATCACCTTCGCACTCACTTTCTTTATATTGAAGAACATTCTTATGTTTTTCATAGATAACCAGGCACCGATGACATCCTTTCCTACAAATATTTATGCATTTATGTAATATATTTTTTGCGATTCAGCACAAAAATTGTCAAATTTATTAAAAATCAATTGATATCGTTTTTTTTTTGGTTTGGTTTTAATTTAATATATAAAAGGAAAATAAATAAAATTAAATATTTTATAAATACGTATATGTACTCGAGGTATGTATTTAATTAGGTGGTAGGTATGTTTTATTAAAAAAAAAATAAAATAAATTCGAACTGCATGTGTGTGCAGTTTTTTGTATGAACTTAATTATGCTTAATCAACTTTTAAGGGTTATATGTATGTAAGTTAAAATACGTTTATAAACAAGTTTATGGTATGTGTGAATTTAGTTTCAAGTATTTAGCCTGAGATTTTATGAAAACGATAGAGTTTTGTTCGCTCTTAATTAGCAATCTTAAAGCAAACTGATATTGGAACTCGTGGGTAGTAAATTAGATTTCGATTTTATTAGAAAAAAACTTTATAACTAAATAACAGAGGCATTAACCAACTTAATTACTAAGTTCGAAATTAAATATAATTGCAAAAAAAAAAATATTAAGATATCGATTAAAAATGTTTGAAAAAAATGTGCATTTGCCGCATCGCGTTCATGAGTTTTCGCGGACTGATCAAATGTTTTCTTAGAGGCGTAGTTAGAAGAAATTCGTGACATATCTACACCATCATTTTTCAGCATTGCACTCATTATCATACAACCTTCTATGTGGAAACACAATCAGCTGATAGTCAAAAAATTCTTACACCTTACAGCCTCCTTTATTCAATTAGAATTTCTTCCATTTCTATTATATGGACTAAATTCCTCAACGGACGATAAATCTAAAATAACAACCGTTCAAGAACTCAATGAAACCGTCGAAAATCTGGAGAAAGCTCTGGAGAAACATCCTTAAGGAAAAAACCACACCATGGT
>NW_023458558.1:23702665-23740819 GCF_013731165.1 Rhagoletis pomonella
TTACAGCTGTCTGACAAGGTAAAGTACTTGGGCTTGATCCTTGACAGGAAGTTGTTGTGGAGGCCAAACAGCGAGGATAAAGCAAGGATGGCATCACTGGCCTTATACTGCGGTAGGGGAGCTATTGGCACGAGATGGGGTATTTCGCCCAAAGTTGTCTATTTGGCTCTACGAGACCGCAGTCATGCCTATTATGTTTTATGGCGCCCTAGTCTGGTGGAACTCACTAGAAAAGGCTACACTAGCTAAACAGCTGGAGCACATACAATGGGCTGCTTTAATTGGTATTAATGGGGCACTGCGGAGACCCCCACATTGGCACTGAACGTAATGCTGAACGTTGTGCCTGTCGACGCTGGCTCCTGGGAGTTGTCTATCAGCCCAATTTCCCGCACTATTCCGGGCGGAAGTGGCTGCTATCAAGAAGGCGATGGAGGTACTGCTCCGCAGTGCGATGACAGTCAGGGAGGTGAGCATTTATTTTGATAGCCAAGCGGCTATCGGGGGCGTTAGCAGTGTGCTCTAAATTGGTTAAGAAATGTCACTTGGGTTCTGGGTAACAGCGACCGCCGAACTGTGCAGCTGGCGAATTGGCTAGGGAAGGTACATTATCGCCGGATATTGAGCGGCCGGGGGTGACATTGATCACTTGTGGTGCATTCTTGGATACATGGGCATCATGTCAGCTCAACGAGAGCTAGGCGAAAACCAGGACATGCGCGATTGCAAGGTCCTTCTAGCCGAGGGTGGACAGCGTGCGGTCGAGGGCACTCCTCACACTTCCAAAGCCACAGCTCTCACTCTTGGTGGCGATTTTAATGGGTCACTGTTTTCGCAGTAAGCCTGAACATACGGATCCCGTATAGGGCAGTTGCCTGGAAGATGATGAGGTGGACCATTTCAATACTACCTTTTATGTGCCTAGCGTTTGCGAGGCTAAGGTTGAAGTACTTTGGCTCCCGCATCCTTAATAGCCCCGAGGATCTCTGGCGCATTGTGATTAGCCGAACTCGTAATTACATAATCGGCTGGAGGCGTTTTATCGATTAGGTTATTGGGTGCCGTTCAGAATGTGGTATCCCAAAGGACAATTTCCTAAGTGTCTAACTGAGTCGCCGGCACACGGCGCTGCCACTTTACTTACCGTAGTGAAGATAATGATATATGGGCTACTGAACAATCACTAGAAACTGTCATCAATACTCACTTTCCTGTCTGCGATAAGACATAGTGGCATTTGACTTATTTTGGAACGACTATCCGTCATCCCTTGTCAAGTTTGATTTGGAGACAAACCGGTTTCGGCGTTGTGTGTCTTCAGTTTTCGTTCTGTGAAAAGATTTTAGAATGAAGGAAAAATCAGACTGTACTCATTGAAGTAGAGTCAGAGTAATCGCAAAAAACTCTGCTGGACTGCGGTGTGGAGGCTAGATGTTTCTCTCTCGTTTCGACTACCTAACTTTACTAGCATCTGCCAAGCAAAAATGCTGAGGATTGAAAGATCTGTGTCACGGGACACTGGTTCTTTGGTAATCCTTGCAGCTAAAATGGGCATCCAGTATGACCAACGGAGATGTAACTGTAATTTCGAATAAAGTAAGGCTTAGGGTGGTCCTTAAAATATCAAACTCTAAATTTTGTATGAGGCACCCCTTTATTTTTTGCTTCTACGTACAAAATATATGTACGTAAATATCCACGAAAATTTCAAAATCAAAAATTTAGGAGAGGGGGCTACCGGAGTTAAAAAAAAAATTTTTTTTTTTACAAATCCCAACAATTCGACAAAATTTTGACCTGAAATGTGATAAATATTTTTGAGGCATTCATTTAAATTCATAAACTCGCTGATTTTTAGATGGTCAAAGTCAAAATTTCTTACAATTTTTACGATAAAAAAATAACCACAAAAGTCGAAAAAATTTTGCTTTGCAATTTGATAAATATTATTGAAACTTATTCATTATGAAACTAACTGAGTTGTAGCTGGTCAAAATCACATTTTTTCGAATTTTGGCATGTAAAAAAAATCTACCCAAAATTTTTTTTTTTAATTTTTAAATTTTCGTGGTTATCTTTATTTTGTACTTATATAGAGTAAAATAAAGGATGCGCGATTGTTTTGGTATTTTAGGGACCATCCTAGTGTGTATCTATACTACGTTAACATGAAATTTCGCAAATGCACAAATTTTTCTTCCTTAAAATCATCTGAATGAATGTTTACATAATACAAGTAATATTTCAAAAATTAAGTTAGAGCAACAATTAAAAAGTTGAAAAAAAACAGAGTTCTGGAACGCAATGTTTTCGGTAGCATTTCAAAAAATAAATGTAATAAAAACAAATACATACTTTTTTTGTCTAAAAAATTTCTGTGAGAAAACTAAAACAATCGTTATAAAATGTGCAAAATACCAAAAATAGATCTCTTCTTCAAAAACACATTACATATGTATATATGTTTGTACATATGTAGCGATAGTTGAAGTCGGATAAATTCAATATTGAAAAGACATATGTTCGTATTCTATGGAGACGCAACAAGCTATGTAATTATGTATGTGTCTTTTTTCATACCAAAATATTTATGTATGGGGTTGATTTTAGCAAATTTTTTTGTAAAAATATGTTTCATAAGACATTAAAAACATTGTTTCACTATCAAGTATGTATTTTCGTATAAAATGAAATTAAAAAGTTGCAGTTTTCAAACAAAAAAAAATTTATGTATCAGCTACGAAATAACGATATTTTCAAACACTGGGGAGAACATGACAAGAAAAAGGAGGAACTTCATACAAGAAACTGAAACTTAAGGAAAAACATTGGTAAAAAGTAAATACTAAAGACATACATTTGCAAATGTACGCTTAGCGTCGTTTCGTTAAGTTTTCGAATAATGTGTCTGTTTTAAAAATTGTGTAACTAAAGCGTATATATTTCTTTTATGAAATACACATTCATACAAAATTTTCAAATAACAATACATTTAAAAAAGATTTTTAAGCATTAAATGTCAAAAAGAGAAAAATTACATTTGGTAACGAAATTTTGTACGCATGTCTGCATGAGTGTATGTATGTATGTATTTATGTATGTAGAACAAAAAAGTTAAAAAAAAAAAAACGATTTATCAAACAGTACAAGGAGCAGGAGAAGAAGAGTACGAAATAAAAATAGTAGTGCATTAAGGTAAGCACATTTAATACGCAAACCGTAGTATTCAGTTTCAACAATTTCGTAACCATAAAAATATGTATGGACGTATTTAGAAATATGTATGTGTCTAGGCAAAAGCAGTAATGCATATCATACGTTAAGGTAGGCTAATAGAGGTACATACATGAACACATGTTTTACCTTATAACTCTGCAACTTAGGGAATATATTTACTTAGGTATGTATAAATTTATCGATTGAATTAGAAAATTTTCAAAAATAAATTTTTACCTACTTACGCTCTTTTAAGTCAAATTTAACACTACATATCTACATATGTATGTATGTATATGTAGTTGTATTTTTTTTTTTTTATGATTTTCTACTAATGCCAAATTTCCACGTAAATATATATATATATACATAATTAGTGATTGGTAACACTTCCCTGAACGAAACTATATTTCTTGAACGTAATAACATTGGCATTTTGTAATACTCAACTAAATATGTCATTCAAATATGCATAATTTAATGTGCAGTGGAAATCTGGCATTAGGGTAAACGAAAACGTACACTTTTATAAAATTAAATACTACTTTAAATTAAATATCGAGTAAATTAAGTGTTTAAAATATAATTTTATATTCTTAACATATCAGATTGATTCGCGTCGATTGGTTATTTTTAAGGCACAGCATTTCTGCGCAAGTACAGTAATATCCGCTTAATGCAACTAAAAAAAAAAGGTTTTTGTCAATTAGCCCTTAAATTCATTGATGCAAATTTCATTTTGTAGAATATTTATTCAATTTAAAAATATTTTTTACATAAGAAATATATAAAAGTGTGTTGCCAGAAGCCGAATTACGGCATCGGTGATCGAAAGCAAAAACACCATTTGAGTTTTCATTTTGAATTTTCAGCACTCGATAACGAGCCCGCTTGGACAATTTAAATTGCGTTAGAGTAAAAACAGCTTCGTGCTTCATTCGTGATTCAGGCCCACTTTAGCGAAAAAGATATTTAAGCAGGCATGCAACTGAATGCAACTTTTTAGTTTATAAAACTCTTTAGCTTATTCTTTGAAAAGGTATGTACACATAACACAATTGAGTATCAAATATTTTCCATGTAAAACAAAAATGTTCGTGTAATACAAAGGGCAAATCAATTAAGTATGCTTCACTTAAGCCGGTATTACTGTACTTGTTTATATGTAAATATAAAAATTAAATAAATTCACTGTACGTATAAATAAGTAATGTAATAAATGTAAGCCAAAATATGTGTATAAATTATATACGTATAAATAGTAAATATATGAGATAGAACATTTCAACTTACTCGTCAACAATCAAATATTTGTTACCATCCGAGGCCGCACATTTACCGCGATAACTGAATTGTGATCCCTTAATATGAATAGATTGCTGGTAGCCCGATAGGAACCACGAACCTTCCCAACGCGCAGGAAAAGTGCAATTTGTTGGAACTGAAAGCAAATAAATATAAATTATATATATATAAGCCTATTAATGTATGTACATATTTACATATGTAATAAATAATAAAAATTTGATCTAATCCATGCAGCCACCAAAACAGGATACTTTGATAAGTTAGTGGCTTTCGAATAAAATGTATATCGAAAAAAAATAAAAATTCCAAAAGTAACGTTTCTCCTTGATCGAAAAAATAAAAATCTAATTTCAACGGTTGTATTATGATTTTTATAATAAAGATCGCAACCGTTACGGCCCCTGCATTTCAGACAGCAAATTTGTCGTTGTTTGCTAACTAAGGCGGCACAAGTGATTAGCTGTCATTTGACTTTCCTTACAAATTTATTTACATATATCCGAAAACATTGAATTATTTTTTGATTCTTGGTGATCTCGTGCAACTGCCTTTATATACATATACTTGATAGTATATATATATATTGGTTATCGTTAAAGCTGTTATTGTTTTGCTACAACACTTAGAACCGGTAAATCGGCTGCGATGGATGAGGTCCCACTATGAGCAGAAGTTAGCCCTGCAAAGCATGAAAGCCGGCAAGGCTCCAGGTCTCGATTGCATACCAGCGCAGGCAATCAGGTTAGCAGCGAAAACAAGCCCTGATCTCCTGCTTAACACGTACAACAGCTGACTTAGGGCCCCCAGGTCTTCCCGTAGGTTTGCCCTACCCAAACCCAAACTCTCCTTCGTCGTTCGGGTCACTTGGCTTGTTATACCCAGCAGGCCGGTTTTGAAGAGTCTGCTCAAAATACGCTTGAAGTCAGCCATAGAAAACGTGGGAGGCCTTTCACCACGACAACATGGCTTCAATCAATTAGTGAAGTAGTCGAGGCGGTACATAAAGCCGAAGAAGCCTGCCACCAGGGACGGCCAATAATGCTGCTAGTCACACTGGACATTAAGAACACGGTAAGATGGGACGACATGCTGGAAGCCTTCGAGCGGTCATTCAAGGTTCCAAGATACTTGTTAGATATGATTCGCGACTACCTCAGTGACCGTTGGCTGTTTTACGACACAACGCAAGGTTGAAGAAATAGACGTATAACCGGCGAAGCGGCACAGGGGTCTGTACTTGGCCCGCATCTCTGGACAGTCTGTTGCGTACTGAACTGCCGGAGACCTCCTTCCTTATTACCTTCGTGAACGAAGTGGCCGCCGTTATAACAGCAAGAAACACCCAGCTGGCACAGCTCAAGCTGAACCAGGTTATGTGTAGCGTCAATCGATGGATGAGCGATCACAGTCTGCAATTGGCTACAACCAAAACAGAGATCGTGCTGCTGACCAAGAAACGGATCCCAACAATTATAAACATGATGGTCGGACCTCGGCTCGTGACAACTTGTAGGTCTACAAAATGCCTAGAGGTGAAGCTTGACAACAAACTCACATTCTGGGAACACAAAGCTGCGCACAGCACGGTGGCTCTAAGCCGTAGGAAACTTTTGATGACAGCAGTCCAGTCGGTGCTCCTGTATGGGGCAGATATATGGGCCGACGCATTGAATGTCAGAAAATACCAGATTCAAATGTCTGCGTTCCAATGTAGAGGGGCACTATGCATAGCTTCTGCATACCGTACAGTGTCCGCGGACGCGGTTCTAGTTATTTCTAGCGTCATGCCAATTGAGCTACTTGCTCACGAGCGAAAATAGATTTACAATCTCAGTGCCGAGATAGGCCGAGCAACTAATCCTACGGTGGCAACATAACTGTAACGTGGGCACAAAAGCTCAATGGACGCACATCGAGGTCGATTCCTACCTGACGCGATTTCTCCCCGGTCATGGTTACTTCCGAGAATATATTCATATTGTCGCTACTGTGAAAACATGGAAAAAAACGTGCACATTCTTCACTTGCGAGCACTTCTGACTTCACGCAGAACGTTGGGGTAATGATCTCTAGTGCCGAAAAGTTTTGAAGCAGTAGCGCCCCCGGCCAGTGCACAAAGCATTTTCCCCTCCTACGAACAAAACAAAACAAAACCGGGTATCGGGTATCGGGTAACCGAAAAACGCAGTGTATGAAACGGCACTAACAAAGCAATGACTAAAGTTTTATTTCCAAACTATTTTTTTTTTACAATAATTTAAACTTTTCATTAATATTCTGGCAACATTATTACCGGTTATGTATGTATTTATTTGAAGAGTGTGCTCTTCATTAAAATGTCAAATTCCGAAAGAAATTTCATGTGGCAACTTATGTAATAAATACCGATTATACCTACACTCAACAATAATGCATAATTAAGCCTTCATTTCATACAAAAGATTGGTGGCTTTTTAATTTGGTAAATTGTAAGCAATAGTGGCATACAATCACCCTCCATAGGAAACAAACATACATGCATGCATGCATACATACATACATATGTTCTTTGAAATGGAAAGTTAAAGAATACGAAACCATAAGAAGTACTCGTACTTGCAACCAGGGAAATTGGAAAAAATGTCACAGCAAGCGCAAGTATTTATTATGTACAGTGGGTTCATATGCGTATAATAAAGAAATAAAAATTACCTATTGAAAGTGTCGTCCATATTAAAGAATGTTACGAACATTGCGACATGCATACTTATCATCGTAAATACCTACGTAATCGTATATCTGTACATACAAATGCATACATATGCGTTAGGCATACAATGTAGGTGAAATGCACATTCATGCATGTTGTGCGTACTTATACCAATATGTACATATATACAAAATCAATGAGTACCTACTCCGCCTAAATAATATTTACAAACTGGCAGTGGAGCAGTAAAGAAATCCATATATGTATATGTAATCACATTAGCACAGCTCGTCAATAAGCGTCTGTAACATTTCATAGGCAATGTTTCCTTGCATTGATAAGGAAACTGGTTGACAGAATTTGCAATGCCATCACAACGAAAGAATTCGTTTTGGGCATTGCATTTTCAATTGTAGTGATATGCTCAATACTTCAAAAAGATTTCGGTACCTAATACTTCCTCTTCGTTACCCAATACCGATTCTCTGCATTAAACATTCGCCGTTATAAATATATGTATATTTCAAGTTTAGAAAAAATGATTTCAATATTATTTTATATCGGCTAAAAACTTGAACTTATCGCAACAGTAAAATATTATTTTAACAGTTTTCACCTTAGTAGATCCAAGGTTAAATAAAAATGCTTTGACGGAAGAAGAAGCCTTTCAGGCCTGCAAAGATAATATCGTCCGATTCATCTAGAACAAAAATGCTTCAGACAGTAAAGACTTCCTCTGCATTATGGCGACGGACCGACATACATATGTATATATATTTTTCATTTGAATTGGTATTAAAAGCTCTATTGACCCCTACATTCGGCTTTTAATAAGCGAAGGGTTGCGTGCTTTCTCCCTTGCTCTGGTGCTTGGTAATTGATTCCTTACTCGTCAAACTTGGCAGCTCAACAGGCTCTTCTCTCTAAGTTTTTTTCAAGAAAGCGCAAAGAATACAGAATATGGTTTACACTTGGGATGTCCGCTAACCCAACCAAAACTAGTTTTGTGATCTTCTCTAGAAGGGGAACGTTAGACACGACTTCTTTACCCTATACATATTTCAGAATTAACGTATTTCTGCGTATTCCTAGATAGTAAACGTTTAAGAAAGTCTCACGTTGAACAAAAGACTTCCAAGGCCATAACAGCGCACTGACAATGAATGAATGGTTACGGGGACACTCTATACTTCTCTCTTGAGGAATATGACTTAGTATTTCAAACCGAGGTATTTTCAATTCTCAATGCTTTGCACTATGTGATGGAAGATAGGAGGGGATGTAAGAGTTTATGTGTCCGTAGTGACTGGACTGGTAATGAGACACTTACCATTTTTCTAGAGAGGACTCGGGTCAGGTAGTCCTTAGTCAGCAAGCAGTAACTTATGTTGCCCTCAATATCAGAAAGATAAGCTAGGTATTTGCGTGTATTAGGCAGATGGGACTACAGACAATTTGTTGGATTGCTGACTGGCCACTTCATGTGACTGTGATCGGCATGCATGATAACCCCATTTTCCCTTCCTTACTTCCTGGCGGATAAGACGTTGGGACACTATAGCTTCTGTCCCGCGTTTGCTGGGGATTTAGTTATGAGGCGTTCGACAGCAATGTGTTAGGAAACGAACATCCGAGTTCTGTAACACCCAACAATCTGATCCGATTTAGTCATATTTCGTGTAGATTTTAGACAGATTAAAAGGTAACCAGAAGGCAGTGCAGTGGGCAGCATGGAGTTTGAGTGCTGTTATCTGTCTGTTACCTGCACGCGTTGTTTGTTATAAGTAGATACTGACAAAAAGGTGTTCAAAATCGAATAAACAAATTTTATATTACTTTTGTGATGCTGTCTAATGTACATACATACATATGTATGTACATGCTTTCATACTTGATTATAGATTTGTTTGTTTCGTTCATTTAGGGGTGGCTTGACCGCTGCGTATTCAAAACAGTTACCCTCTATCCTCAAAGCTGTCGCTATGTCTGTGAACTGAAAATATACATTTGCCACATTCAGAATATTTGCCAAGAGCTAGCTTAAAAAGACGAGACTCTATTCGAAAGGAAGTGATAATAAAATAACTTTTAAGTCGACTATTGTGTTGCGTTGGCAACTGGCCTTAAAAAACTTGCACACGTATCCATATACAAACTTTATGATTTTCTGAATTTTTTACATTTAACAACAATTGAAAATTACTTGTGCTGTGGTGTGAAATGAAATGTCTCCAAAGAAGCGTTTCACATGTTCCGGCCGCCTAATAACTAGCAGCCGGTTTGCCGGCATAAAATGTATGAAACCAGCCACCGGGTTGGATGGAAGTTCTAATAACTATACACACTTTTTGAGCCGGTAATTCAGCTACCTTCTAAACGGCGACCGGAACGTGTGAAATGGCTCTAAGTGAGAAGTCACAACGTTCGGGCGGAACCGGCCCGATATGACAAGCATAAGGAGAGGGAAGCAATGTTTTATTTATTCAAGTGGTATATGTATATGCTTTGCACCTGGTACGAATAGATCGAGGATATTATAAGCCCTTAGCCATTATTTACATATGTACATATGTATATTAACTTGGTCGTAATCCAAATACTTTCTTGTCAAATACTCTTTCGAAACATTTGCAGAAAACGCCAAGCCAGCCCTTATGAAGCCATATTAAGCAAACCACATCGAAAAGTGTATTATATCGCCGTTTAACTACCAAAATTACAGTTACAACGCAATTGCAGCTAAGGTAGTTGAAAGTCTTTTGTGAGATAATTGAAAGGCAGTAGGCAAGATAGTTTGAAAGATTTTGTTTATTCTGACATGAAAGTCATATAAAAAATCGACTTGACAACTTTCATGGTGAAAAGCTCTTTTAACTGAAAGCACTTGTATATCGTTTTGCTCGCGCTGCTCCGTAATGGCCGAGTGAGCAAATCACTAGCGTGCCATTCGACAAATTCCCGGGAAGCGGAATTTTCTATTTTTTTATGGTTAGATTTTTTATTTTAAAAAGATTATTTTGACAAGAAAAATATACATAGATATTTTTTGAATTTCATTTGATTTTTAGAAACTTATTTTATTTTTCTTTTCTTTTTTAATCTAATTTTTAGATTATATTGCTTCAAAAAGGATTTTTTTTAATTCCATTTAGAAACTCCTGTTCCATTAGTTTTTATTAAATTTGTTTATTTTTACGAACTTATTTTATTTTTTTCTTTTCTAATTTAATTAATATTTTTTTTAATTCAATCTAATGAATTATTTTATAAATTTTTTTTTAGTTTAATATTTTGAATAGTAATTTTCCTTTCATTATTATTTTTTATTGTTTTAAAGAAAAAATATGTTTTTACTTTAGTTTCATTTCATTTTTAGAAAACTTATTGCTAAAAGACAAACAGAATAATACTAAGACCTTCTCGTTATCAGATCTTTAAATTAGACTTTCGAGACACAGGAAAGAGCTTTCAAGACTGTTGCCAGAATTGCCAGAATTGTCACAAGAAAAATTATTTCATTTCAGATTAAAAAAATAAAAATAAAATATTTGAAGAAAATTTCTTTTTCATGGTTCGTACATCATTTTATATGAATTTTTCGTTTTCTTGATCTTCATTCAATTTTGACTAGTGTTGCTAGACAAATATATGGATCCAGCTTTCCCCAGATGCTTTCCCCGGTTTTACTAAACTGCACTTTGTCACGAAATTATAAACTAAATTTAATTACTCACCATCTGGCCGTCCTGTCCAGCAGTTGGCCGGTGAAGCAATAGCCAGCATGAGCAGCGATAAAACCAATAGTTTTGTTGACCAAGGCGGCACACCCATTATACCCAGAGAGTAGAGGCTCTTTCGCGACAGCAGTGGTATTACATCTAGAAAATTGTGTCGTTGTAGTTGATTTTGGTGTGGGTGTTGCTGGCTACCCAGTCGCCGACTATTGTACTCCATCAAATCACGCATTTCCTCTTGGCCACACATTCCATTGAATTCCTCTTCTTTGTTTGCTTCTTTCACCGCCTTTCGATCAGCCACCGTACAAATATCACTATTTTCCTTAAAGCACCTGCAGTCTAAAGTTGTCGTTGTTTGCGAATTTCCTCTTAATGTTGCCCCAGCAGCACGGAGCGCGGCATTTATGTGGGCGACCCCAGACGCCAAAGCATTTTTTCTTGCATTAATTGCTGAGGCGAGAAATTCAAATGTCTCTTCCATGCCCACTCGCAGTGGCGCAGAAGTGGGTCGCCACAGTATTCTATGCCGCCATTGTGCTTGTGATTGCTTTGGTTGTGCGATTGTTTGCATCGTTAGCAGTGGTCGTTTCACTGGCATCTCTCGGTACTCTCGGGATTGTGCTCCAGCACCGACATTTCCTAATCTATTCTCCTCTTCAATTGGCATAACTAATTGTCTTTTGTTACTTAAACTAAAATTATCCTCTAGGCAAGGGGGTGGTGTTGTCTTTAATGTGCTTGACGCCGCATAGCTGTTGTACGGCGTTGATGTTGAAGATGACGACGACGATAATGTTGAAGACGTTGATTGCGCTGATGACACCGTTGCTGGTGTTGTTGCCCATATCGCTTTTGTTGTTGATAGTCTTTGTTGTGAGCCAGATTTTGAGTTAATGCAGTCACCAAATTCAGACCTCTCAACTTTGCTTGCTGTTGTGCTCAATGTAACTGGCTGCAGCGTGGTTGTCAACGCGGTTCCTCTAATCTCCGCCGCATTTGCCAATTGCAACTTTGGTGATATTGCAAAATCTTCACACGTCCTCTGCATTCTTCTTGATGTCTTGACTTGCGTTGCTAAATATACCGTATAGTTGCGTGAATATTGCGCCTGGCGGCGTTCTCGCTCGCTTCTGGCAGGCGCTGGTAACGTGCGGATGTTGTCCCTCGTACAACTTGGCAGTTGGGACATCACATGTTTGCGATAATTTTTATGTTCGCGCTGACAGCAATTGCTTCTCAAATTCGCGCCCATGCTGTCGCCCCTAGTGACAACTTGTGTTTCATTGTGGCTATGAGCGTGGCTGTGGCTGTGGCTGTGGCTGTGGCTATGACTGTGGATATGACTGTGACTCCACGGCTGTCTCCTACCACTGTCGGTTGCATTGGGACTGTCGTGACCATAGCTGGCGTCGTCGTCCTGATCGCTGTCTACCACATCTACGCATCTTACTTTAATGTTTAGTGCTGTTTCTGTTTCTGTTTTAATTTTTGTTTTTGTTGTTGTTGTTGTTGTGCATTCTGCATGAGGAACATTTTGATACGAATTCAAGCTAGGCGGTGAATACGTTATTGTCGCCTTCATTGGAGTAGTTGGTGCTTTCTTTTGTTGTTGCTTCCACTGCCACTGCTACTTCTTCTACTTCTTTAGCTGCCCCGTCTCGCACTGCAACATAAAAAAAATATGAAATAACGCCAATGAGTAATCTTATAAAGTAATATGATTTTTATGTTCACACATATGTATGTATGTATGTATGTACAATTCACATAAATAGGTGTAATTAAATTACATGTATGGCTATTCATTAAAAAAAGAACTACATAAATACATAATTATATTCTTGCTTTCTTTCTTTCTTTTTGATTACTATAATCTTGTATGTCTGTATGTATGTATGTAGGTTCATTTGAGTGTGTCCGGAAATGCAATAAAAGCGAATGTAACATCCAGACAGTGCGGTTGCTTCAAAACTCTTCATTCTTATGGATGCCTTCGTGCACATTTGTGATTTTATGTTTGTGAAATTAGTTAGTTCGTCTGCGAAATTAGCTTAGTCGAATACCAACCGTCCCGTTTTCGGCGGGTACAATATTTGCCGGGACGCAAAATGTCCCGGTTTTTTGGCAAAAAACAAAAAAAAAAGACATCTCGTTGTAAAAAATTTAGAACTCTTTAAATATTTATGGCTTTATTCACAAAAAAATAAAACAGCTTTAAAGAGCGTTCTAAAGTGCCATTTTCATAAAGTACTTAAATTCTTCTTTATTTTTTATGAATTAAGGTGCTACATTTTACGAATTTTATTTACTAATCGACACTATACGCCATATAGTAAAAGCAAACTGAGGTATGTCTGATACTAAATGTACAATCTAAAGTCCTGCTTACATAAGGCGGCCACGTCTTTGTTAAAGTAAGGGAGATTCGCCAGTGAAGTGGTAAGGACCGCCGGGTGAAGTGTAAGTTGCTGGTAAGGTATTGCCCTTCACTAGAAAGCTTACCTCGTAAGGTGTTACCTATTTTCCCAGTGGGATGTTTAACTTTAGGTGTGCTCGTCCTTAGGTTATTAGCTTTTCTTTTTTTGTTATTTATGGCCTAATTTCAACATTTTTTTTTTCTTAATAGAAATTTTCCAAAAATACAGCATTCAAATTGATGTCGTTTGTTACATATTATGTATGTAATTTTACCTACCCCCTTTCTTAACATTAGGTTTAGTTAGGTTAGTTTTGGGGAAATGAGCGTAAGTACGAAATTTATGGCCAAGAGGGAACCACATACATTCTCTACACCCGGGATCAAATCAGAAATTTCTAGAGTTTTTTGAGCTACTGGTCTCTGTGCTTGATTCAACTATCTATCTATCTAAGTATGAAATACTCCAATCGAAAAAAACAGCTAAATATTCAAAAGTTTCCTAGCTAAAATTTGAATGTTTAAAATGTTTCCTCTTCTTCTAGCAGTTTAAAAGTTTTCACAAACTCTCCCGGAAAAAAAGTCCGGCCGACTTCGGGCTTGTGAGAAGCAAATATTACTCGCTCAATGTGGCTCTCATCAAAAACAATTTTAAGATTCAGCAATTATTTCAATTTAATTTGAATAAATAATTTTAACGTGTTGCTTCTGATGGAATTCGAACCTGGAACCTCCTGAAAGCTAACAAATATAGGACACTTCTGTGCACACTCAGCTACTGACGAATACGTTTTCAAATGCTCAGTTTGAACAAATATTTTAAAATTATTGTTTTGAAATAAGATGATGACATTTTACCGGATACGAAAAATTAACAAATATGGAAATCGTTTTCTGAACGTTTCCGGATAAGAAAAATGTACGAAAACTGCACTTTCGACAAAAAGTACGTTTCTCTGCTGGCTAGGTTGTGAAACAAAAAAGTATCAAATCTTAAAATTTAAAAAAAAAATGGCATCGAAAATGATACAATTGTACCAAAACGGCAACGCTGGTCACTAGTCCACTTTCAAAATTGAGTTACATACGTTCATACACACATCCATACTTATGGGTCATTCCATACAATATTTACACCTCAATATTTTTTTGGGGTGAAATATACTTTTTTACATTCTTTATCGAAGTTCAAAATTTCGGAATATTTTTTTTTTCGAAATTTTCGAATATCATGACCAAATAAAATAATAGGTGTCTTCTTTTTTTCGATAAAGAGTTGACCCAAAAAAAAATATTGAGGTGTAAATATTGTATGGAATGACCCTTATGCAAATGCAATCTAACATACTGGGCTATTTGCATTTAGTATTTAAACTAAATATTTCTTAAACATTGGAGGCACTATCGCCTGCAGCACAGCAGGGCACGGCATAGAACCACGCCAAAGTCGCTGCGGCACTGCTCCTCCTTGTTATTTATTGTTTTTATATTCAAAAATGACACATGCAGATGCAGAGATACTCGTAAGCACATCATACATAAATACATACGTACATATTTTTTATATATAGGTATAGGTAAGCTTGTATATTAGGGTGAACAGCAAGCATTTCGTATATTTTTCCAACGTATGTAAGCTACATCTTTCATTATTTTTCGTTAGTTGCTTTGTTACTTGTCTGATTATTTGATTCGATACTTCAAATTTAGTGCCTTCTGAAGCATTTTTGATGAAACTTTTAGTTCTTAAATAGCTGTCTGCAGCTCTGAAGAAAATCGGGAAAATTCATATGTTCATACATATATTTAAAATGACGCACTAGAAATGGAAAAGAGATTTTCTTCTATAAAAATTTCTGAAATCAGTTTTTACAACGACAGCAAAGTCCTTTTTTTACAACTAGTATCGCCCCGTTGTCGAAATTCGACCACCTCACTTTTTTATAAAATTATTAATTTTGTTTGGGTAGTTTTTATATCCAGCAGCACTTGTTTATCGTCTAGTCTAGGTCACTTATATTGTTTGGTGGAGTAATATACATTCTGTTAAATGATTTTAAAATTCATAGCAGTAGGGAGGAATAGATTTGTATGGGATTTCGTTAGCGTATTAATATATAGATAATGAAAGTTATTTCTTGAGATAATTCTTGAGAAATGCCGACGGCTCTTAAAATACCAGTGCGTGCTTGAATTTGTGGTTAATTTAGTTATTGTTTTATTCAAGTTGATTTGGGATAATATTCTTTCCACATTTACTGTGTTGACTGGAATGCAAAAGCCAGCTGAAGCCATTTGTTTCAAACTAAGAAACGCGTCTACTTCAGGGACCGCTTTGATCTTAACAATTCCAAAATTAAAAATGTAAATTATACTTGGAGGTAATTTAAACAACTGTAAGCTTGCCTAAAAAACTGTAATTTAGAGTTAAACTTTGAATCTGGCAACACTGATCGTGCCAAAAACTATGCTCAAAAATACACTAAGGGTCTTCACATCGAGCTTGGCACTCGGTGACCCGGTGTTCGGTAATTTTTTCTCACATATTTTATTTGTGCCTAATAATTGTATTATCGGTTTACCAATTATCGAATTATAGTGATTGCAAGCTCGATAGTTTTTCTGAGAGTTGTTAAACTGATCAGCTGTTCGATATGTATTCAATTTTAAATCCGGTCGCTGCCGAAAGGCATAACACATACGAGTAAGTAAAATTCATTAAATTTTCTGTTACCATTTATTTCTTTATAGTCTAAAAGCTACGAACCAGCTGTTCATAAACATAGTTTACCTGATTAACGAAAGGAATCTGAAAAGGACGTTCACAGTTGATAAAATTGATAAGAAGTGGATGTGAAGACCCTTACTATTTCATTCTTTATAATTTATATCGGAGTGCAATCGCAACCATATTTGGTGTAGGAAACCCGATAGTGATTATGACAAATAAATTGAAACGAATCTTGAAGTCCGCATAAAAAGAAATATACTACATACATACATACACAAGCTAGGTCCAGATTTTGTCCAACTTAAAAAATTCAATAAAATTTTACTATGTTTGGAAAGGCAAGCGTGGACACTAGCTGGGAGTGAAACTTGCAAATTCGCGTCCGTGCCTATCTCTTGCTGGACTTTTCGTCTTGTTCTACAAGCTCTTTATTAATTTGACATATGTATGTATGTAATTGCATAGACAGACGGCAACGTTTATCCGAATTAACAACGCAACTGATCTGTTCGAAATTGTATCCTGATTGTATCGGATTAAGCGAGTTGCGAGGTCGAGGGTTCTAGTCCCATCGCCAGCAAAATATTTGAATTATAGTTGTTGGGAGCTTTTTTAATAAAATTCAACTCAGAATACTGAAATTCACTTGAAAAATAATTATGTGAAATAACATAAAACAAAAAAGTAAAATAAATGATTATAAAATAAAATAAAATATATATAGTGTCCTAGACCGCCCGCCCCCCAATAAAATGGGAGGAAATGTTTTTGTTGCAAAACGCACAAATTTTACCAACCAAATAGGGAATGTTCTATCGTTTGGTGGTATTATCGAATTGCAATCTCGACTGGAAGTGGATTAAACTATTCGAAAGTCCATGTTTTGGAAATTAGACATCCATGTTTTTACTACAGACTCGGATTCTGAGGCTAAAAATACGTAATTTCTGTTTGAAACTTTTTTCTCGTCCTGGACTTCTTAAATTAGTGAAAATTTTTTTTATTGGAAAACGAAAAAATATGACTTCTTTTTTGTTGTTTGTGTTTCCGACAGGGTAGGAGTATGATGTATTGTGGAAAAAATAATAATCGTATTACCGACTTTCGGTTTTGAGGTCTAGAACGCCCTGTATAATTAAAAAAAAAACAAAGATTACTTTGAGGAATGGATGGGAGTGTGGATCGAACCTGGATGCTAGCGACTTTTGAGTACACAATTCTCACCTCTCATCTACCGCAGATGCCAAACTTGTTTGTTTGCTCAGAGAAATTAGAATACAGAAAACATGGAAACTAGCCTGGACATCCACTTCGTCGGCGATTTTGCATTCACCATACTAATTCAAATGAGTTCAATTTCAATTGGATTTCTATATGAATTGTTCCAGGCTTGTTTTGCGCGAATGGCTTGGTACGGCAAGGAAAAATCTTATTGGAGTAAAATATAATCCAACTGGTTTTTGAAAGAATCCAATAAAGTCGGAACCAAAGATATTTTATAATCTCAAAGAGGTGTGGCTTGACAAGTTGCAGGCCTATTATCTTTTAGAAGTAACTAATAGCTACAACAATTTATTTCACCTTAGCTTGCTTAAGCATAGCGGTTTTAAAATACAGTATCTGTTCTAAAATACAGTATCTGTTAAATCGATCAACCTAACTTTTGCATACATTTTTATGTTGGTTTCCATACATTTCTATACATTCGTAGGTATTTATACATATGTACATATGTATGTATGCATTTATGCATGCTGAGAGAAACGGGCACAAGTTAAGTGTTTCTGAAGTGATATATATTTTTACATAAGCACATCAAAATGATATTACAAGCACACATACAATATAAACATAAGAGAATGTCTTTATGTGTATGTATGTATGAATGTAAATAAGACTACCGTGTCACCGGCACTGGTCGCGAGGTATTTATATTAAAATGCATACATAAATTTATATTAAAAAATAAATTACAAAATTATACCAGTAATTTTAGTTTCATTTTCGGAGGGACAGCGTATGCAGATGAAGTAAGACGCTTTAGGGCGCCTCAGCACACCTGACAAGGCCTATTTTAATATGTATGTACATTCATACAATGTGGTAAATACATATCTACACATCTACATATCTACATTAAGATATTCTTTTGAATACATATGCACGTACATACATAAATGTGCCTCCATTTAAAGGTGTCTTCTTTGGGCGCAAAACATAAATATGGATGAACATATAATAAGTACATACATACATAAATAAGTTCCAACAATATTAGGCGACAGCAGAGGGATGATAAATTTTAAAATTTATGCAGTCAAGTTGCAGTACACCAAATAGTTGGACTCATACTTCCACTCTACTCGTCGTACCATTTCATTTTTTCATGCATTCTACTGACATAAACTGGCAGATATGCTATAAATATTGGAATAAAAAAAAAAAGTGTAGACGCGACGCTTTCATTTCTTGCACGAATAGTGGATTTTCAAATGAGCAAAGAAATGCACAGCAGTATTTGTATAAATATATTTTATTAAGTAAGGAATTTATATGATTTACGTGGGGATTAAAATGACTTTAATCAATGCCCTAAATTTTATATACATAGATATGGCGACATTCGAAGTTTTCTTTAAAAACCATCGCCGAGCGTGACACCAATGCACATATGTATATATGTTTGTATTATGAATTGAATGCGATACTGCACGAAGCTAATACTTCAAAAACTTTTGAAACTAGCATGGTGATTTAAGCCAGTCGAGAGGGAGAAGGCAAAGGGGTAAATCCCCCTGGCCCGTTGTTTTTAAGAAGCCTTAATATCAGAACCATAACTTGTTATAATTTTTACAATGTAATAGCTCCTTCGTTAATGGCTTCTATATAGGTATATAAAAATGGTGTGAAAATTTTATAGTAATTCATCAATTGGGCCGATTTGGTAAATTTTTTTTAGTTGTTCGTAATTGCCCGGAGAAGGTTTTTACGAAAGAAAATTTTGGGAAACCCTTCCGGGAAAGTCAGGAAATTGGAAAAATTTAAAATTTATTTTTTTTTTTTTGTATGGAATTTTTTGTGCAATTCATCCGGAATAGCTTTCGAATGGAAAAATAGAAAATTCTAAGCTGAAAACTCGGAAAAATCCAAAGCAACGCGAAAAATTAGAATTTTTTCCGACGAAATTTTGCATTTTATCGTTGTGAAGCTTGGAAAATTTCGAATAATTGTGAAATTCATTGTGAGCATAAATCAATTGGGAATAATTTTCTCCTATGTTTAATGAACGATTCGAATAGTTGTTGTTTTTTGGAAAGGTGTCTAGAAGGAGGAGTGCACAACGTTTTAACTTTTCCGATAAGTGGCGCAGGAGTCAAGTTACTCTAAAAAAAAAATGCATTTGGTACGTAGGTTGCCTTTTGCCTAGACTAGCATATAGGATCCATTTTTTCTGTTAAGTGGGCCAGGGACCGATCTATTCGAAAAGGTCTTATTTGTCGTGCGATTTGTTTGAAATTTGGCACGCAGGTAGCTTATTGCCAGGATTAACATATAGGATACTTTTTTCTGATAGGTGGACCAGGAACTGATCTATTCCTTGCTTGAAATTCGATACCCGTATTAAAGTTATGCGTAGAATAGAATTGAGTCATTGTTTTACAATTCGAAAAGTGTTTGAAGGCACCGCAAACATGCGGGTATTGGCTATTTAACAATACTTATTACACAGGCCAACATAAGTAGAAAAAAATTTGATTCGATTTTCGGGATCACCGAGCAATTCTACATAGGAATTGGATAGTGGCGTCTGGAGAACAAAAACCAAATAAAAATTTGTGATCCAGTATGATGTTGCGCATTTTCTCCGTTTAACGAATGCGTGTTAGTTTTTTTTTTTTTGTATGTGCAAAAATGCCGAAAGGACTCCTCCTAAACGACCGAAACGATTTTAATGACAGTTTTGTGTATTGTAACTATCAATATCTTATTTAAATTTTTTTTATCTAAAACGAAGGACTGAATTCGAGGATGTGGTAGTTTAAATATTAGTCCTTGACATATATTTATTTCAAAAATAAATAATAGGAATTTCCAAGATTTTCAAGGATAAACTTTTAAAAGGACATTTTTAACACTTATTCGTCATGGTGCACCACAAAATTAATTTTTGCAGAATTTTTCCTTTTAATTGATATCCATACTGTTACTCAACAATGCACCAAATCTTTTAAATAATTTTTTTATTCAATCATATCCTAGAAATTTCAAAGTACTTAAAAAAATCCTGGCGTCAGACAGAAAATTTAAACACGCAGTTATACCATATTTGGCTCTAATATGAACATTCTATTGAAAACTTACCAAAGTTATTACAAAAAAATAATTATACTTTTTCGAGTGACAATGCAAAAATTTGTAATTTCGGTACTTTTAAGCCTAAGTAAACGTTTTAAGGCTAAAGTTGTTCGAATATTTGTTATATTTTTTATATTGCTTGGTTCTGGAACTCCATTGTTTGAAATAAATGCAAGAAAAATGCTTCAGCGATTTTTCTGCCGAAAACAGGGAGTGACACTTAAAAAAAACAACTCGTGAGATTTGCTTATATATATATGCCACTTACTTAATGTCTAATAAACTTTCAACAGTGGCGTAGAAGTGACACTATGGCGATAGGCGATAAAAGTCTTTTCTAAATGCTGATTCTCGTAAATTCAGTGCTGCCACAACATTACCTATTGCAAATTATTTCATGTTTTAACTATCTATTTATAAGAAATTTGAAAGAAGAAGGCACTAGGAACTAAATTGTTGTTTTTTGGCGTTTTAATTTTAAGCGAACATTATGTGACTACAATTTTTTTATAAATATTGACGGATTAACTTTTACCTTGAAATACAGGGGTTTTTCGTTCACTGGTGACGTTTATGAAGCCAAATATTCAAAATTCAAAATAGCAGATCCAATATGGCGGTCAAAGGTACCAAAAGTGTTTCGAGGTTAGAAAAAAAATTGTACAAGTGTAGAACAATCATTTTCTAGCATAAAACGCCATTCAGCGGAAAAATTTATTATTTTCTTGAGTTTCCTTTCAGATACTAAATGTCGAAAACTCATAACTCTGGGTCTTCTTTATAAGTTTGAGCCAAGTGCTTCACGATTTGCAAGTTTTTACAGGTCGCCACCTTCCATAAAATTTATTAACGGAAATCCCGTAAAACCCCCAAATCGTGAAGTACCTGGAACAAGGCTTATATTATGTACTATATAGAATATAGTACTTCAATCCCATTTCCAAAATCAAAGGGTAAAAATGTTACGTGGAAAAACAGGTCCAGGGCCCTCACATGACATGACGAAAGAACAAAAAAATAATTTTTCATAGATTACATATCACTGCATATTAGGATATGGGTCAGCACCATCAATACATTTTGCGGAACCTAGCTTAGCTTCTTCTGGCTCTGGTGAGACTCTCGATTCACCCAATAATGGAAATTTCCGTGGGGCGCTGGAGCTAATAGCTTAGAATGACCCCCGGACATATCAAAGAATAGGGAAATAAGGGACGTGGGCACTTGAATTATTTATCAAAAACCTGCAGGGAAATAATAACTTTGAAAGGTGAAAAAATAGAGGCAGATATAATAAGCCGGATCAAAAAGACAAAATATTCATACTATTCCATCTCTGTTCATAAACGAGACTGCCAAGGTCAGTCGTTTAATACTGCATGCAACATGAGCATCAAATAGACGTGGTATAAAGTTAATAATTAACGATACTGTTAAAATGAAAAAATATATATTTTTTTTTCTAATTATTTTATGGAATTATTAATTCAAAAAGGGTCCCCCACATGTATAACAGCCTCGGGTCCACACATTCTTAATTCGACCCCCTACATACTTGTGTATGTAACAGAAACAGATAAAGTATTATAGCACAATCACCAATAGGTCACGGTATTCTTTAAAAACATGTTTTGAAGTAGATAATCGATATCCACATGTACATATGTACTAAGTATGTATGTATGTGCATAAATTTACTAGAAGAAACTAACAATTAACCTCAATTTTTAATACATAGTATAACAGAAGAGTAATAAATTCGAAAAGCTTAAGCATTTTTATTATATTTTAACTTATCATAATTATTTTTAAACTGACTCTTGATTAATGATAAAATACCACAATATAACAATTACATTTGCTTTTCACCATCTCATCTATTCTTTAATGCGCTTCATTAGCGCGATTGGCCTCGATATTCTTAAACCGGGTACATTCTCGAGCTTTTAAAAGCCATTTTGCGAATTTTACATTTTTCGTTAATTGAGTAAAGACGGATTTTCATCCAGTTAGTTTATATGCATTTAAATGAAGGCATTTAAAAGACTTCCTTTACATTAGTTACATTTTTATTAAAACAGCTACAAACATGTGCAATTTGTGGTAACCTGTAAAAACGGCACAAAACTATTTTAAAATATGTAGTATATCTGATTTCTACCGTTATAAAGTCATGAAAAAAATTCACATACTTTACTTTTCAGCAACGCGGTTTACCATAACAAACGATTTTAAATGATATTGATGTCAGCGATGGAAGTGGTGGAAAATAGATGGAGATGCAGGAGTTTACTTGTCCTCAGTGGCGGCAAAGTTACACTCAAACAATTCTACTAAACTAGTTTGCCAATGCAACATAACGAACTTGTTTGTTGGTCAATCGGGAGTATTTGGTAAATTTATCTATCGTGTCCGGTGAAAGAACTTTCAGTTCAGCGACTTCGATAAGAAATTAAAATTATGTTGATCTACATATCGACAGCTGAGTGGGGGGAGGTCGACCTATCTCGGCAGCCAGTTCAATTTCTCAAGAACGCCCTATTTCAGAATTGGATTGAAAAACGCCCTTTATCAATATATTTTCTATATATTTCCACTTGAGATAGGGGGTTTTTTAAGGAAATTCTGAGATAGGACGTTCTTCAACCAAATTCTAAAGTAGGGCGTTCTTGAGCCATTTTCTGAGATAAAGCGGTTTCGAATCGGCTACCAAATAAGCCGATCTTCCACTTAGCTATCGATATGTATGTATGTAATTGCGTACAAAGAGTAGTCGAAACAGTTTGTGCAGACTTCCTCATTGGTTACGTTTTATGAAGATAAGTATGTACATATCAGGGTTGTTGCGAATATTCGCATTCGCATTCGCATCCGCGGAGCTTCCGCATTAATTTTAACATTCGCATTCGCAATAATCAATGCAAAGCTCTTGCGAATGCGAGTATTGTGCAAGAACACTGATAAAACGTATATCTGGCAAACAAAATCACAAATTGTAGCCTTTTTTTTTTTGTTTTTTGAAATGCTATATTAAAACTGTCCTCGTACGTTACAGGTTCTCCAAATTCTGAAACAACCAAAGGAAAGAGAGTTAAAAACGCTTTGAAAAACAACTGTTTTTAAACAACGATCTTACCATGATGCTATATTATGAAGATGAAAGTTAGGAGAATACATCCGACATTTGCAGCCCGATGCAATTCTCAAAAAGGTATTAAAATAAGGCACACTAAATATAACTGAAAGTCAACTGGTGCAGCATCAATCGAAAATAATTTACAATTTTTTCAAGTTTCAGTTTGTCGCCTCGAGCGAGTAGCTATTTAATGGCACAGGCTTGATTAACGACCTTCCAAGAAACAGGCTGTAACCCGAAAAGGCAGCAACATAACTTTTGATTAAATATAATGTTCCAAGATCTAAATAAAAAAAAAGATTACTAAAAATTACTAACTTTTCTACTTATGCCTTTTGAGTTATTAGCGAGAAATTTTCGCTGTTGAAAGAATCATGGTGGACCATTAAAGATGAAACTACGCAAACGATAGCAAAACCGGTATTGACTCTACGGAATGTTTGGTGGAATTGGATGAAAATTGTCCATTAGCAAAAATTCTGAGAATTTATATTAATTGGATCGTGAAGAAATTAACGATAATCTTAAATTTTTATATGAGAATTGAAGTCGGTTTTCTTTTTTGCTTAAAAATTATATGTAATTTATATTATTTTCAAGTTTTATGATGGTGATTTCGTTTCTTCCAAAAAAAGTGTTGCCCTTCCCCGGCGCAAAAGAGGCATGTTTTTGCCTTCTTGTCCTTGTCTAGGTCACGCATTTCATAATATTTTCGTTTTAAACAACCATCTAATTTTCAGGGCAACCATTTCCCCTGACAAAGCTTCACAGGGCAGAGTATTGCCTTTCTTGCCTTACAAAAGTGTGACATTTTAAGAAATGAACACAACATTTTCTCACCCTTTGCCTTTAATTTAGAATCGAACACGGAAAGAAGTGGTTAGCATTGCGCGCTACCATTACGCAGGGCCTGGGTTCAAGCGCGGCTCAACCCAACATCAAAAAATTAAAAACAAAAAATGTGTTTTTCTAATAGAAAATTGTAATGACAAAGTCGGGCATTAAAACGTATTCGTGACTGGACTGGACTGGACTTGGATATTTTTCAGTTGAGATTTATTCGAACAGACTAAATGTAATTTGCACTCTCAGTTTCCCCTAATTTGCACGTTTTTTGAGTAAGAGAACGCAAAAGCTGTAATAATTTTCTACACTTTTAGACAACTTAGAATACGAGAATACTTCTTTTAATTGATCAACAGAATAGGTTTGTGCTCCATCAGACCAGGCTACACACAAGATTGCTGACTTCACTAAAATTTTGGAAGCTGGCTGGTGAGTTTTTATGTATACCGAATATGGCACTGGCCTTCTTCCCCCCAGTTTATCATTTGCTCCAATCTCTGCAGGACTCCCTCGCTTACTTTAAGTTGACTTCAATATCGCCTTGTGAAAATCTAATAATTTAGCTTTTTGCCCAGGAACTAAAGAATTTCTACAGTGTTGGCGTTATGGTTTTATCAGAAAAATTGCAAAAGATTACCAACCAAAATAGAGTACTTGGTAAAAATTCATTTGAATGGTCAATTCCTGACCTTACTTCCCCAAAATTCTTTAAATTATTCCCTAAAATTCCAATAATTTTTTTAACTGGAATAATTAAAACTCAATTTGATAAGGAAAAATTCCTTGCGGACCAGAGAAACTTGAACATAGCCTATATTCCTGGATCTCGGACTTTGTATTAAACTACGGAAGAAGTTTTTCAAATCAGAATAGCTTTAGTAATTTAATTTTTCTTTGAAAGAGACTTTATGCTTTCAAGGCTTTGCTTTGTTCGATATCTATTTCCAAAATCTTATTTGTAGGTATTTAGCAATATGCAAGAGCAATAGCCTTGCCATATTTTAGCCATGCAGCAGTCATTTATTATATTTATGTAAATACATATCTATGTACATATATACTTTTAGATGTACCCTTTTTGGGGGGGGAGGTACTCGATGCGTATCGCGGCGAATTGAACATATTCATACCGGACGTAAATCTACGAAAGTATCCAGCAGCATATTCACAAATTCCTACTCCTTATACATATGTATGTATGTATGTGAGCACGTATGCATGTTACCGTCATCATCATAAGTAAAATATCCTTGTAGTTATGATTATTATCGTTTTGAAAAAAACTTGCATAGTGCAGATGTATGTAGTGCATAATTGGAAGGTGTGTTTTCTGTAGCTACACGGCGAATATTTTAGAACACGCGCTCACGCAGCAGTTGAACAGAAAGAAGGACCTGCGTAAAAGCTCGACAACACACCAAGGCCAAAGTGCCAAAAAGCGTCGCAGCGCTACAAACACGCTCAATAGTGAGCTTGCTATGCAGGTTGAACCAGTTCCAATTCGACTTGTTCTTTTGCTGCGCCATTCAATTTTGCTGCTATTTAAATTTTTTTTTTCTGTTTAGTATGGTATTATCCTGTCGGGTGTACTCGTGCAGTTTTTTCTCACATTCCTTGAACTCAGAGCAGGAGGCAGCGATGGCGACGCGCGCTCTCAATTTCACGCTCTTGATAAGCCAATGAAAATGCTGAGTAGATGTGCCTGCTCAATTCGTGTTTTACTTTTTTTTTTTTCTTTATGTTACCTTTCGGTTTCTGCGAGAAACTGAGTAATTGGGTTTAGATATAATTTTAAGATACGATTATTTAGAAATGTGTGTCGCTGCGCTTCAACTTCAACGAGTCAATTCTATGAAAGCTGCATACAAAAATACATTTTCTAAATAGGCGGATGTGTGTGTGTGTGTGTGTGTGTGGGATGCATTCACGCACACATTTATGTAAATACATACATACACAAATATAAATGTCTCTTTGTTTGGAGTATTAATATTCTTATGATAAACGTCCAAGTTTTCAGCGTTTTTCCCAATTCCTAAAACATACACACACACGCACACACGCACTTAACGTTCTATTGCCGGCCGTTTCATTTAGCTTCTGGTTCCGTTCGATTCCTTTTGGGCTGGTTCGAATTATTTCTTGCTGCGATGATTTCTGCAGTGCAGTCAGTCGTCTGGCGGAGCTCCCCAGACACTCCACTACATACATACATATGTATGTATGTATATATGGATGGATGTAGTCAGCACAAACGAAAGGTGAGGAGTAGTTACATTTACACACACACACACACACTCACTCACACACATACTATACACTTTTAAGCGCCCATCATCCAGTAAAATACATAATGTCGCTCGATCCAATGAGGTGCTTCCGAGTTGAAGTTGAAAAATGTATTCGCGTTCAAGCTAGAGCAATGCGAAGTTTCACACGCACACTTTAGGGAGCGGTGTCGTGAGAGCGCTACTGAGCGGTACAAGGGGCGGCACGAGTTTCAGTTCACGTCACTCACGCAGGGGGGTTTTCTTTTGAGGGTATACAAAATTTTTACACAATTTTCATTGGGGAAAAATTGAATAATTGCTTTTGTATAAAAAAGACAACTATTTTTCATTTCTATTCAACTTTACGCAGCACATAATACGTTTCTTTTTGTTATAATGTATTATCGATTATATGTATAAATACATACATATGTGCATAATTTGTATATACATACATATTTTTATCTGTACTACATGAAAAGCTATACGTATTCACTTTTTTGCCCTTTTTTATTTCACATTTAGCAAACTTTTTCATACACTTTTTGGAATTATGGCTTCAAATATTAGTTTCAATTCTTTTTCTGTATTTTTTTCCAATACTTATATTCACCTTTTTTCACACTTCAAACGAGTACACACATTCAGACTTTTTTTGTGTAACTGCAGCTGCGACCACTAACTACTTCACTTCTTTGTTTTAATTGAATGCTAATGCCTTGGCTTGGCTAGTGTGTGGTGGTGCTAGCTACTACCGCTGCCCGTTGTATAGTATATGCGCCCAAGCTGTGACTGCGACTGTGACTGTGACTGTGACTGTGCTTTTTCAGTTTGACTAATTTCAATTTCTTCTTGCAAATACACAAAACATTTTGGCAGCCGCTCCAAATATTAACCACCTTGTTGTGCTAAAGTTCAATGTCTACTAGAAGCGGGCACGGCTCTCGTATGGCGAATAGCACAGCGTTTTTACGGCACGCTCACTGTTTTTCATAGTCTATACTTGTATTTCGGGTGCCGTATTCCACAAAGAGTATCGACGACGACGACGACAACGACAACGACAACTACAAGGCATAGACGAGAGTCAAGTCAAGTCAAATCTATGAGTACTATGCTCCTTAGCTGCAGCTGTCAAACAACGGTCGACAACCTACAGCCGATAGCGCTTCGAAATGTTCGCTCTCAATGTGCCTACGGTGAGATGACATTGCGAGTGTAGCAGCAATGCGGCTGCTTGGTTACCGACACGCTATCACCACCGATATAACCCTAGTCAGAGCAGGATGGCCGACTATGTAGAGGCAAATGTGGCATTTTTACATACAATCAACACTACCACCGCCGCCATATGGCGCTCAATTGCTTCTAAAACCGGACCGACATCGGCGGTCAACTTTACGGCGAATTTCCACTTTGAGTACTCCCTGACATGGCGGAGAGAAATTGTGGTTGTCCGGATCGCTCCATTTTTGCACTCTCCCTCCTCTCTCGAAGGCAGCCTTTTTATCTTTCTGCACTGAAATTCATCTTAGTAGCTCACTAGTGCAGGGAAACGAAATTTTATTGATTTTTCGTTTCATTTCAGTTTTATCAAATTTGACAACAGATAGTGTCGTCCATAACTTGAAATGAACATACATACATACATTCCAGCTGCTAGCTTATAGAAGCTTTCTTCATATTGTTTTTATACTTATAAGCAAATGATTTAGCTAGTTAGTAAATACTTAGTAGTCTACTACATAATTATTTATATACAAACAGTCGTACATACATACAAACAAGACAGCCGTACACACCTATATATACAGAATCTTTACTCACATGAGTAGATATGTATGTACATATATATGTATGTATTTGCATACACCCACATACAAATATGTATGTACTAACATTTGTATACATATGTATATTTACCTGTTCACCGAGCGCTAAGGAGATAAGCATCTTTCAAACCCTACTGGAAACTGCCTTTAGCCCATTTCAATGTGAACGCTTTAGTACAGCAGGTATAGTAGTTACTAAGAGCTAGTCTAGTAAGTCTCGTTTCCGATGCTTGACAAATTCAGCATCATTTGTTGGAGAAATATTTTTTTCGACTGGCCAGTCGGGTGCAGAAAAGGTTGAAGTATGTACGCATATCGGTTTAAATAAAAAAGGCGTGAGTACCAGATACTAATGAAATTTGATGTGTTAACATCTGTATCCCAAACTAAACCCGAAATGGTTCCAAAAAAGACTTGAACTAGTTCCGAGCTAGCAGGGTCATTTTCAATGCTCCTTTTCTGCCTTTCAAGGCGTATGCAATTAAACTATGCCTGAGGGTATATGCAGAAAGTGGGTCAGCACATCTACATACGCTACATCTACAATGCCTTGAAAGCACACGAAATCACCTCAAAGCGGACGTGGGATTGCTGTCAGCGCTTAACACTCAAAATAACCGCAATCCGAGTTTACTGCATTTGGGTAGGAGAACATAGCGGAATCATGGGCAATGAGGTGGCAAAATTGGCCAGGGAAGGAGAACAGAGATTCATAGCACTAGTATCTTTCTTCGTTCTACCATGAAGCATCGAAGAAGGAGCGCAAGATTACTCCGTAAATACGGCAGGTAACAGACAGGCTATTTACGAAAATTCTTCAGCCCGAAAATATCAACAAGCTGAACCAAAGCACCACACAAAGCACAACATAACAATTGTTACAGGCTCTTCCTACTGCCAAATGCAGGATATGAAGAACTTGTCAAACCTGGAAGCAGTTTGCTCCCATCAGTGCAGGTTGTGTTGTGATGAACAGGAACATCAGAGCACGTTATATGATAATGTTAAGCACTTACTAAGCTCAGACTTCGCTTCCTGCTGTATTGCTGTATCTAGAAGCAAATGACCTAAATAGCATTCAGCAAAATTGAGATTTGATCGTCTTTGGTTGGGCGGTAACTATTTTGCTTACTCCCTCCACTTAAAAATAATCGTATCTAAACACATAAAGTAAAGTCTTCGAAGTCAAACTTACAAGAAGGCTAAGCTCTTATGTTGGGTCGGCAAGTCGGAATGCAAATTGAGAAAGACATTTTTTTCGCTATCCAGTAGTGTGAGCCATATTCACCCTTATACATATATGGACCGTGACCAATTGACATGACCGTTGCCAATTTCGATAATTATAATAATTATTCACATATCAGGACATCGGCTAGGTTATATTGTTGTTAACGTTGACTGACGTTGTCGGGCGCTAGAAGTTGCTACAAAAAAGACCCAAAACAAAGATGTGTATTTATTTTATTAATTTTTTTTTTTTTGATAAAGTGTCGTCGTCGTCGTCGCAATATGCTTACACAATACCGATTTAGAGTTGAAGCGAAGTCGATGTTGAATTTGACGAAAAAATGAAAACGATGTCGACGACGACAACCGTAATAGGATTTTATGCTTAGTTCACAGTATATAATTAAATGTATGTTTTAGCTACGTCATTTAAAATGATGAAAGTGTAAGTGAAATATGGGACAAAACTCATGGAGACATAATTTCCCGCTGGGTCATTTACTCATATACATACATACATATGTATGTCCATAGGTTTATGCACGCGCACAAGTCCATTCATTATTAATGCATAACTTGATTCAAAAGTGTTTAAATATTAGTAAATGTCATCCATTGCAAAACTAAAAAAAAAAAATAGAAACATTTCTCGGAACCTATTGGGTCATTGTTACCTTTCCACATCGCAGTGAGGCGTCATTTAGTCTTGCTCATTGTTTATTGAAAAGTTTCTTATCAAATATTAAACAGTCAACTTCTGACTCTCCAATTACTCAAGACATTTCTGTACAATTACGCAAAACTTGTGAGTAATTAGCAACGCTGCATTTTACCTGAATATGTACATATGTATGTATGTACGTACATTCGTTCAAAATAATATTTGTATGTATGTATTGGCTAGTAGTACATGCATATTTTGCTAAAATTTTAGAAACAATTGCGAGAGTCGTGTCGAATGCAAGTCGTTTCTCTAGAGTCGACTCGTATCGAAAATATAACGTCATTGCCTAAAATTTCCACTCGACTGTATATTAAAACGAAAAACTTGGCAACACTGCATAGTTTTCGACGGTTTTCGACAATTTTCGTCATTTACTTATTTCAGCACGACAGTAAACAATGCGGATGTTGTAATGTGCGACTTACGCAATGAGGCTGCTTATTTTGGTCTGACATAATTTATCATTCAAATTTGCAGCAATGACTAAACATGTAAAAATTGTAAAAAAATTATGTAGATTTATCATAGAACCGTCCAATTTAAGGAAAAAACATCTAACTACAATCGAATGAATTGATGCCAAAATGCATTATACTGTCCCAAGAATATATGGAAAAAGCATAGTATACATAAAGTTTTATGGCTGCAGGATAAAGATAACTCGTGCCGACTTTTAGTTGAAGTTTTAGTTCATAACTTGAATGTAGCCTTTATGTAGCCAAATCGTCCATGAAAACTTTGGAAATGAGAAATATTCTATATGCTTCCCATATTTGAACGCATTTCTAGTAAATCTGCATCTTTAAATTTTTAATAGATTAGGTTAGGTTAATCTGGCCGGCGTTGAGCCGCACATAGACCGGTAGGTCCTTAGCGTTGCCGATTGGAGCCCGTTTTTGGGCGTTAAAGTAGACATCACAAATGTCAACACTTTTTGCGAATTTAAGTAGAAATTTCGGCCCTACTTTCCTCTAACTTCTCGCATTGGTAGGCTCCCAAGCATTTTAGTCGGTTTTTTCACAGTGCAGAACATTAGCAGATAAGATGCTCCAAGGTTTCCCTGATCTCCCGCTCACGACACTTCCTGTCGAGCTGTGCCCCAGGGTTCTGAAATTGAATTCCCCTACGTGTTACGTGTACGGTTTTCGCGACTGACGATTGCTGTGTAGCACCAATACATCAGAGCAGGTGACAGACTCCAAGTGACTCCCAGAATTCTTTTGCAAGCATAAGAGGCGTGACTGTCCTTCTTCACCCTTTCATCAACATAGCGTTTCCACAGCAGCTTACTGTCCAAGTCTACTCCCTAATCTTTAATTAACAGCTCGGTGCTACCTAGCCTCGGGAATCTCCACACTGGGGCCTTATATCTTCTTGTGAAGAGTATACGGTCTGTTTTGTCTGCGTTATCGCCCAGCCCTGCTCGAGATGCCCATTGGTCAATGAGTTTCAAGGCGCTGTTCATTACATTACTGATAGGGCTGGTTTCTCCAACTCAACTTAACTTAGTTTAGCCATTTTTTGGACTTAAGTCAAAAGTTAGCCTACCTTTTACACAGCTTATTCTTGACTTAGTCTAAAAAATTGGCTAAACAAAGTTAAGTTGAGTTGGAGAAACCAGCCCATAGTGTCTAGGTACTTCCTATGTCGTCTGCATACGACATTAGCTTGGGTGCTTTTCCCTCGAAGTCCTTTAGTAATTTGCTCACTTGAGACATTATTGAATTCTCCGGAAATATCCAGAAATACCTCTAGACCATATTCTTTGTATTCTAGAGGCAACCCTCTCTTTCCTCCACAGTACAGACACTTAGCTCAGCCTCAAACAGTCCAAAAATATCGCCTTCAGCCAAGGTGCCACAAGGTGACTAGCCTTCTGGAGCAAGACTGGGAATAATGCGACTACTCGCGAGGATTTATAGGGCTCAAAGCTGTTCATTGTACATTCTACTTTGTAAGAAGTTATGACGTTTGGCGGGATTTTACTCGCTATACCTCCCCCACAATTAAGGTCTCTCGAGTCCATGTATCCCAAAAAGTGGGTGCTGACCAAGTCTTCTAGCGACACCTCGCTTGAATTGATTCAGTCAAGGTGCGCTTGGAATCTTAGTTAGAAGTTTCCTGAGCCTGCCCACCTCGTTTGTTTCCTCTAAGTTCTAACAGAAGTCCCTCCAGGATTTATTCTATGCCTTTCTTTTTTATATGATTTGAGTAAGTCCTTGTATCGTCCAGTATTTTCCTATACCGTTCCCAATTAGTATTTCTATGTTTTCTGATTACCCTACTATTTCTTTTGGGATAGATCAAAATGTCGAAGCTTGTGTAATTGTAGTCAGAGAACAACGGTGCCTGCAGCACCCTCCAACTATCTACCTTCGTACGACTAATCGTAAAGAGAGTTAGGTCAAGAACTTTCTTGGACCTGGGTCCAATATACGTCGCTTCTTCACCTCCATTACATAGCTACATCTAAGTCTTTTTAACCGATTTCACAAAAAGGAGAACGTTATCAGTTCGTCGGAAGATATATTTTTTATGTACTTTGGACCACGTTAACCGATTTCTACAATTTTTTGGAAGGAAAAGTGTTACCTCAGAGGTGGTCCCGGTGCTTCGTTGTCGTGTGCCATGTGGGCAAGACGCAACGAGTAGCGATTCATCGTTGATGTCTTTTAGCGTCAAAACTGTCAAGGCGCCTATAGAAAAATTGTTATCAATATAAGAGCGCAATTTTTTTTTACCATAACTGCCTTTCTTGCCTTATTATGTGTGTTGGGAAGATTTGTAAATTTTTAATAGGGCGGCAAGATTTCTCGCAAGGACATCGAAAAAATTAATTAACAAAAAATATCCTTTGAAATGTTTATCCTTTAAATCGTTACGTATATTTATAGGATTTAAATTAAATTAAGATTCTTCAAAATCAAATTAAAAAATTTTAAGGACATTTTCGTCATGTTCAAACGGATAATTGAAAAAAAAGTTATATTCAATCTTCTTTCCAATTCTAATTTCAGTTAATGCCCCTTTTTCCATATTTTGTGTAAAATTTTGGAAACATACATATATATTATGATTTACGGTTCTTTAGAAAAAAATCCTGACTACATGGTAAAAAAAGTAAAAACGCAGATTTACTAAATATTATACCGAAAGTCTAAAATGCGTGAACACAGAATTGGCAAAAATTAACGGTAAGTCCTAGCTACTTCAAGCTTGTACATTAATGCTAATGGCAATTTTAATTGTTATTGTTATTGTAGTAGCAGTCGACATTTTCTTCGTGCTTACCTTCGTATTTGTATTCGTGTTCGTATTCGTATTCGTGATTGCCTAAAGGAAGTTCGCTTTAATGCTCATATTCGTATTCATCTTCGCATTAGCGTCCTTATCCATTCGTCTTCGCCTTAGTCTTAGTTTTAGTATTAGTCCTTAACCTTTAGAGTGTCACATATTTATTTTTTATGATACTTATTTACTATGTGAGGATTTTTTAGCTCTCTACCACTCCTTAAGTGTAATCAAGCATCAGATCAAATAATTTTTAATCTCCATCCTAAGAGCACCTATTGCAATGTTTGACAAGCAGCTTCAAAAATATCAACTAGCCTCAACTAGCCTCAAATTCATTGCACAATGTACATATGTACATACTACTTCGTATTATATATGGAGTTCAATTCTTAACCCCTCAAATACAAGTTTCAGCCCCTACCTACCTTTCAAATTCGGGCAAATTAAAACAAAAAAAAGAGTTCTTATTTGAAGCGCAGCTGTGGCTTTGAATATAACTGATTTATATACTCCAGTAAGGTGAGTCAACACCGCATTTTGCATGCAATTGATTCAATGAAGCAGCTCTTCCACTAACCACCATGTATGGAAATGTCAATACATACATACATATGTACATATATGTACGTATGTATATGTTGCATGCCAACATCCTACTCTAAGACATATTTAATTTACACTTACACTTTTCAGGCAAATTTTCGTACATTGTAAATGGCCAAAGTACTTGTATAAACAATGAGAAAGAATTAGGCACTCCCATAGGGGAATTCAGACAACGGTCACTTCCGAGACCCCACTAAACTGGTGAAATGCCACGACAAACAATTGCCACCTGCTCGGTTGCATTTTATTTCCCTTACGTTAGATACTAACTATGTAGATACTACTACCTACGAATGTATGTACATACATAGACTTACTGTCTCCAACGGCACACTTTACCTTCAGCTATTCTCCTTGTTCAATGAGATCATGATGGCACAAATGGTCCCGCTGCCTATCCCGTCACGTCTAACCCACCCAAAGTCGGTTGGTTGGTTAGTTGTTGCTCGCAAAGCACTTGCCGCAGGGAACGATACAAATCCATGTACATACATACTTACATACATACATATATACAATTATGTGCACATAAGCAACATTGGCATGCAAAACTACCAACGTCTACTTCCACATGGGCAACCAACTGCGTGCACTGCGAACATTGTACATTTTACTGCTGTGGCAGCAATAAATTAAAAGCATTCCCGCGGGATTTATTAACCGCACACGCACGGACTCACCAACCTAGATCTGAATCTTTGTGTGTAAGGTTGAATTATATGTACATTTGGGCTGGAATATCTATCCGGATCTTTTGACTATCGGGATCATCCGAATATTCGAGTATTCGAATCCGACTATCCGAATAGTGTTGATATTAGGATATGTATCCGGATATTCGAATCTAAATATCTATATCTACATATCGGTGGCTGAGTGGAAGATCGATTTATTTCGGCAACCGGTTCGAAAACGCCCTATCTCAGAAAACTATTCAAGAACGCCCCACTTCAGAGTTTTGAATTTTATTGGAAAACACTCTATCTAAGAATTTTGTTGAAGAACGCCCTATCCCAGAATTCGGTTCAAAAACGCCCAATCTCAAACGAAAATACATTGAAAATAAGCTGAGATGGGGCGTTTTTGAATCGGCAGCTGAGATAGGGCGTTATTCAACCAAATTCTGAAGTAGAGCGTTCTTGAGAAGTTTTCTGAGATAGAACGATGTTGAAAATTTTTCTGAAATAAAGCGTTTTCGAACTGGCTGCCAAGATACATAGGTCGATCTTCCACTCAGCCATCGATATACATACATATGTACATACATATGTACATACATATATTATACTGCATAACCAAAAAAAAAAGTTTCGGTTTATCCGCCGGGAATACAAAATTTATTATATTTGAAGACGTCCACCAAAATATTTTGGAAAATATTAAGATTTATGTGAGCTGGACCGATCTGAAAATACTTCCAAAAATGGAGTTTCTTATGGATAAAGATCTCATTATTACGATTCCATTGAAAAAAAAATTTAATAATTTTGTTAGAGAAACTATTTTTATTCATTGAAAAACGTCATTTTTGGAGGTATTTTCAAATCGGTCCAGATCACGCAAATGTTAATACATATATTTTCAAATGCTTTTGACGGAAGTCTTCAAATATAATAATGCAGTCTAATGCACATATATAAATATATGTATGTATCTGAAATTTGTAAAAAAAAATAATAGTGCGTTTTGCCAAGGTTTTGTAACAACACTTATTATCACGTGTATTTTCGGCAATTTTTTGCGGACGGTGTTATTTTCTTACACCCAAAAAAACTTGTCGAACATTCTTTGCATGGCAGAAACTGCGTGAAAATCTGATTAGAAAGTTGCAAGTTTACGGAATTTTCTGAAAGTTTAGGAATCTCATTTTTATGTTTTTTATTAGAATAAAAAACTTTACATACTTAGCGAAAAATTCTCTGTGCCAATATTTTTGGTATATATAAATGTTAAGTTCAATAAGACGGCAGCCATAAAACTCGAAAACGGCTTGAATATTTTTTATTTTTTTACGCTATAATACTCGAATGCTTTAAGGCTTACAGCCAAAATTATTTTTGAAGAGGGTTGCCACTTGTTTGAAAATTTTAATAAAATCAAATTGAAAAGATAAGTTAAATATTGCAATATGGGTACCAAACTAAAGAGGTTAAAGAAGGCTTACAGAAGAAAATATAATTGGGTATAATAATTTGTGATGTTATCAAATTTAAATATCCAGATATCTGCGTAGCCAAATGAATGAATATATATTATCTGAGTATCTATGGTACTATTGGGAGTGTATCCATATACATACACGCATATCTTAACGAATATCCGGATATCTGATTATACGAATATTCCCAGCCCTAATGTATATATGTGGGAGTGTGTGTATGTTTTTGCGAGTAAAGCCCCAACAAAAGCATTGTGGAATACTGACGACGCTGTCATTAAAAGGCCATGCAGCACGAAGAGATGCAAAGGGCTGAGGCACAAAAGTATCTGCGAGCATTTATACAATTTTAAATACGTACTTACATGCATTTTAACCCTGCAGTGAAAAGCCAAATCAGTTAGTAAAAATACCAGTTCATTTACTAGTATGTGCTAAAGCGATGGCCTAACAGTTCGACAATTTCGAAGAACTTAAGCGTTCAGCGCCATCTACCTTTAAATTGTCAAAACCAACCATAAAACGAAATTAATTGCTTTTCTTTCAAATGTCAGCTGCGGTGTCGCATGAAGACTACCAGTTCTGGTGCTGAGAACGCAGGTTTGAGTCCGCTTGGAGGTGAGCATAAATAATAAATTTGAAAATCTATTTTCATTGCAGAAAAAACATGCATATGGGAAGAAATACTGGTGCCATTAAACAAACAATTAATAAAAATATTTCTTTTATTAAATTTAAAAATTAAATAAAAAAAAAATTATAATAATAAAAAATTAGGAAATGAACCGCGGACCTCAGGAGTACCACTCTCTGCTCTGTCGGTTATTGCGACTGTTGGAGAGCCGCGAGCAAAATGACATACTTATCGTCGATGTTTTTGCAACCGCCCATCGACCAGTTGCAAAACCGCCTAAATTGCCGTTGTGACAAAAATGACATTTGGTAACCCTGAACTCCAGGCATCGAGATTTATGCATAAAAATCGTTAAATCGTTATTAAAACGACAGCTTTGTAAAATAATAGCTATCAAGGCAATGCCTTTAAAGAATAAACCGTTTTTCGCTCTCCTGTAAAACTTGAGTGCCGTAAGATAGGCCGTTTTGCAAAAACATTGACGTTATGCTTTTCACGGGGGAGAATTGGCACACGATCTCATCAACTGGTATGATGCTACTAGTATTTCTACTAGTAGAAGCTGATGCACAGCCTGACAATTGACATCTCGTAGGACATCGCCATGTTAAAAATACCAGTCGCTAACATTGAAAAAGGATGGAACGTGAACTAGTTGGACTGAAAAGCAAAGTGGTAGCATTCCAGCTCACAACTAGTAGCTTTCCCTGCAGGGAAATTATGGATGCATACATACATACATATACATGAATGCATGTATACTTACAAACAATTAAAAAAAATTGTCATTCGTTCATATTGATTTGAATACAATGTACGCACTTTTGAAGTCAGAGTAGGATAAATACATAGTGCGCATACGGATAAAAATTCGCGACTTAAGCTTTAAACATGGAATTTTGTAAAACAAAAAAATAGCACATTAATGCATTGGCAAACATCCCAGTGTATTACTTCTTTGTATAAGCTGG
>NW_023458558.1:23740919-23743900 GCF_013731165.1 Rhagoletis pomonella
AATGCATTGGCAAACATCCCAGTGTATTACTTCTTTGTATAAGCTGGTAGAAAATATCGATTGTGAACCACCCTAAAATCTTGGGAAATACGTTCGATAACTTTTGCTTTTTTAGCGCATATGTACCTCAGCCACTTTTAACAGTTTAAGTGCTTGTCCCTAACCTACATCATCTGTGGAGAGCCATGCAAGGCGGCGGGCAGCAACATAGTAGTACACAGCGATGCTGTCGGCTGTCGTACAAGCCTAGCACCCGCCCAAAGTCAACCTGATGCTAGAAGGTCGACCGCCGCCCATCAACAGATTAGTTCCGAGTGGTATCACAGGCTCAACAACAACTACCTCTCTGCCGAACTCAGAGGAGGCAAACACCTACCAGGTATGTAGGCAAGGCGCTCATAACATCTAACACTTCTCTCCGCACATCTTCAAGCCGACCATCCTGAAACCGGAAATATCTACTATAGACTGCGCCTATCGACGCTGCCCGCTTTACCTAAAGAGTTGAGCACTGCCACAACAATAACTCTATTCAATAGATGAGAATTCGTAAAGATGGTGTGCACAACTCGAAGGCAAAGGCAAGTGCAAGTTATGAAGTTTGCAGGATGAACTTGGACAAGCTAACCCTAGAACGTTTAGGGTTGATCCTGAAGAAGTAATGGTAAAAATTCACGGAATAAGCTGTTGATTTCGTACATTGCGCAGGGCCTGGGTTCAAAAAACAAAAAGAAATTCACGTTTTATCTAATAGCGGTCGTCCCTCGGCAGGCAATCGCAAACCTCCGAGTGTATGTATTTCTGCCATGAAAAACAGCTTTTCATAAAAATACAATCGCCGTTCAGAGTCGACGTAAAACTGTAGGTCCCTCCCCTTTATGTGACATCAAGGCGCACGCCACAAATCGGAGGAAAAGTTCGGCCAAACACTAACATATGTATGTATGTGTAAGCGCCAATCTATTATTATTATTAACATAATACAACATACCAAAACATAACACAACGTATCAAAACAAAATATTACATAACATAAGATAACATGACATCACATACCTTAACATAAAATAACATATACCATAACAGAACATAACATAACATATCTGATTCTTCAGTTTTATCTTTTCCTTTGCCTATATATTTATGTCTATCACTTTCTATATACTATGAGACACATTATTTTTCATATCGGACACCACTTTCGATTGGTTCCAAATTTTTTTATGGGTTCTATACATGGAATAAGCTAACACTTGTTCGAGGAACTTTTTCTATCGCTTTTTTCTTTGGAGATATGATCCTTCAAAGTTTGCATTTTTTTATACTTCGAGTTCTGCTAAAGAAACGGGTTTAATATTTCTATATATAAGATGGTCAAGATTGTCCTGAAGCTATCTTAGCTATTAACAGTTGAACTTTTTGAAGTTGATTTGCTATGGATTGAAAAAGTTGTGGAACAAATATTGGTAACGAAGCGATATTCTGCCGAAATCCGCAATAAAATCTGCGTTTTGCTTATTTTAGTTCTGCAATTGCCACGCCCATTTCTAGGGGTTCGTCGCCTTAAAGAAAAATCTTGCCATACAAATATTACATTTGGATAGGTATTCTATCGGAATCCGCAATGAATTTTTACTTTTTGCAAAAACAAAATGTTTAAGACCTAACGAAATATACATATTTTAACATAAGTTTTCGAAAAAAAAATTATAAAAGAAATTGTTGGTTCTTACAAAATAAACTATCTCGTCATAAAGAAAAATATTTTTAAAATGGTTCTTGAAAACGCCCACACTCTATATTTAGGACTAAATACCAATTTATAAGAAAATAATAATATCGAAACACCGTAATCATCTGGCCGGCCAGCATTTTAAAGAATTGAAAAAAGGAGCGCCACGTACTAATACTACGACAAAATGAGACTGTGTTGGTGTGCCCAGCATTGATCTACATAAATGCTATTCCAAAACTGCCGCTTAGCACGTTTATTTAACTCAGTGTCAATATTGAAACATACATTTAGGGGGTATTTCCCCCTGATTTACATGTATGACATTTGTGTTAGTGTAAATTTTTAATTGATTTTTCGTTTTAGACTATTTTGAAATTTGAGTAATTTTCTGCACTTTAGCTTCAAAATACCTCTGCAAGGTGAGTCAAATAAGGCCTACCATTGATAGGTCCATAGTTTGCCTAGCGGAAACACAAATTAGGATACTGCTCTGCCTTTGGCCACAAAAATTTGTCAATCATTGTTCTGTAAGAAGCCCCAGAAATCGTTTCTGGCGTTTCATCCTCATTCTCAAAGAAATATGGGCCGATAAGTTTTTCGGCCATAACACCGCACCAAACAGTGCATCTGGATGGGTGTAACTGGTGCTTGGATTTTCAGAGCGCCACAATCTACATTTTTGCTTAGAAAGAAAGTTAGTGTACAGATAACATGTTTTCCTATTATATACATACATACATATGCATAAGATTTTAATGTTAATTTTTCATCATTTTTATTCTTTCTCATTTCCGTAATTTAAACTCCAAATAAAACTATCTTCCTTTAGGCATTGCTGTTTTGGCTGCTTCGGTTTGTTTAGCGGCGTGTGATTTTGATTTGGGCATTGTTGTTTTGGCTGCTCTGGCGGTGTGTGATTGTGATTTGGATTTCTTATAACCAATTCACCAGTCCGTGAAGAGGTGATGACACGCGCATGGCAACGAATTTCACGATTCCTTGCACAAAGCCAATACGTTTTTGGACCTTTGCAAAAATTTCGCAAGTACTCATAACCGGCGAAAAATAATTTCAGTTTGCCTTTTCTGCCACGAGTGATCTCCAATCCACATTTCATAGCTAAAGCCTCCACGTCTGAAAAATTAATTGATTCAAAATAAATGTGTTAGTAAAAGTTAAACTCCTTAACATACTAAACGAAAAAAATACATATTCAAAAAGGTGTAAATTAGCATTTATATAGCAC
>NW_023458558.1:23744000-23745297 GCF_013731165.1 Rhagoletis pomonella
TACTAAACGAAAAAAAATACATATTCAAAAAGGTGTAAATTAGCATTATATAGCACAGCAAAAAGGTATTTCAATTCATTTCTTCAGTTCATTTTATTTATGTATATTTAAGAAATGTATTACGATACATAAATACATTTGTATGCCATAGTCATGTTCACTGTTTATGTAATTAACTGTTCACATTCTGATAAATATCTCAATAATATAAAATAGGTTGTAACAAAATGTTTTGCTGCACCGCCGTGCCATGATTCGATTAAAAATGGCGGCGCGACACAGTGGTCATTTTTGGAAAAAGGGACAAAATCAAATATTTCAGGAACGAGATGAGATAGCGTAAATAAATGTAACGGAGTTTTAAAGCTTTTAAGATGGAGTATTCAGGAAAATGGTCTTATTGGATAAAATAAGTACTTTCACTTTTAAAACGAGCTTCCAAAATAGAAGGTTAGCAAAAACCGAAAAACGCATTTTATTTTTTTAGAAAGCTCATTTATTTCAATATCTCTTCTCATTTCCGGGATTTTTTATTTTGTCTCATTCTTCCACAATAGAACTCTGTGAACTGTTTGCAACGTCTATGGAGATTTCCATAATTTATGTGCAGATTGGTATACGCCGTGTTCGGGGTTACACCTCTGTTGACACTCTACTGCAGGCATGTGCAGCAAGTGCAAATCGTTTGATGCCCATCACTGCTCTACTGTAATGACTGACTGTTGACGCTCCTCTGCTGGCGCTCTGCTACGACTGACGTTGACGTAGACGATCGGGTATCGCCTGTACGCGGATCCCCGGTAAACTGTGAGGGAACGGTGACTCGAAGGCTGCGAACGCGATCTCAAGCGTGCGATGAATTAGGTAAGGACCGTCGTCTTATCCACGCTCAGCCCGCGGGTCTCTACATCTGGTAGTAGTGTCTCTATTCAGTCGTAGTGTTGAGCCTTATCTTTCTCACCGTCCGCCTGTCGGTGTAACAAAATTTGGTATACGATTGCCCTTTATCCAGGTAGGTTGGTATTGAAAATGGGCTAAATCGAACAATAACCACCCACCGCCCATATAACGGTATTTTCGAAAAATGTAAGAACTGCGATATTTTCGTAGATAGTGTCGGCTATCACAGAATGCATCGTAGTCCGATTTTTCGTGAAAACTACGAAAATGCGATCACATCCAATGATATCATTTTCGTAGATTTCTCGAAAAATCGGACTACGATGGATTCCGTGATAGCCGTGAGTGGATCCGATTTGTTGAAAGTTGGAATGTGAAGTAAAATTATGGCAACGCA
>NW_023458558.1:23745397-23748620 GCF_013731165.1 Rhagoletis pomonella
AATGCTAATTTACACCTTTTTGAATATGTATTTTTTTTCGTTTAGTATGTTAAGGAATTTAACTTTTACTAACACATTTATTTTGAATCAATTAATTTTTCAGACGTGGAGGCTTTAGCTATGAAATGTGGATTGGAGATCACTCGTGGCAGAAAAGGCAAACTGAAATTATTTTTCGCCGGTTATGAGTACTTGCGAAACTTTTGCAAAGGCCCAAAAACGTATTGGCTTTGTGCAAGGAATCGTGAAATTCGTTGCCATGCGCGCGTCATCACCTCTTCACGGACTGGTGAATTGGTTATAAGAAATCCAAATCACAATCACACACCGCCAGAGCAGCCAAAACAACAATGCCCAAATCAAAATCTCACGCCGCTAAACAAACCGAAGCAGCCAAAACAGCAATGCCTAAAGGAAGATAGTTTTATATGGAGTTTAAATTACGGAAATGAGAAAGAATAAAAATGATGAAAAATTAACTTTAAAATCTGATGCATATGTATGTATGTATATAATAGGAAAACTTCATTTCTGTACACTAACTTTCTTTCTAAGCAAAGATGTAGACTGTGGCGCTCTGAAAATCCAAGCACCAGTTACACCCATCCAGATGCACTGTTTGGTGCGGTGTTATGGCCGAAAAACTCTTTGAGAATGAGGATGAAACGCCAGAAACGATTTCTGGGGCTTCTTACAGAACAATGATTGACATTTTTTTGCGGCCAAAGGCAGAGCAGCATCCTAATTTGTGTTTCCGCACACTGCTAGGCAAACTATGGACCTATGAATGGTAGGCCTTATTTGACTCACCTTGTATATCATTGCAGAGGTATTTTGAAGTTAAAGTGCAGAAAATTACTCAAATTTCAAATTAGTCTAAAACGAAAAATCTATTAAAAATTTACACTAACACAAATGTCATACATGTAAATCAGGGGGAAATACCTCCTAAATGTATGCTTCCATATTGACACTGAGTTAAATAAACGTGCTAAGCGGCAGTTTGGGAATAGCATTTATGTAGATCAATGCTGGGCACACCAACACAGTCTCATTTTGTCGTGGTATTAGTACGTGGCGCTCCTTTTTTCAATTCTTTAAAATGGTGGCCGGCCAGATGATTACGGTGTTTCGATATTATTATTTTCTTATAAATTGGTATTTAGTCCTAAATATAGAGTGTGGGCGTTTTTCAAGAACCACTTTTAAAATATTTTTCTTTATGACGAGATAGTTTATTTTGTGAGAACCAACAATTTTTTTTATAATTTTTTTTCGAAAACTTATGTTAAAATATATTTCGTTAGGTGTTAAACATTTTGTTTTTGCAAAAAGTAAAAATTCATTGCGGATTCCGATAGAATACCTATCCAAATGTAATATTTGTATGGCAAGATAAAAAATAAAGTCTAAATTTTTGAACTCTGGTTTTAATATAGCCACGCCCATTTCTAGAATATTATTTGATTGAAAAAGTTGTGGAACAAATGTTGTTAACGAAGCGATTTTCTGCCGAATCCGCAATAAAATCTGCGTTTTGCTAATTTTAGTTCTGCAATTACCAGGCCCATTTCTAGAGGTTCGTCGGCTTAAAGAAAAATCTTGCCATACAAATATTATACGAGTATAGGTATTCTATCGGAGTCGCAATAAAATTTAAATTCTTACAAAAACTCGATGTTTAACACCTTACTAAATATATCTCAACATACATATTTAATAGTTGATTCTCACAAAATAATCCATCTCGCCATAAAGAAAAATATTTTAAAAATAGTTCTTGAAAAACCCATTTTTTTAATCACGTTTTTATAGAGAATTAGACGGGGATTACGATGGTATAATTTTGAATCTCTAATTTACTGGTCTTCACTATTGCAAATCAACTTCAAAAAGTTCAACTGTTTATAGCTAAGATAGCTTCAGGACAATCTTGACCATCTTATATATAGAAATATTAAACCCGTTTCTTTAGCAGAACCCGAAATATAAAAAAATGCAAACTTTGAAGGATCATATCTCCAAAGAAAAAAGCGACAGAAAAAATTCCTCGGACACGTGTTATCTTATTCCATGTATAGAACCCATAAAAAAAATTTGGAATCAATCGAAAGTGTGACACCGATTGTTAATTTTATTGGTTTCCTAACTGCATATTATAATGCAAAAATATCAACTGATTAAGGGCATCATCATTTGACAAAAGGTGGCATCTTTTGTCAGAAATAGCATTTCCAGCAGAAGAAAAAACTCTTTCTGACGATGCGCTAGTTGAAGGAGTGGCTATTACTCTACGACTGAGTTTATGCGGCAGCGGCGTTTCGCATTTATGTACCTCCCACCAATTAATTATATCGAAGTCCATATGAAAATATACCTCAATATTTTCCTATCGCCGGAGCTCTGCAGTAGCTTTATCAGTTCTGCTCACAAAGGTAGGTTGTTTAAGAAGATCTGAAAACAGCTCAAAGTTGTCTGAAGGTAACAAAGGCCAATCAAGAAGAAGAAGTAGCACGTAAGCGATGTACAAAATCAACAGCTTATTCCGTGAATTTTTACCATTACTTCCTCAGGATCAACTCTAAACCTTCTAGGGTTTGCTTGTCCAAGTTCATCCTGCAAACTTCATAACTTGCACTTGCCTTTGCCTTCGAGTTGGGCACACCATCTTTACGAATTCTCATCTATTGAATACAGTTATTGTTGTGGCGGTGCTCAACTCTTTAGGTAAAGCGGGCAGCGTCGATAGGCGCAGTCTATAGTAGATATTTCCAGTTTCAGGATGGTCGGCTTGAAGATGTGCGGAAAGAAGTGTTAGATGTTATGAGCGCCTTGCCTACATACCTGGTAGGTGTTTGCCTCCTCTGAGTTCGGCAGAGAGGTAGTTGTTGTTGAGCCTGTGACACTACCCGTACCAAATCTGTTGATGGGCGGCGGGCGACCTTCTAGCATCAGGTTGACTTTGGACAGGTGCTAGGCTTGTACGACAGCCGAAAGCATCGCTGTGTACTACTATGTTGCTGCCCACCGCCTTGCATGGCTCTCCACAGATGCTGTAGGTTAGGGACAAGCACTTAAACTGTTGAAAGTGGCTGAGGTACATATGCGCTAAAAAAGCAAGAGTTATCGAACGTATTCTCCAAGATTTTGGGGTGGTTCACAATCGATATTCTCTGCCAGCTTATACAAAGAAGTAATACACTGGGATGTTTGCCAATGCATT
>NW_023458558.1:23748720-23751013 GCF_013731165.1 Rhagoletis pomonella
TGCGTTGCCATAATTTTACTTCACATTCCAACTTTCAACAAATCGGACCCACTCACGGCTATCACGGAATCCATCGTAGTCCGATTTTTCGAGAAATCTACGAAAATGATATCATTGGATGTGATCGCATTTTCGTAGTTTTCACGAAAAATCGGACTACGATGCATTCTGTGATAGCCGACACTATCTACGAAAATATCGCAGTTCTTACATTTTCCGAAAATACCGTTATATGGGCGGTGGGGGGTTATTGTTCGATTTAGCCCATTTTCAATACCAACCTACCTGGATAAAGGGCAACCGTATACCAAATTTTGTTACACCGACAGACGGACGGTGAGAAAGATAAGGCTCAACACTACGACTGAATAGGGACACTACCCAGATGTAGAGACCCGCGGGCTGAGTGTGGGTAAGACGACGGTCCTTACCTAATTCATCGCACGCTTAAGATCGCGTTCGCAGCCTTCGAGTCACCGTTCCCTCACAGTTTACCGGAGATCCGCGTACAGGCGATACCCGATCGTCTACGTCAACGTCAGCCGTAGCAGAGCACCAGCAGAGGAGCGTCAACGTCAGTCATTACAGTAGAGCAGTGATGGGCATCAAACGATTTGCACTTGCTGCACATGCCTGCAGTAGAGTGTCAACAGAGGTGTAACCCCGAACACGGCGTATACCAATCTGCACATAAATTATGGAAATTTCCATAGACGTTGCAAACAGTTCACAGAGTTCTATTGTGGAAGAATGAGACAAAATAAAAAATCCCGGAAATGAGAAGAGATATTGAAATGAATGAGCTTTCTAAAAAAATAAAATGCGTTTTTCGGTTTTTGCTAATCTTCTATTTTCGAAGCTCATTTTAAAAGTGAAAGTACTTGTTTTATCCAATAAGACCATTTTCCTGAATACTCCATCTTAAAAGCTTTAAAATTCCGTTACATTTATTTCGCTATCTCATCTCGTTCCTGAAATATTTGATTTTGTCCCTTTTTCTAAAAATGACCACTGTGTCGCGCCGCCATTTTTAATCGAACCATGGCACGGCGGTGCAGCAAAACGTTTTGTTACAACCTATTTTATATTATTGAGATATTTATCAGAATGTGAACAGTTAATTACATAAACAGTGAACATGACTATGGCATACAAATGTATTTATGTATCGTAATACATCCCAACAAGCAAAATAAACTTAAAGAAAGTTTTTTTTAAGTTTTCAATTATAAACATTAAGCTTACAAAACGTTGATTTTTTGTTTATAAAACGTTTGAAAGTAAGCGTAATATAATCGAAAAGGAACATTGGTTATAAGCGTAGAAATATAAACTTGTAATAAATGTTCAAAAGAAAGCTTTTTATAAGCGTAAAAGTGTAAACTTATAATAAAGGTTCAAAAAAAGTTTTATATAAGCGTATCAATATAAACTTACTAAAAATTTTCAAAAGAAAGCTTTTTATAAACATTTTTATAACCCTTTATTTAAAGATATTTCATTAAAACCTCATACATAGATTGCTTAAAATCTAGAAACTAAACGAAATGCGAATTTTCCGCGGACTCATCTACAGTCGCGAAAATATAAATAGGGAATAGACATTTTAGCATACAAATTCACAATAACACATACAAATTAAGCATAAAAAAGTTAATTATTACATCTTGTTGCGTGCTTTCAATTACTTGCGGTTATTGGCAAATTGGAAAAGGGACATCGATGCAGCTATATATTGCGCTTTATCGCCGCCATTCTCATTGATGAACTTTTCTGAAAAAAATTTAATACATTTTTAATTGAATGTTAAACTAAGAAAGGATAAGGGGAACTCATCATTTGAAGACTCGAATGCTCCACCGATTAGCGCAGCGGGTCCTGGATTGGATTTTCTTGTTTTACCGCATTGGTTTTATTTAATTTTTTCTTTTAATAATATATTTAAAAAAACGTAAACACGTCACTTACGATTGAAAAAATTTTATATTTACTACTTCATGTCGTTGGCATTTACATTTCATTTATAAGTTTAAGCTATTTATAAACATTCGCTCTCAAAACTTATTAAAGGTTTGTTTGAAAAAACTTTTAATAAGCTTAATATTAAAAATGCTTATTTAACGCTTATTATAGCAAACTTAATTTAAGTTATTTTTAAAAACGTTTACTGAAATGCTTGTTGGGATTTCTTAAATATACATTAAAAAAAAATGAACTGAAGAAATGAATTGAAATACCTTTTTGCTGTGCTATATAAATGCTAATTTACACCTTTTTGAATATGTATTTTTTT
>NW_023458558.1:23751113-23756644 GCF_013731165.1 Rhagoletis pomonella
TTAATTAGCATTAGCAGCGGTATTTCAATAAATTTCTTCAGTACATTTTATTTATGTATATTTAAGGATTTTATTACGATACATAAATGAATTTGAATGCCATAGATATGCACTTAACTGTTATCGTAAATAAGAAACAATTAATTTATCAAAAGAACAAAGCATCAAATGCATTTTTAATCACTCTTTCTTGTCGCAGGCATATTCTGTTGTAATCGCCGTATATTAGATATTTTATCATCACCTCACCAGTCAGTGGTTGGCGATAATGGACGCAGAAGCTTAAAATAAATAACTGTTCAGAATCTTTTAAATATCTCAATATTGTAATATAGGTTAGTTAATACCTTGCTCTAATCCCTCGCGCAAAATAGTTTAGTTTACACATAGTACATAACACGGCTACACAAAATAGTGTTTTGAACTGGGCACGCGACATCTGTATTTCATTTTCAAGTGCTCAATTTAATCTAACAACAAAAAAAAAAACCGTGAACATCACATAAATGTGCTACTAAAATGAGGTTAGACTTGAACCAAGACCATTTGTTTCAATGCTGACCGCGGATTCGGATTCAGCTCATCAAAATTCATAGGAACGCATTTGCCGCAGCCCCGGATCAAGACGCTTCTCTTTTGTGCGCCCATATATTCTTTGAGAAAGACGTGTGGTTTTAGGTGCTGGAAGATTTTGTTAAAATATTTACTCAACCTTATGGGTTTCATTTTCCTCGAACCGGTTCACTTTTCACTTTTGATTTTCATGGTTTTACTATGGGCGGATGACAAATTTTCGAGCGATTTTTTTTTTCAGGCGAAACCCAGGATAAGGCAGATTGTTTACATCCATTTTCGTAGTTTCGTTTTTTAAACACCATTTGAATTTTAAATTATGAATTGTTTTTAGCAAGCTCGAGGCTAGGCAATTTAATAAAAGACAAAACTTCGTTCTATTGATATTTTAGCTGTCAAATTATTAAAACGAAAGCTTGAGTTTTATTTAATCGATGGGCCGCAAGCCTGTTAAAAATGTTTCCCTATTTAAAACCAACAATTTTATATCATAGCTTGAACAATAAGAAAAAAAGTTATATTATCTGCTTATACATGGTAACATGACATTAAGTAGGCCTAAGCGCCAATTAGAATAGATACACCTATTGCATCTATCAAACATTCAATTATCAGTTTCAAATATAATCATGTGAATGTTCCCCATTACGTAAGACATATCGTTCAACACCGTTTACGAGACGCGTAGTGGCGCGCGCTTTACATTTAGCACTCTTATAGCGAGCACAACGCCAATTGGTGGTCTGTTTTAGCTTGCGGTCAATCACAAATTCGTATGAGTTGATGATTAGCTTCTTGCGTTTCTTCTTCGTTCTGCCGAATGATGCCATCGGTGAATACAAATCAGCACGTTTCTTTTTGCCTGTAAAAAAGTGTAAGATGCAATTAGTGGGTGTAGAAGAATAATTAATTATATTCATAATTGGCAAACATTAAGGCAAGATTTTCGAACTAAATAAAAACTCAAGTTATCGTTATTTCGATTTTAATTAATGTATGTTATTGTAAACCAAAATACATACACTTGCACATATGTGTACATAAACTTATGTCGCTATTCATACTTTAATACTATGATACGATTTCGAGTTAGATCTATGTATATAAATAGTCTACAACAAATTGTATATTTAAGTGTTTTAAAAGCTATAGCTTTTAAATTGTTTACACATTTTGTTACATCTTACATTTTAGCGTTTTTTTTTAATTCTTCATTTTTTGTGTATATGCTGTTTTTATAACATAAAATAAATGTAATGAATACTATATATGTATTTTGTCAAATGCAAAAAATAAAGTGCTTATGAGCCTGGTAGCCCCAAATAACTCTTAAATAGTGAATTTGTCATTTCTTGGTAATTTAGTTGTTTACATCTAGTTTGCTAAAGTATTTTTATCCAACACGAAGTAGTTCGTGAGCTGAACCATGCTGTTAATAATTCTTATATGTATCTTCAAACGTAGCATTTCTATTGAAAAGAAGGTATGTGGCAGACAGGAAAACTTAAAGGGGACATACGGCTCGGAAATAAGTTTTCAAGAAAAACTCCTTTAGAGCAGTGTCGGGCACTTTTGACTTTCCTGTTCAAGCGTGAATATGTTGTCTTTCGCCGCCAACTTCGCTGCCATCACACGTACACTTTATATGCTACTTCGTATTGCGTTTGCGTTCGGCAAAGGTAATCAAAGCAAATGCTGTTAAGCAAGATTGCACAGCAGCACCCTTCGCAATATGTATTATATGCTCATCACTGCTTAAAAGTTAAAAAGATAACTTGATTAGTACGTTTTTTTATCAACCTTTGAAGTGAATTATGTAGAAAGACTAATGCAGCTAGTTGTTGCACTGAGATCAGCATAGCATCTTCTATAAGAATCGCTAAATACGTAAAAATCATTTTTTTTCGACCGTAGGTCCCTTTTAGATTTTCCCATAACATGTATCGAAAAAAAATATATATTTTTTCAACGTAAGAGATTATCAATTAAAAATTGTCTTAAAAAACACTGAACTTAATATAAGGTTAATTGAAATCTTGTTTCAATTTGAGAAAATGTTAAAAAATACTCAGCAATTTCGTAGCCGAATTTCATTTCAAACGAATTTTTTAGTATAAATATATATATTGCTCAATTACTTCAATGGTGTCATAATCCAAAAAAACAAAAAACTCGAGAAAAACGGCTTTAAAGTTTTGAATTTACATTTTCAGTCAGGTTCTGCAAATCACTTCCGAGGGAATTTGAACCACAGTAACTAATTTTTTTCCGTAGCTTGCGAATTTTTTATGCGCATAATTAATTTTCGCACTTTAAGAGAATTTGTTGTTTCAATATACGCACTCGTGATTTCTTTTCCATCAATTCGACTGGGCTATGGTTATGAGGAGTCTTGTGCTCGATACGTCCCTCCACCGTGTGTACGCGCCCATGACACTTATGTCGCGTAGTATACTGTGTACACCGCCAATACACCTTGTTGCGTATTCTCTTCTCATGCACATAATGAAAACCTTCGTGAACTAACAGTATACGACCTTTTTGGCTGCGTTTGTACTGAATCTTTGAGGCATCATCAGTATCATTATCGCCACCAACATCGACAGACACAGACTTGTTATGAGCAACTGTAATTAGAAATTATAGTATTAATTAGTAAGATAAGTAAAATAAGCGCATGCAAAAAGGCACTTATTAAAATATGGTCATATCGCTTATTTGCCAGAAGGCTGTTATAACTCATTAAGTGGCATTTTTCCGGAAGCGTGTTTATAGTTTTCAACTGGGGCTGGATTCTGTAACTGTGAGTTTTCAAGTGTATACTGAAAACTGTGTACACTTACTCATTTTGCGAATCAGCAAGTTTGAGAATCGAGTTTTAACGGTCAAAATTGTGTGCACTTCTCTTTCGAAAAACTTACTGAATTTTATTCGGCGAGCTTTTGGTTGTAACTATTGCACTCGGTGTGCACTACATTTTCTCAGTTACAGAATCCAGCCCCTGGAAGGACAGTCCTTGGCCAGATGTAAATCTAGGTAGTTCCGGTTACGTAGACCCGGCTGTCGTGGGAACGGAATACATATTATCTTCTTACCCGGGTAACTAAACAATATCTAACAGTGAACTTTTTACACTACATATATGAAGCGTGATATAACGAGTATGTTCGTTTTTTTTTTTTAGAGTTATGACGATCTTTTAGTAAATCTGCGATATGTATATGGGTCCACTAGATATTATTTGTTTTTATTTTGACAACTTCAACTAACATTTTTTTTTTCTAAAAAATGGGCTTTTCAAAATTTACATAAAAATATAAAATAAAAAAAATAAAAAAATAAAAATGCTAAGGAAATCTCGAAATTTTCAGTTTTTTAAATTTGTACGAAATTTGTGTCCCAGCTCTTCTTGCCTTTTTACCTCGCTTATATTAGCTTGGGATGTATGTAACTATAAAATAATGATGCGCCTAAAAGATGCAGCGGTTTCCATTCTCAAGTTACATACCTGATGACAGCACGAATGGGAATTATAAAAGCGAGTTTTTAGTTTTTTAAACTATAATTTTTTTCGTTAACATTGCTGCTACAATTATGGCCGACTTTTTCCGTAGCTTGCGAATTTTTTATGAACCTAAATCATTCTCGCACTTTACGAGAATTTCTTGTTTCTTGTTTTTGTTGATTTCTTTTCCATCAATTCGACTGGGCTATGGTTATGAGGATTCTTGTGCTTGATACGTCCCTCCACCGTGTGTACACGCCCATAACACTTATGTCGTGTAGTATACTGTGTACAACGCCAATACATCTTGTTGTGTATTCTCTTCTCATGCACATAATGAAAACCTTCGTGAACTAACAGTATACGACCCTTTTGGCTGGGTTTGTACTGAATGTCTGGGGCATCATCATTATCACTATCACCACCAGCATCGACATACTTGTTATGAGCAGCTGTAATTAGAAATCAGAGTATTGATTAGTATTGATAAGTAAAATGAGCGCATGCAAAAAGGCACTCATTACGGAAACTAAGCGCTTCCCGTTTTCTTTACAATTTCCAACCACACAAAAGCGGCGTTTTTTAATTTGCATTTCAAATATATTCTACAATACAAATACTTAACATCAAATAAAACAGAAACAATGTACACTGAACTAAGTTTCAATCGATTGATGTTTTTATACATATTTTGTATGTTTGTCTGTCTGTCTTTACAGCCGATGATGCCTCTATTGTTGGCTTTTCTACTGATTTTGCTATTGTAGTGTTGGCGCCTGTCTCCTGCTTAAAATTTCGATCTTGACATTTCCTCCCACTTCCACTTCGTGGTCATCGTCATGTTTCAATGTTCTCACATTATAAAATTCGTCTTGCTGATCTTGACTATGATGCTGATGTTGGTGTTGCGCTTGTTTACTCGAGCCGTATTTGTTTCGCTTCAGTTCGGCATGTATGTGCTGTGCCTTATTGATGATAAATTTTGGCGGACTACCTTTTAGCATTGTGATGCGTGCGGGGCACTTGATCTTCTTAGTGGCCATCGAACTGCAGCGCCATAAAATCTTTTTCTTATTTTCGCTCATTATGAGGAAACGCACGCCATTAGCCATTATGGCAGGTCTGCCACGGAGCGATTGAGTGAAGAAGACAAGCACGTCTTCGGGGTTCGGCACCACATCGTTGGCAAGTACAACTGCAATGCATTACGTCCACGTGAAGAAGAAGGGGCGCATGAAAATAGAGAGTGAAAAGTTTATGTTAGTGTTATTGTTTATACAATTTACAATATGTAACAAGTAAGCCAGAGAAGTTTAAAAATTATTAAAGTAGTTTATAAATTTATTTATTTATGCTAAACTATGTCAATGCCCCACCCCCCACTAGCAGCAAGAACAGAATTTATTTCACAATTTTACATAAACTTTAATCGCATAGTAATCGTTTTTTTTTT
>NW_023458558.1:23756744-23772705 GCF_013731165.1 Rhagoletis pomonella
ACTCATTTTCTTCTGGGTAATTAATATTGTAATAATGTTTTACTTTTCAAGTTAGAACAGGTACAGTTTTTTTTTCGTTTAAAACCTAAATATATACGCGTGATCTTATATACATGTCTACATATATATTATCAGAAGTAAAACTAAAGCACACTGAAATTAAACAATTCGATTCCGGTATCTACAGAATGTTGCAACAGCAAGGTCTTGGCCTCATATAAATTCGGGTACTTGTGTTGCACCTTGTGCCGAAAATGAGTACAGTTTGTAGTTGTATTAGCAACGGAAGGATTCTCAAGGGCCAGATGCCATCTTCATCATCCGACTTTGAAAGTTTGATGCAGTGCTCCGTCGATACAAATTTCTAGATGTATAAACTGTGTTACGGCCAATCGGCCTGTAAATTACGATACGATTTTATCCACAAGTTCTTTTTGACTTGGTAATTTTTTTTTTCTAGCTTGGTGCTTATTTCAAGTGAAGATCGAAAAGGTGAGTACTAAGTAGTATTTTCGCGGTGTCAAGTTGGAGAGGGATTCCACCCGGATTAGTATGTCAAATATAGCCATGCATTCTGCGAATCCATCCGCCTCTTATGGGAGCCTAATACGAACCATGGCGATTCTCTCTGCGGGTATGTTTGTTATATATCTTTATGTTGTAACACATCGTTATAAAACTTGCTGAGACATATGTATGTGGTTTGATGGCCGATTTTCCAAGGTGAACGTTTTTCATTTTTTTCTTCCTTTTTTTAAATGCTTGTGCCAATTGGCTAGTAAAAATAAACATTGATTTCGTAGCCACATGGAATTTTTAAATGACGCAAGCATTTTTTCCTTGAAATTCAGCATTACGCCTTCACGCAACTTTTTTTCCTTGGATATTTCTTGGTAGTAAAAATAATTTTCTATAAACCTGAAATATATAACTAATTTGGAACTTTCGTTAACAAATTAAACAGCCACTACATTAACTACCATACATATTCGATCACTGTTACAACAACAACGCCACTATTAAACACACTTATTAGAATGATTTACGAATTATTTTTTCTTTGCCTCGTTTTTTTTTTGTCAAAATTCAATTTTCTGCAATTTTCTTCTTATATGTATGTACATATGTATTAAATATTACTAATTTAACAGTTCCATATTTAAATATAAATTTTGTAAGGTGTTAATATTTTGGTATGGCGGTATTTCCAATCCTCAGTTCACATTAAAAATGTCTTTTTTTGTAATGTTGGCCACGTTTCGGTATTTTGTAGATATACTTCTAAACCTTAATATCAACAAGGTCTTCGTGCAACGATTCTATAGGACTCTCGTCCAGTAATGTGCAGTCTTTAGAGAGAAAAGGTTTAATTTCGATATCATTGCTTGTCACATGCTTATGCTGGTGGCACAAACGCAGATTCAGCGTCGTCTCATCGTAAATTGCAATGGCAGGGCATTTCTCTTTATAATAGTTGCTGCATTTCCAATACTGACGAGATCCACGCTTTTTGTTGCGAAAGAATCGAAAGCCATTGATGACCAACAATTTGCCACCATTCTTTTTCGAATCAATGAAATCGATTTGAAAACCTGAAAGTAGAAATTGGAAAGAGTTAGAGAAAATTCAGAAATACGTAAAAATATATAAAATGCAGGTAGATAGATATCGGCAGTATGAAGTTAATGCAAATGGAATCCCTTCAAACTGTTACGAAAGCAATAAATAAAAATAAAGTGAAAATTAATAAATCTCCGCCAGGCATTGAAATTACAAAAAAAAACTGTTACTATTTACAAATGCTACATGGAAAAGGTGTAAGGACTATTTTAATTAACACAACGGTACACATTCACTGAAATTCGTTTTTTTCGCTTTCGCACTAGCATATTTATAAATCAAAAACGTCTATTAAGTGCACAGTTTTTATTATAGTGTATGAAGGCTTATTTGCCAGGGTCTTTCAAATTGTAATATCTTAAAAAAAAAAATATTATTGCATTAATTGGCAAGGATTTGTAACCCAGCAACTACTACTAAACATATCTAAGCTTAAAATCTAAAAAGTTGACTTCATTTGCACTGAATATTCCACATTACGCGTGCCACATGTTTCCTTCTTTTCTCTATATTTATTCCTCCTTCACGATCGAATGGTTGTGTACGCCCTTTATGACGCAACACGTGGGCGCAGCAAAACTGGTAATTGCACGCGCCTTGCAATGACTATGCCACTTTGTGCACTTCCAGTACACCCTCATGCCATAAATGTTGTTTTTGATGAAACGATGACCGCCATAGGATAATAACTTATTTCCTCTTGAAGTTGTGCTATACTTGATGGCGCCCCAATCGTCCATGGTGCGATTTTCCAGAAAAGGGGGTTTACGCTTTGACAAGCCGGACTTAACTTTAACAAGCTTTTCATCAGTGCCCACACATTTTGAATCGTGCAAAGGATTTAACACTGGCAGAAAACTCTCATCGCTGCAGGGCATATCAAATTTAGTATTCGTTATAGTATATTGGAAACTTCGCATCGAGCCTGAAAAGAAAATAGTGGAAAAAGAGAGAGACAATGGCTATTACAGAACAGGCAAAACAAAAAAACATTAAAAAACATTTAAGGGCAAATACGTTTGGATTGACTATACCAATTACACAAGGATGTGTAACATTTAAAAAGCATATTAAGTGTATTATTTTATTGAAATAATTGTATATGTACATGTTCTTCGTTCACTCTCATGCAGATGTGTAGGTGCTCATAAAAAATTCGAATGGTATGAACCACTCCTAACTTCACTTAGACATCAGTTTTTTTATCAAGTGTTCGGTACGCCGAACTCCAGTCTCGTAACGTGGATATTTGCGGGTGTGATTGTGCTCGAAGGAACGGTGAAGTATACGCTCCGTGCCATGCTTGTCACGCGCTGTGACAACTCTCGCCCGACACCAGGTCACATCCTGCAAGCAAGCAAGAAACGCAAACTATCAAAGAAGCATTAACTAGAAGAAAATTTAATAAGTAATTGCCTTTTTCGAACAAATCCAATAGGTGCGCGTGCTCGATTTGCGATTCTTCACAAATTTCTGATTGCCACACATGAGCACAGTGCAACCGCGCTGGCCAGTGGTGAAAGTAGCGATTTCTGCAAAAAATTTAGTAATGTTAAAGTCTGATCAGTAAACGCTTGTCGCCGCCAAATGTACAAATGCAAATGAGGTGCTCAATGTAAATCACACCCTGCGGCAAATTGAAAAAAAAACCTTCAAACAAATATATAAACTTTTTTTACACTAGTCTAGTATATATTTTTTTACTATCGCCTAAAACTTTATAATCGATTATTTTAAAATTCATCAGGTAGGAGTTGTAGCTCGCCAAATTCTGCGCTCTTCGCCGCTTTTTAATTGTAATTGCTCATATTTGATTGGATCTTCAAAGTTTAAAATTGCTTGCACTGCTTGCTCTAAGGATTTTTTGCGCTTCTTGCGCGCAACTTTTTGCGCATGGTTATGTCGACACGATTCTAAGACAATTTTTTGCACACCATCGATAACATTGGTGACTACACGCGCATTACACTTTGTGCTCCCCTATGAGGATTATAAAAGAGAGAAAAAAACATGAGTTTAAAGCTAATGAGAATAAAGCGTTATTTGAATTATTCAGAGTATCGGCTCACCTTTTTGGCGCATATCCAATAAGTCTTCAAGCCGCTACGTCTATTTCGTACGTAATTATATCCCTTAAATACCAGCAATGTACAGCCGCGTTGTCCCATTGTAAACGAGAGCAAATTTTCACGCACATCCATGTCCTCTAGTTGCTCTGGAAAATATTAAAAAATTAGATTGTTCTGTTTTAAAAGGAGCCCGTTCTAAGAATTTAACTTTCGCGACTTTCGCGTTGCATAAATAAATAGAAATCTTATATGTATATAAAATTGATTTATCCGTTCACGCACGAAAGTTTAAGTGTTAATATATTTTTGAGAAGTACATATGTATAAAAAAATTTAATTTGTTTAAATAAAATAATTGAGTTATATTATAGTACGGGTACCTAAAGAATGTACATATTTTAGGTGGACACAGTCATTCATCATCAGTTTGCTGTTAAAGATCGGCTTGGTGATTATCGTGCGCAACATCAAGGAACCACGACTTTGAAATATAACCAGAATATGAGCGGAGAAGCTGCTGACCAATCGAAGGTAGTACCATTCTCTAGGGATAGCCCCCGTATTCTTGTAGTATCAAATATGTTGCTGTTTGAATCTAAACGCTTCCGAATTTTATCCATATGCATGCCCAACACTCTAAATGCTTTATAAATCGAAAATTTCTATGAATAAGTCGCTTTGAAAAGCTTTTTAAATCTACTTTATTTTTTATGAATAAGGCCAAAACGCTTAGTTTGGGTGGAACTCTGAAAGACTGCTTTTCGAATACAAGTTGTCAATAATGTTATTGTTGTCGTTGCTTCCTTCAGTAAGTACTAAATTTTAGGCAGTACAAAGTTCGCCTGGGTTTTCTTTTTTTTTGCGGGAAAATATTGCATTTTTTTTTTCTAACACTCTAGAAATTTTGTAGTTTATTTTTGTTTTTCACTATTAAAATTAATTTAAAATAAATTAGTAATGTTTCTCTAACTCCTATATGTACATACATATATACATATGTTGTAGTTATATACGCGATTTTTTTATATTCATTTATATACAATTGGATTTTCTATAGCAGCAAGCTTCCTAAAACGGCGGATGATTATGATGCTCGCATTTGACAATGACATCGTGCCGGCAGTCCTCGTCTATTGTCACAACTCGCGCTTTGCATTTGTGTATGCCGGCGCGTGCGCATGACCAATAGGTTTTCGCACCAGAGGATTTATTACGTGTAAAGCTGTAGTCGCCCACTTTCAGCTTACGGCTACCGCGAAATCCCGTTATGTAGGAGAAGTAATTATCTGTGCGGGCTGCAACGAGATGAAGCAAATGGAAGAAAAAAAATTGTAAACAATTAGTAATGAAGTACATCAGTGTGCATACAAAATTTTAATAAAATATACACATTTCTAATAAATTTTTGTTTTCCATAAACTGAAGCACTTAAAGCGCACTCACACGTTGTCTTGTTACACTTGCGCTGAAAAGAAATAAATAACTGCTAAAGCTCTTACAATTACATGTCTTCTTTTTTCTTGAAAATAATTTTATTGCTCGACATAGTTTTTATCATTGCCTTTGTTATTATTATTATATTATCATAAATTAATACGAATTTCTATTTATTAACACAAATGGAAAGAAAGTGAGAGATAACAGATCTGCATGGAATCTACCAACGATTCCCATTGATTCATACACTTCTCTTTACTGTGAAATGTTGGTGCCAGCTCTAACTTCAGTAATGGTATAGGCGCCTTTGCTATATGTAAGCGTATCGTCACCAGTGCTGGTAGTGTCTACCTTGACAGCTACGCCAGTATTATTTGTTGAGATGGCAGCTGCTGCAGCCGCAGCGGCCTTAAGCGATCCATATTTTCGTGCCTTTGTAATGACTTCATGATTATGCTCACTATTCAGCACAGTCAGTGTATTTCCCTTTGTCTTGATACGTGCACGGCAGCGTAAAACGGCAAATTGACTACAACGCCAATAGGTGACTTCTTCGCGGCTGACATGCCGATTGAAGGTGTGCTGCTTCAGTACCAATTGCTTTGTGCCATATTTGCTTACGACAAATATGGGACCCTGTACATCCAAGGCATGATTTGTTTGCAGTGGCTGTACCGGTGCATGTGCCTCGGATTCATGCAAGATGCTGGATTGTAAAAAGACTTCCTCTCCGTACAATTCTTTATCTGCAAGTGAAATGCATAGTTACAGATGGTTAGAGTAATGGCAAATATATTTAGTAAAAAGCAAGATGAAACACTGAACTGTGCGTCGAATTGTATCGACATAAGAAAATTATAGATATGTATGTATATAAATTAAACGGCAATTTAAGTTTAGATAAATTTCACCTTTAATTAAATGACTTTGCGCTTACTACTACAACTATGCTTTTATAGTACAAGTAAGTATATTTATGTTTTGTGTTTATAATTGAATGATGCAGTGATATCAACACGTTTTGGTTGAGTATTGTTCGCGACAGTCAAATGAGTGTCTGGATCCAATCAAAATTAGACCACCCTTGAGCTCATCAATGGTTATGTTGGCTGGACAATTAGGTGTGATGCAATACCATTGGCTGTTGTAGGCTCGTGAGCGCAACATTTTGTATTTTACGCCATTCAGGATGACATATCTAAATTTGTTTTGCGTGATAAAAGTAACTGAAAGGATATAAGAAAAGTTTATTGGTAAATACATACCTAAGTGTAAGGTATATACATTGAAATTTTAACAGATAATATGCAATGTTTTTATATATACAGCCTCTTAATTTCGTGAATTTATTTTACAAGCCGTAAAGATTGGCAAATTTGTGAGCACACAATATGCTGAGGTAATCAATAAAAAAAGTATAAATATGATATAGTTAGAAAGTCTATATTTTCCTCAATTTCATTAGCGCCTTTTTTCCAAAATATGTATATAATCTCATATATGATGCAAAACACAATCTCGTTTTAATAAGTTTAATACTATTTTGGTATTTAATGGCGTTTTCTTTTCAACAAAAAATGTTGCCTTCTCATTGATCTCTTCTCAGCATTTATGCACAAAGGGCACTGAGAAAGCAGCATTTTTCGGTAGAAAAGAAAACGCCATAAGTTAGCCATCAGTTTTAAATCGAGTGAAACTAGTTCTCCTTTTTGAAGATTTTAAAACTTATGCATCCATTATATTTATTTATTCTGCTCTCAGCATTTGTCTAATAATACTATCTAATGTATCTATGTACGTAAGTATGTATGCATATACTAAACTGTAAATGCCTGATGATCGAACGCATTTGCTTTACAACGTCAAGGAAAACTCTGCTCTGGTCAACGCATTTGGTGGCATCGTTTTCGGCGTAAATTTGGGCGGATGGTTGTGCGAGTGTTTGCCCAATTTTACCGAACCATCCCACTTAGTTATGCAACGTGCTGTACATTTGTTGTCCGACACACGCTTACCGTTGCCGCTTGAACAAATCCAATTTGTCGTCGCACGAAAACTGGCTTCTTTCTTGTACATATATCCATTGAAAATAAGATTATAGCCCTGTTTTTGATTGCGTACATAAAAGATCTCCAGATTTTCCAGCCACACACCTAATGGAAAGGGCATTGCATAGCTGTCATTAGTGAACAAGCTAGACGGGGCATTTGACGCCCAATGTTTCTGCAATGAACCGACAACATCTCTGACCTCCTGTGGTTGTGCTGCAATATAAATATAAAAATATATATTATTTTACTAGGTTAAAGGTGTGTCCAAGAACAATTGAATTAAATTTTTGTACGCATTGAAAAACAGTTACATTTATTTAGAAAAAAACATATTTTTATTTATCCGTAAGTTGAAGCTGTAAACAATTATCAACGTATTGGGTCTGTATATTCATATAAAGTCCTGCATCGACTCTTGCATCATCTTGTGTGACCGTATCGGTTTCATTCGGGAACGAATCTTCGCTAGGCGCATTGGATGCATTCGAATCGTCGTCTGTTTTGAAATGCGGTTGTCGTATAGATAACTTCACTTTCGAACTTAAATCGAGTCCATTGTGGCAAGTACTTTTCAGTTCGTTGCAAATTTGTCGTCCCCACTCGATTTTGTCCGTCTCTTTGCCATGTGTGTGCACACCGAAAACACGTACAGTATGTTTTGGTGAAAAAATTAGGCGCGCTCTGCAATGATATTTTGTGCAGCGCAAACAACGCCAATAACGACCGCGATTCTTACGATAGAGGTAATTGTGCAGCACTATTAATGGATGTCCACGCTGACTATAGATGAATTCCAGGGCATCAGCGGAATATTCGGGACAAGCATCTGAAACCAAATATTTTAAATAAGATATACGAAAACTACATGAAATTGTAAATAACTTAGAACTATGAATCTTAAAGGAATGTATGCCGTTTTAATTATTTTATCTGACATTTTTATTAAGAATTTAAAGATCTTTAAACAAACATGTATTTATGTACATATGTATGTATGTATGTATGTATGTAAGAAAATTATTATAATATTTAATCATAGAGCAAACGATTGACTGCCGCCAGATCTAGATGATATAGAGCTATATAGAGTAGATATTGTCGCTTTTAGTTACAGTTATAGACACTTCGTCGCGTTTTTTGGCTGTTCTGCTGCTTTCTCACTTCTGCTGCGCTGCATATCCTCCAAATGTTTATACCTAATTCGTAATATCATTCGATTCATTAACACGCTGCAATAGCTTCACGTCCAAGACTGTTGCCATATCATCAACGTCAGGTGTCATTGCCAAATTAATCGCCGGATAAAAAACATAATATATCATATCGAAAATTGTGGTCCCAACTTGAGGTAGAGATAGCGCTAAGAACTTATGTGAAAAAAATGGAGTCTCAACTGCTCCAAGAGAGCCAGTGCCCAGCGTACATAGGTATATACAAGGAAAATAGTAGCAATAATACCAAGTATGTAGCAAAACCTTGTATTTCCCGCGAAGCAGTCGGTGCTGGATTGGGCATTGTATTTTGGTATGTACATACGAACGTTTATATTTGAAGCGCGCGCGCGAAGGTTGACTGACCACAATCGAATGAAATCTAATTTCTGACAAAGTATGTTAAGAAAATAATTTTGACTGATAAACTTCAAACGGAAACTGTATTTGTTTGTTTATAATGACTATGGTGATTCTTATCACACTTTCACAAAAATGGAAATTACTAGTGCAGCATGAGCAATTTTAAATTGTTTCTCGAAAGCGATTCGCGCGGTTTAAGCTGCAGTTACACCATGCAATTCTTATTATTACCGAAAGTGATTTCAGCAGATCTCCAAAAGCCTTACGTTGCCACGTCTAACCACACTTTAACAATAAGTAAACATAGTACAATAGTGAACAATAGTAAACATATACCTTGTTTATACCTACGCAAGAACCACCCACATTAACAAAAAAAATGGATTTGACTCAACACATATTTCTTTAAAGAGTTTATACGTGTGTCTTTATAGAGCACTCGCCAAAACCGTATTTAAATGTAAACAAAATTTGTTGTTTTTATTCAATATTTCTTTAATAATTTATTTGCACGGTTCATCGAAATGGAAGGAAACAATAATTGAAATTTATTAATATAATCAGCCTTATCATGAGTTTCATTTTCCCCGAACCGATTCACTTTTCACTTTTGGTTTCCATGTATTTATTTTCGGGTGATTTTTTTTTCGGGTGAAACTCAAGATAAGGCAGAATAATTGTAATTTAAAACAGACTGTATAAAGAAACACAGCCTATTTCATTGCGAGTCAAATGAATACGTATTTATACGTGTTTTCTAACCGATTTGGTGAAATAAAAACCCGATTTAAAAACAAATTTGAGTCAACATGCTTTTGAATTTGTATGCCTCCGTTTTGAAACAAGGTTAGTTTTCACCTTAATTTAACGCAATTTAGAAGTTAAAATTTTGCAATAAATGTTTTTTTTATTTTGTATGGCATACACACTGTCTAAATTTCGGGTCCATTCTTAATTTCACATCGAAATCAATTTCTTTTCGCCTTAGAAAAATTGTCAGTTAAATCAATTTATTTTCACCGAAATTAAGAAACAATTATGTGCCATATTGATTAAGGCGCCACTGTTAAAAAAAGAATAACATTAGTGCCTAATAGGATGTTCAGACGAGGCGATTTTACAGGCAACTTTTAGTTGAAAGTAAGCCTGGTGTGAACGCTTTTTCCACTATCTTTTCCATTGAAGTTGGGGGCAGCCAGCTTTTAATTAACTAATCGCCTCTAAAATTGCCTGGAAAATCGCTCCATGTGAACACCGTTCAATTTATCACCCGTGACTATGGCAGACCCATAATATAAATATATCAAAATATGGACTTGAAATTACAACTTCAAACATTTTAATACCGAAAAAGAGTTGGCAAACGGGAACGAATTACCTTTTTCTATCCAGAAATGATTAACAGGTGCGGTTGAACGAAAAGATGCATCGCAATGTAAGCGAGCGGGCTTTGTCCCGTTATCTCAACAGCTGCTGTTGCCGAATGGATGCATGTTCGACTGCCGTGTTGTTGGTCACGGGTTCAAAACCTGTGGCACGAACTTTATGTTTTTTAATCGACTTCATAAAAAGGAGCAGGTTATCTATTCGTCTGATTTTTTTATGTATATTACCGCATAACTTTGGACCAGAGGTGTTAAAGAATGCAGTCATTTTTAACAAATTTATTCACTTGATTGAAGTCCCAAGTGATTGCAATAATTTTTTGTTAGTCCTGACTAAAACTAAATAAAAATTAGTCTTTATTCTTTTTTTTTTTTGATTCATGATTCCTAAATCATTTTTTTAGTCAAGAACCCCACGTTTTGTTTTCCGTTGGTTTTAAAAGTTTAATTAAATCAGATTAGAGAACTTCCTATTCCTCTTAAACGAAATCTATATTTCGATAACCTATTTTTTACTTTTTAGTTCACATTATAAAAAAAAGAATTTTTAGTTTTTTAAACTATAATTTAATTTCGCAAAATCCGCTAGCGTATTTAAAACAAATGAAGCTATTCTGAAAACTGTATTTTTTGAGTTTACATTTTATTTACAAGTATTTATTTATAAAAGGCAAGTTAAGGTAAAAATTTCGGAGCGAGGAGTAACCAATATGATACCTTTGAACTTGTTAAGTTTAACGTATGAACGAAAATTGATTGAATTCATAAATTTATTAATTTTACATATATTTGCATTTCTTACATAGTTATGTTATTTTTCAATCTGTTCTTTCAGTTTGATTTACATATTACGTACCTCATATTCCCATTTTTTAGTTATTTTAAATTACTGCATTTTTATTTTCTTGTTTATATTTAATTTCTATTTCAAACATCTTTAGTCGTTCATTTTGCTCCAGTTCTAGTTTCCTTAGCTCAAATTCATCTCTTTGTTTTTTATATTCCAACTCGAGTTTCTTTTCTTCAAACTCCTTCGACCACTCGAATTTTTGCTTCTCAAATTGAAGCTTCTCTATTCGAAACTTAATCCATTCAGCCTCCGTTTCGGCCGGATTGTTAACACAACAATTGTGTGCCGTGCATTTAACTTTGCCAGCAAAAGTGTTCGTTTCCGACGAAGTGGTCGGTTCATCGTAAAACAAAAAAGTCTTGTCTTCACAAGCGCTCATCTTAAAATTATTACTGTCACTACCATCCACTGGACTATAATTTAAAACTTCTAACTTTGGTGTGGCCATAAGCGGAAACTCGCTTGCCGTGGCCAACGGAAAAATATCGGAGAGTTGATCGTAATATGGGCATATTTGCAACATCTTATCTACAAATGAATGTAAGTTTACAAACCAGTCAATAACGCAAATATAAAAACCTATGTACAATTGCGAGCAACAAAAAATAAAATGCAAATTCAAAATGATGCTGCTGGTAACTTATGTTTACTTATTTATTGTTAATAATTTTCATTTAAAATTTGAGTCGATCTGACTTGAAACATTATTGTACAAAAATTCAATGGGCTACAAAACTGCATACTCAAAATCTTTCTAACAAATTTAATTTAAAAAATCGAAGTTTTGATGAAAATTTTTTTAAGTTTAATTAATTTTTGTGAACATGGTGCAAGCTTTGAAACCTTTATTTATGCGGTTTCTGCAGCATCATTTTGAATTTTACTGCTATTATTTTACTCGCAACTATACATAGTATGTATATCTCATATTAATTCCAGATTTATGTACCTTTGATAGTGTCACAGTCATCACCATCCTTTCCAGTGGCTGCGGATATTAACAAATCATTTGCTTTTTGAAGTATGACTCTAAGGTGGCGAATTTTACACTTCAATGTATTCCAGGTGGCATCAATGTTGGTATGTTCAATAAGTTTTTCGTAGTAAATCCTGGCAGTGGGTTTCTGTGTATAAATATTGATAAATAAAAATAAAATATTATAAGAGCCGTTTGCACCACGTCCAGTTAATTCTAACTACCAGTTAAACATCGCTATCGACGATATTGACACCTAGCCTTAACTGAAGGATATACCTTCAGTTAGCTGAAGAATGTACCTCCAGTTAGCTAAACTATACTATGAATATGAGCATACATTAAAGATTAGCGTTAACTAGCCATGGTGCAAACAGCCCTAATGCAATGCAAAAGACCCTATTTGATATTTTGAATTTTTATAGAGGCAAAAAAACTTTCTAAGTTAACTTTGAAAGAGCTGACTGTATTTGAAAGAAACAATAACATAATAATGCTCATTGACTAAAAGACTGTCACAGCTCAAACAAAAATTGATTTTTTTTTTCAGGGGACGCGTTTAAAGATTTCCATTTACTCATAAAATGCATAAAATAAATAAACATATGTATTCTCTTCTCCCGCGAAAATTACACAAGATTTCAGCACGAAATTTTTACAAAATATGAAGCACTATATAAAGAGTAATTCTGCTTCATTTACTCAAAAGTTTATTCTTTTTTTAAATGTAGCAGTCTTTTTGTAAATGAGCGATATGTAAAAAAGCGCAGTTTCATAAAAATTTTCCATAGGTACAATGTACATACGTACATATGTACGTGCATGCATTTGTACACCTGTGCACCATGCAGTGTGCATATACACATGTATGGTAGTGTAGGTATTTTCAGAAAATATAAAAAATCGAACCTCAATATTTCTGTGCATCTGCATGTATGTTAAAACCATCCTTGTTTCTTGATTCGTCCATTTCTTTGTTTCGTTCTCCCGTTTCCTTTTTCTTATTATTTTATTAGGCGCTAAAATGTAAGAAAAGTGCATGCATAAATAAATTTTTCGAGTCCGAAATAAAATTCTACATTCCACTTACCGTCGCTCATTTTAATTCTTTGGAGCACTCCAAATAAGCAGATACACAACTACACAGCCGGTAAACAAGCATGCATATGTATGTATGTAAGTACGCGTCGATTATTATTCCTCAGTTTGCTTATTCACGCTTTCATGGTTATCGGGTTACTTGGTTGGTTATTGTTGTTGTAATAGCACGCTATCTACATGCATACATGTATAGCTACAAATGTGATTATTTGTTTGGTTTCCAACAATCAAATACACTGAAGAATAACCTACAACGTTATACATACATTCATACTTGCATACAGCTTAGATAGTTACGTATTTATGTATATTCCTATGTTTATTGCTCTAACCACAACTGCGTAAAAATAAGCAGATAACTTTTATATAAAGGAGTGTTCACGGTGCTGATAGTAGTGGCTGATTTTCGCAACGACGCTTGGCAATACTATGAAGCAAAAACCTCAGGGATGTATTTTTATAATGATACCATGTGCTGCATGTGGCAACAAGGTCTGCTCAAAAGGCAAAATACCGTACGATATACGTTGCTTCATACAATTGGGTAATTCACACCAGCATGATTATCAAGTAATCTGCAGTAAAATTCTAACCATAGGCTACGCTTAAGTTTTGACGCTAAATTCTCTAAATTAAAAGCGGTGGGTCCTAAAAGTATGCAACATGGAGTAGTTGGGAATTAAACTAGACGTTGCGCGTGTGGTTAGGGGTGCCTGCTATTCTTTGGGAGATGTTTGGCTATCAAATTTTGCGATAGCAAATGTTTGAATCCGGCTGCTGGTTAATAATTATTATTCTCTAGTGTATATTGTTTTTGTAAACTGAGTTAAGAGTAAGATAACCATGGAGGTAGGAATGCCCCATATGACTGCAGTTGGTAGAACAAATCGAGTTTTGGAATAACAGCACAGTGCGATACAGCGAAACAGATACGCGATTGTACCGTATCGCTCTGTTTCAGTAGGACTCAAATAAGAATTTACCTGTTGATTTTTTTAATATTCAACATGTTTTTCAAGTTATCTACAAAATGTAATATTGTCTATAAATATATTGTATGTACATACATACATAAATAAAGGTTGCAAATTTTGTACAAAATTTAAAATAATTCAACAAATATTCATAAAATGTCCAAACTTTTTATGCTGATGGCCTTATTCATACAAAATAAAGTAGCTTTAAAAAACGTTTATAAACTGAAAAATGTATGAAAACGTCACTTTATAAAGCTCTTTAAACCTACTTTATTTTTTATGAATAAGGCCATTAATCTTTAGAACAGTTTTAGAGCTTTATAGCCCATACAATTTATAAATAATAAAGTGCCACTTTGAAGTAGCTAGGACCTCCTACCGTTGATTTTGGGTAATTTTTTTGTTGGCGCATTTTAGCCATACAAAGTGTGTTTGATAATTTATTTACATATATGGAAGAAAATTAGCATCACCTATAGCAGAAAAAGTAAATAAGTCTAAATTCGGGCGAAGAAGAGACTAAATACCCGGCACACGTATTATATATAGTTTTTTCACCTTTTTAAAAACTACCGCTACATGGTAAGCAGGGGTGGTTTTACCCCACGAACGAAAGACACAAGATCACGCGTGAAGGAAAGAAAGAAAGCGGTTATTTTCTAGCTGCCGAAATCTCGACGCCATCTTTGTTGTAAGAAGTAAACAGAATAATCATTTTTATTATGCAAATTTTGCTATAAATCATGCCGTTGTGTTAAATTATTCTTTATCTTATGTGTAAACACGTTGTCACAAGCGAAAATTAAGAAAATTGCAGTAAAAAGCCATCACCAAATTGTAAACAACGAAGAAATGTAAACAAACGGCTAATGTCAAAATCGTTAAACTTTTTTCCTAAATGCGATTCTAACGGGCTACTCTCCTGCCCGCGTGATCTTGTATTTTTAGTTCATGGTTTTACCCCCTTTTTCAAACATTTTCGATAATATGCTCAGTTATGCTTAATGCATTAATTGAACCGTGTTTGGTAGAAATCAACAAAGCGGCTTGTGTAGTCATAAGTGGGATGTGCCACGCCCATTTTACAAAAAGTCCGTTTGTTCAATGTCTGATTAGCACCAATCGGAGGTAGAAGCTCCGGTTAAATACGACAGCTTAAATCGATCACATATTATATGCATGATCAGGGCTGTCAACTATACTTAGCTAGGAAGTGCCATATTGAGGATAAAATAGTGCCAAAATGTTCCAAATAGAAAAATAAAAGTGCCAAAAAGGTGCGATTACATTTAGTTCTTCCTATTTAGCATTAAAATTAAAAAAATTTAGTTGAGAAAAAGAAGTACACGCAAAGGATTTCACCATGATTCAATAATACAAGGTTCGATAAACTGACAGTTGTCTCTCTCGCACCGCTCCCTTAGCAGTGGCACCGTGTTGCTTCTTTGCAAATTTACATGGAAACAGTGTAGCTTTGGTGTGAAATAAAAGTATACGATTTTGTGCAATATGTTTATTTGTATATGCATATGAAGCATATTTAACTGATGAAAAGATAAGCATTGGATATTTACATCAATCTCATAGTAGTCTTATTTTAATTTTGAGTCATTTTGCAGTTTTTATACAGCTAAATAGCATATAAATTACGTAATTCACGTAGATAAATCAATATTACATTCAACATTTCGTTTGAAATGCCAGATTTCCTGCAAATACATTAGAATTTACAAAAGGAATTTCACTACTAATTGCCTACTTTGCGCACTTTTCTACTACCATTTTCGCAACAAGGGATTGAATTCTTGCCCTTTCTCTGTCCTTCGTAAATGCAACCTTTTGTAAGGGAGTGTCAAACCGCAGCTGTCAATAATTATCTAACCTTGTATTATTGAATCATGGATTTCACTAAACTGCATTT
>NW_023458558.1:23772805-23777546 GCF_013731165.1 Rhagoletis pomonella
GAAAACTTTTTAAGTAAACAAATTTTTCAAATTTACATAAAATTAAATATTTAGCTCAAATGAGCTACTGGTAATCGGTACAGCTACATATAAAATTTTTACACAACATAGAAGATGTAGAAGTCATTTCAAAATTGGGCTCGGTTAAATATTCTTTAATAATTAGAAAACGAATCTCTTGCCTCACCTTCGATAATGAATGGAGTAAGAGGGTGGTCTTCGGCTCCGTAACTTGACTCCTCTCCAACGGAGCATTCTTTATCTCATGTATTCTACATTCGTTGTAATTTCGAAATCCAAGCTTCTTTCAAAGCCATTTTTCGGTTCTTGTAAGGCCCGGATCTGTCAGTAAAGGACCCGATACTCCGGTTACGGTTCTTTGGTTCTGGGCATCACTACTACACACGAATTGATTTATCGGTTAAACAATTGGCCAACTTATTTAACGAAATTCACAGAATACACAAGTGCGTGTTGCTAAGTGTTAGAACTGATTTTTTGTCCACAATTACCTACTTTCGGCATAAAAATAACCCGGGAACTCTGCCATAACTCGGGAATGCTGCCATGTTCAAAACTGTTCCTCATGATATTGGCAAGGTGTGGAGTAGTGGAGTAGCTCTCTGCCCTGCTTTAGCACGACTGGACTGATGCCATCCACCCTGGGGGCCATGTACCGTTCGAAAGAGTCCAGCGCCTAATGTACAAATCGCCAGTTACTAGGCCAGCTTCCTGTGCAATGAGACAGCGGGGATACACGGAACACCGTAACACTCGAAGACGGAATGGCATCCAGAAAGTGGACCGAGAACAGGGCGAGTGGCCTTTCCGTATGATTACCTTAGAAAGTACCATTAAGTAGCCTTATCCAGGTTCCAGTGTTGTCCTTCGCCAACGCTTTATGAAGCCTAGCAGCTACAGGAGTTGAAGAGATACACTCACAAAAGGTTTTTGAAACTAATAAACTAGGCAGTTTCGCCCTGAGTAGTTTATCGTAATTATCCCAGTCAGTTTTCTGGGTTCCTCTAACGTCTCCTGACCTCATATAGTAACAAAGTTTTGTCTATACAAAGGATAAAAAGTCTTTGTTAATAATGTATGTATTCTAAAAGGCACTCACCCTGCCCACTGGAAGTCGTCTCTTGCGACAGAACTCCATCAGCCACTGCACCTCAATGGGTGTCGCGTTGGCATTATGCCCAGAAAAATAGGCCGCAGCAAAGGCGAGATCCGTGCAGTTTATTGACAGCGTCGTCTGAATTGCTACCAGTTCCTGTGTTATGAACTCTGAAATTTGGAAATAGTCAATATCTTTCTTCAACACTACACATGCTCTGGACCCTCATAGGTCCCAAATTACCTTGCTGCTGTTGAGATTGAGGCCCAGTAGATTAATAATGAAAATGGCACTGTTAGAACGTTATACACAAGGTTCTTTCCCGTACGCAACGCGGGATCCGCGGGTGCCCAAAATAGCCCAGAAATCATTCCTGTACTCAACAAAATGGGTAATAGAAAGCCAAAATTGGAGCGTATTGCATCGTAAGTGTCTTCTTCTTCCTGCCCGAAACAGCCCGGACTTTTTCGCCGGGTAAAAATGGATGAAGCGTCAAAGTGCATATCAGCTCTTTTGTGTTTACACGTTGCCTGCATTTACTTGGTGCTTTTAAGGAATGGTGAATGTATTTTCAATCTTTATATTCTCAAAATCATTGTTACTCAAATTCTGGGCATGAAATTTGGTTTTTTGCGTTCCCGTACTTCTGGGGAGTGTTGCCATTTTGGTACTTTTGGAGCTAGAATTAGCTCTTTATTTTTCTATTTAGTTCCGAAAATTGGGTTTTAGCTCCTAGCTCTTTTTTAGATATTTTCACATTTATCTAGCACTTTTTAGCTGCAGAAAGTTTTAGTTATATTTGGTATATATAAGCCAAAACTTAAGCGTTCATAAAATCAAAAATTTCTAGATGCAGTGTATCCACCATAAACTCTTGGATTTAGGTTAAAGAATTCAAAAATTAATTAAAAGAAAATCCTTTTTCTGATAGCGCGAATTTTGTTTTACCTTACTAATTTTACCTTTGAGGAGAGCTGGAAGTAGAACTTTCCGGATAAATTTTACGAAAAAATTATTAAATTCAATTATCTGAAATTACAGACTTTAACAGTTTGTAAATTATTTTTAGTTCACTGTTATAAGTGCCATAGCAACGAACCTTGCACCTTATTTTGGTTTTGAAGGATTTTTTCAGCACTTAAACTTATAAGATCCGTTGTTTTTATTAAAATTGCCGAAAATGTAAAAACAACCTTACGTCAATAAATGCTCAACCATAACAAAAATATGTAGCTCTTCATTTTAGCTAGTATTAGTATTATTTAGCTCTTTTTTTCGACCGTTTTAGCTCCAAACGAAATTTATCTCTGGTAACTCTGCATCTGGATTATGTTCCATTTTTGAGAGCCGGATCCGGTACGAATTGTTAGGGAAAGAACCTACAGTTACCTACATAACATAAAAACAAAACCAAATTTGGTCCATTTGGACCAAAACGGCAACCGTGGTAGTGATACGTTTTCCCAAAAATGCTTAAACTATCGATAGGACTAGTTGACTATCGATTTTTTGCAACTGCGCGTCAGTTTTTTGAGTTTGCAAATTTTGTATTACAAGTGATACTTTCATTGTGATTTCTCCTTTAATGGCCGTTTTCTCAAGAATACTTTATTTGAAAAGCTCCCTTCATATTTAGCCGTTGCTTCAAAACTTATGGATATGTCTGAAGAAAAGCAGTTCTATTATCGGTTTTCTTACAGCCATACCTAAACAAAAGCGTTGGGTGGAGCGTTTCCTGATGCCTAGCGTTAACGCCGAAGTGCCATACCTAAACAAAAGCGTCAAAGCTACGTCAAATGCGGAAATAACACTAACAATAAGCATAGGTTTGTTTGTGAGTAACACGAAAGATACAGTTTCGCCGTTTTCTGTGGAGTGGATCTTATTCGCTCTCAGGTATCTATTAGTTTGTTCCAGTATTCTTCGCGCAATAACATGTGGAACTGTCAAACTGTAGTGTTACTCTCTCAAGTGAGAGTAAAATGAGAACAGATGCAGAAGTGTACGGGAACGCAAAAAGCACTACTTCCTGCACAAACGTCAGTCGGTTGTTTACATGTCATTGGTACAACATTTATTTGACTATAAATAAGTAAATAATTATTAAAAACTATACAATTAATAATAATTGCGTACATGTTCACACATATCGTTGTTTACTTCCATCTTTGCTTGCATCGCGTTCTCTTTTTGTTTACAAATGCAACCCTGCCTATCATTTGACACTTCTCACCCACTTGCAGGAAGACAAACTTCGGGCAAAACCCTATAACTTCTGACTGGGAAGAGTTGCTCTCTTACACGCTCAAAAGTGTTCCCAGTGTGAGAAATTCTTGCGTACGGAAACGACATCCTGTAATTTCATACTATTTCTTACTATGTCCTAGTGTACTGGAACAAACTAACTATTTCTTACTATGCCCTAGTGTACAGGAACAAACTACATTTTTCTGGAGTGAGGAATACTTTCTGGGCTATTTTGGGCAGCCGCGGCCTTATAGCCCTTCCAGATGTGAACAAGACAAAGTTTATGATCATATCTAGAGCAGCTAACGTTAGCTCCGATAACTACAGCTTACAAATTTGAGATGAAGTAATTGAGAAAGTAAGAACCATTAAATATATATAGTCTACGAGCCTCAATGTATAGATACAGCAATCATTTCATGTTACTCCGCTAAGCAATCTGTAACAAAGTCAACTGAATGGAGCATCGCTCGCAACTTTTTAAGGGTTCACAACACAACACCATCAAGACCGAACTATAATCCCAACTTTTTCCACCTGTACCTGTTCAATGTACCTTGGATCTACTATATATTTGTGGAAGTATGTATGTATGTATGTATGTATGTATGTATGTATGTATGTGCCACGTTGCAGCCTAAACGGATGGACAGAATCGAACAAAATTTTGACAGAGTATTGATATGACTCCTGGGCCTATAATAGGGTGAAAATAATTGGGATCCTACAAGGGGGTGCGGCACCTGCCATAGGCGTGAAATTTTTAATCAGCCATAACTTCGGAACCATAAGTCACATGGCCTTTAAATTTGGTATACAGACATATAAATGGTCGGTGCTTATAAGAGGGTATATATAAAGGAGTTTGTAAAAGGGGGCGTGGTACCTCCCATAGGCGTGATATTTTTAATCAGCCATAACTTCAGAACCATAAGTCACATGACCTTGAAATTTGGTATACAGACATATCCATGGTAGGTGCTTTTAAGAGGGTATATATACAGTATCGGTCATATCTATAGCACGCCATTTCAAAGTGATATTGTGTGCAACTTATGTTTATTTATTTATTTTTGAGAATTTTCAATTAAAATACAGTTCTTTCTCTAACAAACCCCATATAAATCCAAGTTTAACAATTTGTAGAAAACTACAAAAAAGTGCAACGAAATTTCATATAAATTTCAAACTTTTTTCTCGGAAGTGTTATAATTTTTCTGAATACACAGTTTTATAGCCCAATCAATTTTAGTCTGATAATGTGCAAGTTCCAAGTGGCTAAAGGTTACCGTTGATTTTTTAGAATTTGTTTCGCCAAAGGTGTTGCGGTTTTCTTCCATATACAAATAAATTGAGTTTATTCATTATATGGAAGCC
>NW_023458558.1:23777556-23780488 GCF_013731165.1 Rhagoletis pomonella
AACGGTAATTCGTAGCCACCTCAAATTTGCACATTATCAGACAAAAATTGAAGGGGTTAAAAAACTGTGTACTCAAAAAAATTCTAACACTTCCGAGAAAAATGTTTGAAATTTATGTAAAAATTTGTTGCACTTTTTTGTAGCTTTCTACAAATTATTAAGCTTGGGTTTGTATCGGGTTTGTCTGAGAATGAACTATATTTTAATTGAAAATTCTTAAAAATTAATAAGTAAACATAAGTGACACACAATATTACTTTGAAATGGCGTGCTATAGATATGACCGATACTGTAGGTATTTATGGGAGGTGTTCAGAGTAAAGTATATATAAATGAGTTTGTAATAGGGGGATACACATATATATATTTATCTATTAGATAACTCGGATATTTAAAACTGTGTTTATTTTGTGTGAAACCTTACCATCTTTAGATTATTTTGAAATGGAAAGATCAAATCGTTTTTTAATCTCGCGATGCTGGTAAACGAAAAAAGTTCGTTCATAATGAATAAAACTCCTTCCGAATTAAGCATTATACTAGAAAAGTGCAGCTAAATAACACAGCTAATCGAATAGGCAGATAAACGGAATGTACCGTAGTAGAATAATTTTAATTTAGAAATTTGATTGTTACCTTATACTACGTTCAAATTGACGAGCTAAACATGTTAAATGGGCTTTAACCAGATAAATGAACAAAACACGTTCATAACCAAGTTAAATCGCATGCAATTGTTGTTGGAAAATTGAACCAGTTAAATCATTTAACTCGTTTGAAAACCAGTTCAACGCAGAGTTGTATCGGCAAGCTTTCTGCTCCGGCCAATCAGAAAGACCCAAAAGCGTTCATTTGACACGCCAACGTTCAAAAAAATTATATTCTGAAAAATATAAAAAAATAAAAATTATCAAAAAATATTAAAATTGTATGCCAAAAAAGAGGCCAAGGCGGTAATTAGTTGTTTCCCATGAGGTCTCATCGTACGCAGAGATAAATAGCACAAACGAACTAAACATTTTCGAGTCTCTAAGTAATCCGTATGCGTTAATATCATGAAGCAGACATTCGCACAAAACAAATTGAAACACAAAAACTTGATTGTTAATATTTTTTTTTCAAATTTTTATTGGTAATCAAACAACCGTCAAAGTTAACTGCAAATGTTCAATGTGGACGATTGTTTTTCCAAAAGGCTCTTTTTCATTTAACAAATTAAATGGGGCCAATTTGAACGTAATATTAACTATCTAATATTAATAATGGAACAAAATGTGTAGTACAAGTGATGATCAATATATATTAGTTGTAGCACGATAAAGCCAAAAGTATGGCTCCTAAGGATGGCTTAATGTAAACAAAGAAAATAGTTTGTCTCCTTTAAATTATGCTGAACTGAATATTTGTATTACTGTTTTATGTTTTGATTTGTTTACTCCGAACGACGTGCTCTGCTAGTATATAATAAAAGTAAAATTAAAATTAATGCTTAATATAAGTAAACCTGTCACACTTTTCCTTCTAAGCTATATAATAGTTTATGTATACACTTAGGTCTCTTTTTATGCGGTACATGCGTTCCTCAGGAAGCCGCATACAAAAAATCCGCATAAAAAAGTTCTTTACTTTCATATAAAAACAGGGGATGCGTTCCAGCATTTTTAAAAACCGCATAAATTCAGATACTCCATGTAAAAAATTCTTAAAAACCGCATAAAAAAAGCCAGTGAGGCATTATTGAGCAAAAAAACTATTTATTTCTTCACTTCAACACTTATTATTCCATGTAAAACCGAACATTAATGAAATAAATAAAATGTTATCTGTATTTAAAAAAAAACACAATAAATACATGAATTATGTACGAATTCATAAAAACAAAAATTAGAAAAAAAAGGTTTTCTTCTTAACAGCGGTCGCCCTCGGCAGGCAATGGCAAACCTCCGAGTGTATTTCTGCCATGAAAAACAGCTTCTCGAAAAAATACAATCGCCGTTTGGAGTCGGCGTAAAACTGTAAGTCCCTCCCCTTTGTGTGACAACATCAAGGCGCACACCACAAATTGGAGGAGAACCTCCACTTATGTGATTCCAAGCAGTACCGTAAATGTATCACGTAGGACATGCGGTCTAAGAGTGTAATCGACCTTCTTATTTCATACATTATGGGGGATCTGAATGGACTAGATCGAGTCATCCAGCTAAAACGGATGGAAAGGACCTTTCTATCTAACAGACAATGTTCTGCAGTGATCAAGTAGCAGCCTTTTGAAGGTACCAACGTTTTCACAATTTTCTATTTGAGCTGGAAGTTCATTGTAACATTCTAATCCCTTATAAAAGATATTCTTCTTATATATTTCCGTTTTATACAGCGGCAGCCTGAAGCTATTATTTTCCCTGAGTAAATACGAATGGGTTTCACTATTATATCGAGGATATCACTCAGATAATCTGGAAGTCTACCTTGTTTTATGTTAAACACGAATTTCATAGCGTGATAGAAAATTTGCTGAGCTGCAAATGGCTTCCTTCTCCCACGAAATTTTTAAACGATATTACTTCATACCGAAGTGATATTCGAGTAAAAATACCTCTTAATGCAAGCTGAAACAATTTTAACTGGTGTCAAAACTTTTTAGTGTATATGTTTGTGTTGCTTTGTTTAATATACGGTGTAGTTGATTTCTCAAGTAAGAAAAACTTGAATACTATATATTTTAAAAACCAGAAGGCTCCCGCACCTAAAAGTAGGTATTTTTGGAAAGGGGAGATCTCCAGCTTTCCAAAGATACCAATTTTACCCCTAAAACCGGGGGTCCTTAAAGTAAAGTTTGCCCCTCGGAATTATGTACATAAATATCTTGAAATTTTCGCATCTAATATTTTACATACGTGTGTATGTATGTATATAGTAAAATAAGCATTTAGTT
>NW_023458558.1:23780588-23796363 GCF_013731165.1 Rhagoletis pomonella
AATTACTGGCTGTTGATATGTCAGTCGTCACTTGCCTGATTAATATCCCACCAAGGATTCCCTAACAACTAATCAAATAATTAATAGATATACATACATATTTATTACTTTGAAGCTGCCGAACAGCTACAAGTTTTTTCTTTTTCTAGTAATTTGAAGCTGCTCAGTAGTAAAACGGGGAAATGGACCAGTGGTAAGCAGTTAAGTTACAATCAACTATTTATACTTTTTTGCATTTAAAAGATTAAGAGCTTTCTTAAAGTTTATTAAAATAGGTATATGTACATAGTTATATAGTTAACCATTTATATTAGTTAAGATGTTTACTTATATAAAAGTTTGTAAGACAATAAATTATGCAGCATTGAAATGCTGTTGGAACCTTTAGTCGTGTTTTCATTTAAGAGTCATTACAGCCACTACCTTTGATCACATATTTGCTGATCAATAATCCCGTGAATACCTAATTAAAATGTATTACATTGTCATTATTATTGTACTATCATTGCAATACAGGTGATGGGGAGGTGAAATTCATACGGAGCCAAAAAAAGAATGCCCAGCTAGTCTACAATGGTTACATATACAACAAAAAACTTACCCAGGCCAATGGACAAACAACGTGGCGTTGCATTGACTTTCTAAAGTTGCGATGCAAAGCAGTTGTCATTACAAAAAAGAATATATTGGTCGCAGCGCGACGTTCTCACAGTCATGAAGATCACGTGCAACGTATAGGTCAACGGCCATTGTATAATATAGAGGAAGACCTTGGCGAATACATTGAAATTAAACCTGAAGACCCGAAACTAGCTGACTTCATGAGTGTCTCAAATATTGAGATATGCCCCCAAAAGAGTGGCAAGGAGTATAAGCTATTCGTGCCGACTCCAGCAGTACGAGCTACCACAACAATATGGCCGCAATAAGATAAAATATCTCTTACATATGAACATATATAAAAAAAAAATCAAAGAAGCTTAAAAGAATAAAATATTAAAATAATTTGTGTACTATATCACGTCTCGTGCTTATCCTATTCCTAAATTCTCTTAGCAACATAAAGTTAAACTGTTTTCACAGTCAGATGTACATATTTTTCGCCATATATGAAAAAATGGCATCTTAATAAAAAAAAATAATAATAATAAAAATAAATAATAAAAGATAGTATAACTAATATAATCAACAACTAATTAGTATAACTAATATAATAAAACTTCCCTTAAACACTTAGAAACATTTTATCCTTTAAACTAAATATTATCATTCTTTGATTGCTTTTATTACAGACACAAATTTGATGTTTATTGTTAGTCCCTGGGCTACACCGTGCCTGGTTTTGCGTAATTACATGTACAACTGCCACAGTCGAAAGAATAGCAAAGAGTATTGGCGCTGTCACAATTATTCCAAGAAGATACAGTCGGAACGATGTCGGGCACGTTGTGTCCTGGAGTATGGCAAACTGAAATCTGAGTCTGGAGGACTGCACAATCATCCACCACATACTGAAAAAATCGAAAAAATGATTGAACGTAATCGCATGGTTGAACTGAATATTGCACACGGCGCTGGCAACGCCGGAAGCAGAACCATTGGAGCACTGAAACAGAATCGACGGCCGTTAGCGGTGTCTCTACGAGTACAACATGAACCGGGAGATGAGCTGCTCGACACGTTGATAAATAACAAATATAATAATTAGAGTTTCTAATTTTAATATGATTGGTACTTATACGTTTATTAATTAAGAGTTTTCTGTGCAAATAAAGCGGCAGAAATCTGTTGAAATGATTGCATGTTACCAATGTCATATGGTCATGTTATATTTATATTATGATTAATTATATTAAAATAATCGCATAATTTTGAATTTATCGCATATCCAAATTTCTACAAACATAATTATTTAAAACTATATTGACACATTACAGATATTACAACAAATATAGGAGGTGACGAACACTTGGATGAAACATGCACTTATGATGTCGTTGAAAATCGAGTCAATTATCGTTCAAGTTTAAAAGGAACTTATCAACTGGTTTTAGACGGGTTTCCTTATTCTAGACACCGTATACGTGGCGGTACAATTTATTGGCGCTGTGTGCAGTTTCGCCCCTTGAAGTGGGTATTTTGGAATTTTCTTAAATATACATATATGTACATATATACATTACAGATGCCGAGCTAGAGTGCGTACTAATCCGGCTGGTGATCGTGTTTCAATAGTGGACGAAGACCACAACCATGCCATAGTGAGAGAGCGGCGTAAGAAGGGCACACTCAAGTGTGTTTATGAGCAACGAAAGCTGGAACAAAGTCGCTGCTTTAAATAGCAGTTATACCTGTGATTAATTTAATATTTACCTTTAAATAAGAATTTAAGATGGTGTACTTGTCGGTTTTTGTCGTTGCCCAACATAAACTTTATAAGATATAATTCATCAAATTACGATTATAGTACATTCAATCTGGCATATGCGGTCGCAAATGGTCGGCGCTGGATGAAACTTATGTATACCAAAGTGTTCAGAAAATTACCCTGAACAACCAACATATAAAACTGTTATCAATTAATTAAAAACCGATGAAAAATTAACGTCAAAAAAACTCAGAATTTATGATATATGAACCCTATTAAGGAAATAAAATTATTAGAATATAGAGCAGAAAATTCTCTACAAAAAATTTCGCAATAAGCGATGCTTAGAACAAACTGTTTATTTGCAATTATGTAATTCGTAACAAATCAGGTTAATTTTCTGAACACTTTGGATATAATTTCATCCAGCGCAGACTACTCATAGGTACATATATATCGTCGTTTAAAGTGCAAAACTGCGTATCAACAAAATGCAAAACCGCGTATGTAAAGTTGTAGAAACTATTTTCTAGTGCGTAAAAACACTCATATTTCAAAATGGTTCTCTTTTTTATAAAGCAATCGCATTTCTGGCGGGTATATTTCAGGACGAATGGATAAGGATTGAGCCAAGAGCTTGTGTGAGCGAATCCAATTTTTGGCAGCCAATGTCAGTTACGCGGTTTTGCAGAATGACGATACGCGGTTTTGTACTTTAAACGACGTTATATATAGTTACCATTTCTAGATTGACTGCACAAGTGACGAATATACATAACTAAATTAGAAATCATTTTGTTTTATATCTGCAAAATATATTGACATATTTGGGAATTAAAATTTGTCTTTGACCGATTTCGAAAATATTCGGAAATATTGTATTGAAAATTTGTATTTTCAATAAGAGCTTTTCGTAAGAAAAACTTTTTATCTTGTACAAAAAAAAAGTGTTATGTACATATCGTTTAAAGTACAAAGCCTCGTATCAACATAATGCAAAACCGCGTATGTGAGGCTACGTAAATTAATTTTTAGAGATTAAAAACATTCATATTTCAAAAATTGTTCTCTCTTTAATAAAGCAATCGCATTTCTGGCTAGTAAATTTGAGGACGAATGGATATGGTTTGAGCCATAAGCTTCGGTAAGCAAATCCAATTTTTGGCAGAAAATGTCAGTTACGCGGTTTTGCAGAACGACGATACGCGGTTTTGGGCTTTAAACGACCATATGTATGTCTATGTACGTAAAAAACTTATCAAACTATGTTCAAATACTTTTTTATTGCCTTATAGATTCATCAGGCAGCATTGCGGCTACTGCAGAATGTTTTGCGAAGCTGAAGTATAATTATCGAGGTCAACTAGTCCACAGTGGTTATACTTATTCCGTGCATGCGAAAAATGGTAGCACATGCGTGGTGCATTGGCGTTGCTCTGATTATGCCAAATTCCGCTGCCGAGCCAATTTAAAGACGCGTCGCAAAGTTTTGGAATCAGTGCGGGGCACACACAATCATCCACCAAAATATCCACAAAATATTTGTAGCCCAATAGTATTAAAATAATACTTAAAATAAAGTACTTATGTTCAATTTTTTCTACTAGTTCAATAGCATTTATTTAAGCAAATAATAATAATAATAAATAAATAAATAATAATAATAAACTTCATTTTACTTAATTTTGAATTATATATTTTTCTCTGACTCATATGAAATCCATCTACATATGTATTACTAATCAAGTTTTATGCATTTCAGTTAACAAGCGAAAATTGGATAGGCGCGTCCGGGTAGTAATATCGGCAGATTTAGCTAGCCAACAGCAGCAACAATCAAGACAGAAAGCGGCTCCAGTCGAACAACTACACCTACTGCCTTTTACAAAATCGTTGTATTCGGAAGTGAAAACAGGCGAAACTATTTTGAAAACATCTTGGAATAATCACAAACTAACGAAAATAAGTAAGCCACGCATGCGCGGTAAGTGTGTGCATTGTCTGAAGAAGGCATCCGGTGATCAGCCGGATCTAAATAAAATAACTACATATTGCCCACAGTGTCCAGGTGGCTTGTGGATGTGTTTGGAATGCTTTGATCAAGCTCATTAGGAGAAATTGTATTTATTCATGATAAACCTCAATACATACTGAGGTCATTCACGCTTGCATGGTTATTAATTATTATTGTGTAAAATAAATTAAAAATTATTATTGTGTAAAATATTATTGTTGGAAACTGAATTAAAAATATAACCACATAAGCTGATAACCAAGCAATCCTAAGAATTATGTGAATTTAGTTCTGGAAAACTCAAGGTGTATTAAACATATTGATATAAAAAATTAAATAAATATTTGGCACTACAATATTTGCATAGGATGTAGCTGAGCTTGTACTTCAATTTCTGTTATACGTATTGATGTATTAACATATAATTTTACGTCGCATACGAAGAGGCTTGTATGCTGCTACGACAACAACAACAACGCTTACCTTGAACCACCACTAAACTGGAGTAATGAAAACCAATTTATTAGCTTTAACCTAAAAAACACAACCTCCTACACGAAGTATAACTTTAATTAAAGCACAATTCTGACTTCCAAAACGTCAATTGCTTTGCATACGTACAAAGTATAAGGTTCCATAACATCGAACTACAAAATATTGGCAATGTATACTGTTCCAAAACGCATTCGAAAAGTTATCGAAACGCAACGCTAGAGCAATCAGCGCATCAGAAACAAAGTTGATGATTCGTTTGGTGTTTTATAAATGGAAAATTCAGAATTATTGTTCATTGCTATATTGAATATTTAAAATATGCAATGTATATATGTATATGGTTGCAATGTGCCGCAACTCTGCATATACAAACAGCTTGAATACCGCAGTATAACAGTTACCAAACATTGTATTGATACGTTTTGGAAGTCAGCCTAGCAAAATTGCTCCATATCCCAGCCCCTGTGCATGTAGATATTTTATAAATTCATTTATAAAATCATCTATTTCCGTTTTTGTAAATACCTCGATAACTTGTATCATTGAAAAAATAAATATAAACAACTTTAATTTGGTCTCGTTTCGATCGGTTAACGTACTTTCCAGATAGTAGAAACAAGTTTCTTTTTTTTTTTTTAAATATCCTACACTTTGAAGATCTTACTTCATTAAATCTTTTATAGCCAATTATTAATTGTCACTATTACAATATCATGAAATAACTTTAATTTTCTTTCTAATAAGTAACTTCTATTTACTACTTCTTTATGTACCTTTATTAGGAGACATTTGTTGGCTTTATGTCGGGCTTCGCGTTAAGCTTGGTTTCCCCATCCACTTTTCGGGCATAATTCTTTTGAATGAAAGAATGGTTGTGGTTCGCATGTAGCACTTCCAGCTCAGAATTTTTTGTGGTGCGTACTCGTGCCCTGCATTTCGTTGTCGATCTGGTAGAACAAATCCATTTAACACCTTTTGAATTCTCCATGAACTTAACATACTGATAACCACCATAGACGAGCTTAATGGATTTTCTTTGCCCATGCGTGAAATAAAACTGTTGACTGCTTACTTTAGCTGTGGGCACTTCCACTAAAATGACAAAGTACATAGGTTCATATTAGTTAGGTTAAGTAAAAATACATATCAATGATATACATAACGTCCAACATTTGCGCCCAGAAAACAAAAATTTCAAGTTACTTCTTATTTACTACATGGTCTTTGTAGATTTTATTCAAATCATTATTTCAGATCAGTTTTAAGAAATAAAAGGAAGCGGCAACACGAAAATTAAATAAAAGCATAATAAAGTTGTAATTAAGATTGTAATAGTTAATATTGACGCAATCGCTTAATTTCATACATACTTTATAAATTATTTATTCAAATCTTTCTTCACAATGATACTTGGCTCGGCTATTTCAGTGACATCGGCCACAATTTCTTCATATTTTAAATGCATTCCTAAGTCAGACACATCTATCGGATCTGTCGCTTCGACGCCAACTTCAACTGTGCTCGCTCTCTCTCCTGCTGCTGCAGACACTTTCTTCTCCTTTTTAATTGCAGATGCAGGAATAATAGGCGGTATCCTGCGCGTACGTTTCTTGCGACGCACTATTTCTTCGTGAGTGTGATAACGATTGAGCGGCATGACAATATCGTTGATTGTGTAAACACGAGAGCGACACTTTTGGTTCCACCATTGGTTACAGCGCCAAAACTTTTTCTCTTCGCCTGTGGACAATTTCAATATTTTCTCAAAGATAAACGGTTGGCCCCCATAGATCAACTGCACACGTCCGCGAGATGTGGCCGAATAAATAGCAACGCTGCCTACTGGTAAATAAAAAGGGAAAGAGTTGGAAAAAAAACAAAAGCGTGTTAGTACAAATTTGTGCATAAAATAGGCAAAAAATACATTATTTCTTATATTATAAGCAGGTACAGGAAGAATAATACAACCTAAGTGTGACAAACCACCATTATAAGTTTTATTGAATTGAATTGAATTTATTATTAAATTAAGTTTAAAGTGATTTTTCGATCTTTCTCAGCACACGAGGTGAGGGTTCATGATTGTGCTCGGGCTTAGTTAGACACACCCTGAACAGACCGTTTGGTTGTTTTGTTGTTGTGATGCGAGCCTTGCAGGGCTTCTGGCCAACGCGTCGGCTACGACAGTTCCAATAAGTTGTATTACCGCAAACATTGTTTTGTGCATACGTGAAATTGTTGAAGCACAGCAAAGATTTGCCTCGTTGTCCTGGAATGAACCTGAGATTCATATTCTTTTGGGTTAGAGCCAATGAGGATGTTTTGCTCTCTTTATCGGCACAATTATCGGCTGTGTTCGATTTTGATGAACTAGTGTTGGTGACCACGGTTGACAGCGTCCAATTGCCTATAGGTTAATTGTTTAGGTTAATTAAATTTTCTTTATGTGTTTGCATACTATAGGTATATATCATCATAGGTATATATTTTTTAAAAGATTAATTCATGATTTACATCTACAGTGAGTGACTTTGAGAATATGTCTGCTTTTTATTTTGTACTATTTATCTGTGCTATTTGCTTTTTATTTTGTACCATTTATCTGTGCTATTTGCAGCATATATGTAGTATTCTATTACAACGGGCGAGGAAAGAATTTATTAAATTGCGGCTGAAAAATAGGTTCAGCTGCAGACTGCGGATAAAGTGTTTGTAGCTGTAGCTGTTGAAATTGTTGTAGGTGGAGTGGATGAAGACACTGCAATGATTGTGCAGGTCGATGCCGCTCCATTAATGGTTCAGTTTCTTCATTCATTGGCGTCTGCAATGACTGCATCAGTTTCAAGTCTTCAGCTGTATACATTGGTTTGTGTGTGTGGTTATCTGAGGTTATATGGATCACATCTCCCTTAGAAGTATGTCGCGTGACAAGTCTTGCGCGACATTTTGCTTTATGATACATGGAACACTTCCAGTCTCGCGAGTGGCGACCATCTCGTACCTTTTCATTGGGGGTGTAAGTGTTGTATTCGTGTAGCACTAAATGAGTGCCACGACGTGATCGTACGTACTGCACAGGTGCTTTTGCGGCTGGAAATATAAAAAATAACACATTAGTAAAGAAAGAAACAAAAATCCACATTAACTCCACGAATAATGGGAAGCTGGAAAATTATAGATTTTTATGAAAATTATGAATTTATTGCATTTGATTTGAGTTAGAAGACGTACAGAAATCACATACATATGTATACACTTAAATTATGTGCCGTGGGGTGGTGCCTTTCTTAGATGGAAAACATTGCTGATCTGCTGTATGGTTATGATTATCGTGCCGTAATCTCAAACTCATTGTATCCTTAAGAAGAACTGCACGGGCGCGACATTTTTGCCGAAAATTGGCGCACTTGAGGTAGTATTTACTAGCCGATTGTGATCCAATCACAAAGCGGAAATTTTCTATTATTGTATATTTGCCAATAGAATCCGGACATTGCTGCACTGTAAAAAAAAAAAAACAAATTGAATATAAGATAGGGAAATTTTAATAACGTGTTAAGTAGTTTAGAAAATAAAATAGTTTAAAGTTAAATACAGAAAAATGTATGCTTTGGACAATATACATACATTTTTACATACATATGTATGCAGTATATTTAAAAATATTTTTAAATTCTCTTTGTACATAAAAATAATCAATTTGTGTCTTCGAGGAGCCTACCTTCAACCCTTCAATGAATTGGTGAATGATTATGAGACCTACGACTTAGTTTAATGCAGTTCTGACCCGCGGTCACACAGCGTGCCGGACAGCGCAGTACATGGCTACTGTTTTTACTGCATACCCAGTTTATGGTAGAGTTATACCTTCGTTCAGCAGTATACATGTAACCATGATAAAGAAGATTAAGTCCTCCTCGCCTGTTGCGTTTGAAATTAAATTCCGCTTCGATCCAAGACGCATTTGTACCTATAGATTTAATTTTATTAGTGAGCCATATAAACAAAGGTGCTGCTGGAAGCAAATTACGAAAAACCTTTACAAAACACTTTATGATAATGATTTAAGCTTATATGTACATACATTCATTTAATCTATGTTCGTATTTATTTGAGTGAGCATATTTTATTATAATTTTATAAGTGGTTGTGATCGCCACGCAACGACGCAATCTGATCATGTTTTGTGATAACGCGTGCTGTGCATTTGGTGTACTTGCAACGCAGTTTCACACATTCCCAATAACACACATCTTTTATACGTCGATTTAATGTATATGGTTTGCCGTTAATTGTTAGCAAGTTGTTGCCGCGTACGCTACGGGTGAAGCAAACGTCGAGATCTTCATATTTTGGTTTTCGCTGGTATAATCTGCCCGTTTCCACGCAAAATAGAACACCACCGGCAGAACGTGATCCATATTCTGTAAAAGATAATAGTTTTTCTGTTTTAATATTAAATTAAAACATAGTGACACAATAACATAATTCACACATATGTATGTATAACTAAACACATTAAATTTAGGTTTAAGAAAGTTAATTTATTTCGATATTGTCTTAGCTCGCTTTAGGATATTTTAATATAAATACAAGATTAAAAAGCAAACATTTATTAACTTCCTTTTTCTTGTACCTAACGCATCGACTTAAATATAATTTGTTGCCTATAAGAACCCTTTAGCAACGAAGTTCGCGCAAACATTCTCATTTGGCATGTTATTATCCAACACTTTCATATCACTTTGAATTTTTCACAAGTAAATAGTATATTAAAACTTAGCCAATGTTCTTATTAACAAATTAATTTCTACCTCTTATTAAAGCACATAAAATTTTCTAATCCACTTACAACAAAAAAAAAGAATTGAAGCATCGCCGCCATGTAGAGTTGCCAAGGGTTTCAATTTGATTCGCAGAGTTGCTTAAACTGTACCAATATTTACAAATTTTAAACTCTATTAGGGGTCTTCATCTAAAGTGATAAGCCCTTGATGAGCTTGATAGAGTGATAAATTTATCATTTTAATAAATAAACTGCCAAACTTTATAGGGAAATCTATTTAACCAAATTTTATTACTTTACCAAACGGTTTTGGTGGATAAATGTATAAATTTCAGCGAAATTCAAACCCTACAGCTTGCCAGCGCGTGAAGACGGCCGGTAAACTAACATCTCAGACTTGAGCGCAACAATCATTCTTTTCTTAAACCGAGTATATCGATCATCGATATGTTTATGGGAACTTTGGTTTAGACGACAACAAAGATTATAATTCATCTAAAATGTGAAGTTTTTGCGCTTTTTTTTTCCTTTTTTGTTAACTAAAGCCATTTTATTTGTGTTTTTAGGTAAACATTTCCGGAAATGTTGTCGAATGTTGGACTAGTGAAATAAAAAGTGTGATAAGTGACACAGCGCAAATTAATGTAATGGACTTTCATTCAAACCTACATATTTACATACAATATAAAGCGTGGTCTAAGAGGAAGGCAATTCCCAAATGTGATTACTAAAATATTGTGTTGTAAATGAAGTTAGATTGTAGAAACTGTATTGTAATTAAATGTATAGACCTAAGTTTAACCAAATAAATTGTATCTTTGCCTCTTAGGACTTTCATACTTTTATCACTTTTAGTTTAAGGCGGTATACTCACTAATTTTACCAGAAATTTCATTAGCTTCATTGTTTTGCAGAAAACCTGAAGGCACGGACTAATAATAACCAAAAGACCAAGTCTTCCAAGTCATCGGTCGCAAAAATCCCCCTACATGCTGGCAGTAAGGTTTATGTATCTAAGTATGATTTGGCTAAAATATTTATACCCAACGCTTGTATCTACACTTCGCGTTTAAGTGAATTGGTATTTGGATTTGATGTTTTGGAGAATATAGCGCGTTCAAATGCAAAACAACGACTGCTGATGCTCGATGAGAGCTTACTCAAGTCGATCATAAGTAATTTCACATAACACTTGCAAATGAAGTTGATAAAATATAACACTATAATTATTTTCATTTTTAATAGCTCACGTCGTACAGGTATTTTCAATGAGAGGGGAATGCATAGATGAGAATACAGTGCTATCGTTCATACAACACAAGATCAGGAGCATGTCGAATGTGGCATCATCAGCCTCAAGTCGTTAATATTCCAAAACTAATTGGACATTTGAACACAGTCAACAGTCATTTAAGTTAAAAAATTTCCATTTATAACTACGTGTTGCAATTTTCAATATTAAATAAAAAAGTAATAAAATATGTAATACCACAAATCATCTAATTAATTCTCGATCCTAAATATACATATTGAAATATTACCATTATACTATTATTATTTAATATTTTTATTACCATTTCTTTTCAGATTTAAAATTTATTTTAGAGGATAAAAATACAACTACATATTTACAATACTCTACCACCCAGCGCGGACGTGTTATGCTTATCTACAACGGTTATCGCTATGTAGAAAATCGTCAGAGTCACAAAAACATATTTTGGCGCTGTTCACGATATGTAAAGTATGGCTGCAGGGCCACCGTTGTAACGTCGAAATTACACGACGATGTGTCGGCCATACGTGTTACTGGTTCGCCCCATACACATGATCCTGAGATGAAAACGGACAATCTCGTTGATATATCACCTGATTTTATTGACGAATCAAAGGGCAGCTTGTTACGAATGGTGTCATTACTAAGCGATCTGAAGTAGGAAATTCTTCGATATCAAAAGCCTAATATTAGTTTTTTTCTGTAAAAATTAAGTGCAATAGCGAATTAGAATAAAGCACAGCAAATTAACTTGTAAGCTATTTACGCCTAGAAAATTTTAAATTAATTTCCAAAATATCAAAATAAAATTTCGGAATATTTGAAGTTTTTATTTTGTATGTGTATATCAAAACCGAACTCAAGTTTGCTAATGCAAACAAATGTTTATACATATTTATTAATAATTCTCTGTGTTTTTTCCTGTGTTTTTTAGTTAAAGAAACGTTAACGTTGCCGAAAATACTTGATGGAAAGTTTTACAGAGATGTGCAACCAAATCTTAAAACTGTGGGTGGAATTCAAGCGACATGCACCACTTGTTTGGGCACAATATCTGGCACAACGAAATCTACAGGAAACTTTTTGAGTCATATTAAGAGACGCCACAAGGATATAATAGCTACTTGCCAAATGTATTGTCGAACAAAGGTGCAAAATTTGAACGCCGTTTTATCGAATACTTACAATGACGATTCTGACAACATCAAAAAAGAAAAAAGTATGAAAGAACTTAAACAAGAACCCCTAAATGTAGCAATATATACTGCCACTGGAATATTACCTCAACATCAAATTCAAGGTCAGCATGGCATTGCTACACCAGCATTCTTTTGGCACAAATCATTACCAGTGGCTCCAAATTCTATGGCAGTTGCTGCAACGATGCAATATCGGAAATTCAATACGGATATGCAACCAACATTTAAAAATCGAGAAAATTAAAGTGTACATCTGCCAGAAGTCTGTTAGTATTATTTTTATTCAGTGGTCGAAAATAATGATCTCTTAATGAACTGTCAATAGACATAGGATCAGCGAAAGAAATGCATGTAAAATATCGGATATGTACTTGTGTATTATGTTCTCCATTATGGCTCCATGCCTTGCCGAAGCCGAAATTTCGATATAACGAGCAAAAATACATAAAAAAAATTAGTTTTTTAGCACATCTCACATAATCTTAAGTAATAAAGTTAAACTGTTTTCCCAGTCAGATGTACATATTTTTCGCCATATATGAAATAATGACATCTTATTTTGAAAAATTGAGGTGTTTTTCGCCTTGATTGATGATACATTCTCCCAGGTAGAGTATGTTTTTCCCAGCATTGACGTCTCGATTTCAACATGTACCACATTTTGGGCAAAATTGGTACCTGTGGGGCGAAGTGGACGTCAAGTTTATGTTGTAACACTCGGCACAAAGTTTTGTTGTCCGGAATTCGTTCACCATTAGGATGTCTGCTTTGCGTTGTTTTATTTCTGCGATTAGTAACCGATTTGGTGTAGGTTTGGAAGTTTTAATAAACTTTTCATATAGAAAATACATATGTCAATATATCACCGAAAAATACATATATGTATGTACATACATATATCCAGCATACATACTACATATATAAGTGGATGCATGTTTATATGAATGTTTCTTGGTCATAATTTAGATATATGGGTAACCGCAAGGATTTCCACTTTAAGGATTTTTTAGCTATTACAACAGTTCAGTAAAAATACATATATGTATGTACATACATATATCCAGCATACATACTACATATATAAGTGGATGCATGTTTATATGAATGTTTCTTGGTCATAATTTAGATATATGGGTAACCGCAAGGATTTCCACTTTAGGGATTTTTTTAGCTATTACAACAACAGTTCAGTATGTACATAAATGTTAAAAATTTTGTTTTATACTTTTATGACCGTTTTTTAGTAGATTTTAAAATTTATCTGCGCTTTGCAAAAATTTTTTTTCTGAAAAAAATGTGTTTGAAGGTATGCTTTAAAATTTATACATTTCTGTTTAAAGGGCAGATAAATTTTAAAACCTACTTCAGTAAACGGCCCTTAATATTTACGTTTTTCCTTAAAAAAAAAAAATAAATAAATTTTTACGATTTCTGTTTATCACTCAAAGATTTTATATACTCCAATCCTTTAAGTCTAATTGAACTGACTTTAAAAAGCAACTGTTTGATTAGCCTGTAGCTTTCCCCCATTTTGGCCGATTGAACTGAATTTTTTATAAATTAATAAACCAGCGCGTCTCGCCACAGCAATGCGTTGACCATCACCCACGTGATTGTGAACATCTTCAGAAAATGACGGGAATTTAATAAAAAAAAACACAAAAGTACAACAAATTGGATCCTCACCATTTGTTACATAAAGATCATCGCCAATGGTTTTCAAACGACTTCTACATTTCTTGGAACGATTGTGAATGCATTCCCAGTATACCTTGTCGCTATTTCTCCCGAAACGTTTTAAATTCGAGCGATATATAAAATCGTTTATCGCAAGTAAGGTTCCACCTTTCCGACTAATTATAAATAATTGTGGGCCGCAGTTTCGAACGTGCTGCATTACTGAAAATATAATTTAGAAATTTATATTTTAGTAAAGCTCTTAATAGATTTCTTTAGATGCAAAAATTTTACTTTAGGTTTTAAATTACATATTGTTGCACAAGATTCAAATTTATATTTATTAGGTTTATTAAAAATTCTGTAACTGTTTATATGATGTTTTAAGGCAACTTTTTATACATTTTTTTGCATGAATGCATGTATATGTGTGATATAAGAATGTTTATTTAAATACTACAAAGAATAGAAGTGCTTCTCGTAAACGACGTTTTATTTTCTCACGAAAATAGTCTGATAATCCCGATGCAGTAATTTTTGAAAGCTTTTGGGACTCGTAAACATCTTCCAAGTCTTCTATTCTTTGCGCTCCATTTATTGCTAACAAGGTACCTCTTAGTTTTCTAATCAACATTTTTACGAATAAATATTCGTTAAAGGTATTGGTACAAAATTTCTTATAAGTATATAATTGTTGAAACATGAAGTTTTATATCAATATCGCTTCCTGTTAATTGTTGGTCAAAAAAAATATGTCGAGGTTATTTTAAAATCTGATATTGTGGCTTAAGGCACTTTCAATTCAAGATTATTTACGAATTGTAGTAGAAAACATATATGTAGTTATAAAAATAGGGTTCAATAAGTTTTAATTAATCATTTCTTTTTGCCCAAAAGAGCCTTCTGTAAGCGTCGTTTTATTTTCTCGCGAAAATCGTTTGTGTCTGATGAATCTGCAGTCTCCACTGTTGAAACCTCGTTTGTTTCCGACAAAAATTCTTGTGATTCATTCACCTGGGTAGAATCAGTTCCCTCTTCATAGGCAGCATTATGTTCTTGTTCCTTACTATCATCGTCATCGAACAGGCCTGCAGGTTCAAAGGTCATAGAGGTTACACTTTTGTCCGTTGCCTGCATGAAATGGACGTGCTCTCCATCCAATGGGAAAACGCGTTTCTGGTCAGTGACTACACGAACCTTGCATTCTTGCATATTTTCTTTAAAACAGCATTGGAAAATTGAATACCGCCCTCTTCGGAATGTAAATCTGAAATGATGCCCTTCGTATATGAGTTTCATGCCACCTTTAGTAGTTGAGGCGTATAATGCAGGTTCACCAGGTCCCTGCTGTACGGCGGCTAGTACTTTGTCCACAAGTCTTCTATCATCCCTTGGTTGTTTAGGTGGCCGTCCACGTTTGCCTTTACTCGTAGTCGATTGGTTTTCATTTCCCGGCGAAGTTTTACACACAGAATGCAATGCACCTGTCGCCATGGAACTGCCTGAAAATTTATAATAAGTAATGTTTGAAACCCATTATAACACGTTTTATAACTTTAGAATATCTCTAATAATGAAATAAAACAACAAATATCACAATTGTGACAAAAATATAAATTTATTTATTTTTGGGAAGGATGGGAGAAATTCAGTTTGCGTCACGCGTCATTCTATTCGAAAGTGCAGGGCAGAGCAGCAAAACTGTCGATTGTACTATCGATAGTATCGATAGTTTTATTTTTGGAAAAAAAATTTGATTCGGCGCATATTCATAGTCATATTTAGTACTCAACTAAGTCGAAACTATTCTAAGTCAATTCTAAGTCACAACTAAAGCTATTAATATTCGCCTTAGTTTCGACTTTTCTGGCTAAGTACCAACTTAAATTTTAGTTTCGGCTGCAGCTGCAACAAAAGCGAAGCGCACATTGGCGCGATTCTGTCGTTGCGAATCCGCAAG
>NW_023458558.1:23796463-23800698 GCF_013731165.1 Rhagoletis pomonella
ATATAAATATTGCACATAGATAAGTATAAATATTACATCTTAAGCGTTAAATTTTAAATATTTTCGTGAGTTCAATTTACAGCGTCACTTATCACAAAATTTAAATGCACCGGTACTATCGAAACTATCGACCATCGCCCAAAAACAATGGCGCGTATTCATAGTCCAGCAACTTAAGCACTGTTTGCATTATTCAACTTTGCGTTCAACAATTGCGTTCAACTCAACGCAGGGTTGCACGAAAAAAAAGTTGAATGGCTAAATGTTGGCTGGCGACCAACTTTGTTGAAAGCGATTAGTTGAAAGGCCATTCAACCAAAAGTTGAATGCAAAGTTGAACAATGCAAACACCTTTTTATGGCGAATATTTTGATATTTTTTCATTTTTTGATATTTTTAGCCATTCAACTTTTTTTTCGTGCAACCCTGCGCTGAGTTGAACGCAAATGTTGAACGCAAAGTTGAACAATGCAAACACCTTTTTATGGCGAATATTTTGATATTTTTTCATTTTTTGATATTTTTAGCCATTCAACTTTTTTTTCGTGCAACCCTGCGCTGAGTTGAACGCAAATGTTGAACGCAAAGTTGAACAATGCAAACACACTTTTAGTCGAAACTAACAAAGTTGCAACTTAAATTTAAGTACCAACTTAAAATTTACCTTTATTCATAGTCGCATTTCAGACTTCTACTAAGTAGTTTCGACTTAGTTTACGATATAGCAAAACGAGTGTGAAAATGTATCGATTTTTCTTTACGATATTTTGTAAAAATTACATTTTTATTAAATAATATCAAGTTTGATCATCCGTTTATGTAATTTTTATTATCATTGCATGATTATGCAAAAGAATAAGGTATAATTTTCTTGTTAATTGTGTGAAATAGCCAGAACAACCGCAGTGATGTGAAGTCGATGTTTATCGAAAGCATGCTGTGGAACATACAAATAGTAGATATCTAAATGCTATGCACAAATTTACTTTAAAAGAACTAGCGTGAAACTTACTTATTATTTGAAAATTTATCTAAATTATTCCAATTATAAAATTGTGATGTAGCTTTATTCGAATTGTAATACGCATTTAATTTCATCTTCCGATTAAAATGGATCGATCTTCGTAAATTTTAATTGGAGTTTATTCAATATTATTAAAATCACCCTCTACCAACTTAATTTTTACATATTTCGTCTGTTTTCCCTTAATTTGATAAAATACTTCTTCCTAGTTACGACTTAGTTGCAGCTGCAGCCGAAACTAAAATTTAAGTTGGTACTTAGCCAGAAAAGTCGAAACTATCGTGATATTTCAATTCATTTGGCGTCTAAAAATTCACTTGGAGCAGGTATTTTCTGTTTTTTTTGGGTGATATTTTCGCGAAATATTTACAAAAACCTGCAATTTTTTAAATATAGACTGTGCTGCAACATTTCTAGACGTAATTTTCCAGTAATATCTCTTCTTTTCTTTTCCTGGAATGTGTTTTGTGTATGCACACAGAGACTTAATACAATTTCGTTATATTTTATAGTTAAAACGCTCATATTTATTAAATTTTAATGCAATTATCCACTTTTTAATAATTTCCACAGATTTTATGCAAAAAAATACTAATTTTTATACAATTTTAATGCAAATATTAACTTTTTCACTAATTTTCCCCCATTAAATGTAAACAAACAATGCGTGCACAACGATTAGCAAACGACAGTGCCGTACTTATCCGTTTCTGCATCTTCTACGATTTGCCGATAACTAGCCGATAACGACAAGTGTGCAGGTCTCCTTTGAAATGCATGTGCTCGGCTCAAAATTTCAGGGCGAGACGATAACGCAACTATGATTGGACGACAAGTGTGCAGATAGCCTTAGTTGAGTACTAAATATGACTATGAATATGCGCCAATCAAACTTTTTTTTCCAAAATTAAAACTATCGATACTATCGATAGTACAATCGACAGTTCTGCAGCTCTGCCCTGCACTTTCGAATAGAATGACGCGTGACGCAAACTAAATTTCTCCCATCCTTCCCAAAAATAAATAAATTTATATTTTTGTCACAATTGTGATATTTGTTGTTTTATTTCATTATTAGTAGTTTTTAAAGTTATAAAACGTGTTATAATGGGTTTCAAACATTACTTATTATAAATTTGCAGGCAGTTCCATGGCGACAGGTGCATTGCATTCTGTGTGTAAAACTTCGCCGGGAAATGAAAACCAATCGACTACGAGTAAAGGCAAACGTGGACGGCCACCTAAACAACCAAGGGATGATAGAAGACTTGTGGACAAAGTACTAGCCGCCGTACAGCAGGGACCTGGTGAACCTGCATTATACGCCTCAACTACTAAAGGTGGCATGAAACTCATATACGAAGGGCATCATTTCAGATTTACATTCCGAAGAGGGCGGTATTCAATTTTCCAATGCTGTTTTAAAGAAAATATGCAAGAATGCAAGGTTCGTGTAGTCACTGACCAGAAACGCGTTTTCCCATTGGATGGAGAGCACGTCCATTTCATGCAGGCAACGGACAAAAGTGTAACCTCTATGACCTTTGAACCTGCAGGCCTGTTCGATGACGATGATAGTAAGGAACAAGAACATAATGCTGCCTATGAAGAGGGAACTGATTCTACCCAGGTGAATGAATCACAAGAATTCTTGTCGGAAACAAACGAGGTTTCAACAGTGGAGACTGCAGATTCATCAGACACGAACGATTTTCGCGAGAAAATAAAACGACGCTTACAGAAGGCTCTTTTGGGCAAAAAGAAATGATTAATTTAAACTTATTGAACCCTATTTTTATAACTACATATATGTTTTCTACTACAGATTCGTAAATAATCTTGAATTGAAAGTGCCTTAAGCCACAATATCAGATTTTAAAATAACCTCGACATATTTTTTTTTGACCAACAATTAGCAGGAAGCGATATTGATATAAAACTTCATGTTTCAACAATTATATACTTATAAGAAATTTTGTACCAATACCTTTAACGAATATTTATTTGCAAAAATGTTGATTAGAAAACTAAGAGGTACCTTGTTAGCAATAAATGGAGCGCAAAGAATAGAAGACTTGGAAGATGTTTACGAGTCCCAAAAGCTTTCAAAAATTACTGCATCGGGATTATCAGACTATTTTCGTGAGAAAATAAAATTTTACGAGAAGCACTTCTATTCTTTGTAGTATTTAAATAAACATTCTTATATCACCCATATACATGCATTCATGCAAAAAAATGTATAAAAAGTTGCCTTAAAACATCATATAAACAGTTACAGAATTTTTAATAAACCTAATAAATATAAATTTGAATCTTGTGCAACAATATGTAATTTAAAACCTAAAGTAAAATTTTTGCCTCTAAAGAAATCTATTAAGAGCTTTACTAAAATATAAATTTCTAAAATATATTTTCAGTAATGCAGCACGTTCGAAACTGCGGCCCACAATTATTTATAATTAGTCGGAAAGGTGGAACCTTACTTGCGATAAACGATTTTATATATCGCTCGAATTTAAAACGTTTCGGGAGAAATAGCGACAAGGTATACTGGGAATGCATTCACAATCGTTCCAAGAAATGTAGAAGTCGTTTGAAAACCATTGGCGATGATCTTTATGTAACAAATGGTGAGGATCCAATTTGTGGTACTTTTGTGTTTTTTTTTTTAATTAAATTCCCGTCATTTTTCCGAAGATGTTCACAATCACGTGGGTGATGGTCAACGCATTGCTGTGGCGAGACGCGCTGGTTTATTAATTTATAAAAAATTCAGTTCAATCGGCCAAAATGGGGGAAAGCTACAGGCTAATCAAACAGTTGCTTTTTAAAGTCAGTTCAATTAGACTTAAAGGATTGGAGTATATAAAATCTTTGAGTGATAAACAGAAATCGTAAAAATTTATTTATTTTTTTTTTTTAAGGAAAAACGTAAATATTAAGGGCCGTTTACTGAAGTAGGTTTTAAAATTTATCTGCCCTTTAAACAGAAATGTATAAATTTTAAAGCATACCTTCAAACACATTTTTTTCAGAAAAAAAATTTTTGCAAAGCGCAGATAAATTTTAAAATCTACTAAAAAACGGTCATAAAAGTATAAAACAAAATTTTTAACATTTATGTACATACTGAACTGTTGTTGTAATAGCTAAAAAATCCCTAAAGTGGAAATCCTTGCGGTTACCCATATATCTAAATTATGACCAA
>NW_023458558.1:23800708-23814901 GCF_013731165.1 Rhagoletis pomonella
TAGTATGTATGCTGGATATATGTATGTACATACATATATGTATTTTTCGGTGATATATTGACATATGTATTTTCTATATGAAAAGTTTATTAAAACTTCCAAACCTACACCAAATCGGTTACTAATCGCAGAAATAAAACAACGCAAAGCAGACATCCTAATGGTGAACGAATTCCGGACAACAAAACTTTGTGCCGAGTGTTACAACATAAACTTGACGTCCACTTCGCCCCACAGGTACCAATTTTGCCCAAAATGTGGTACATGTTGAAATCGAGACGTCAATGCTGGGAAAAACATACTCTACCTGGGAGAATGTATCATCAATCAAGGCGAAAAACACCTCAATTTTTCAAAATAAGATGTCATTATTTCATATATGGCGAAAAATATGTACATCTGACTGGGAAAACAGTTTAACTTTATTACTTAAGATTATGTGAGATGTGCTAAAAAACTAATTTTTTTTATGTATTTTTGCTCGTTATATCGAAATTTCGGCTTCGGCAAGGCATGGAGCCATAATGGAGAACATAATACACAAGTACATATCCGATATTTTACATGCATTTCTTTCGCTGATCCTATGTCTATTGACAGTTCATTAAGAGATCATTATTTTCGACCACTGAATAAAAATAATACTAACAGACTTCTGGCAGATGTACACTTTAATTTTCTCGATTTTTAAATGTTGGTTGCATATCCGTATTGAATTTCCGATATTGCATCGTTGCAGCAACTGCCATAGAATTTGGAGCCACTGGTAATGATTTGTGCCAAAAGAATGCTGGTGTAGCAATGCCATGCTGACCTTGAATTTGATGTTGAGGTAATATTCCAGTGGCAGTATATATTGCTACATTTAGGGGTTCTTGTTTAAGTTCTTTCATACTTTTTTCTTTTTTGATGTTGTCAGAATCGTCATTGTAAGTATTCGATAAAACGGCGTTCAAATTTTGCACCTTTGTTCGACAATACATTTGGCAAGTAGCTATTATATCCTTGTGGCGTCTCTTAATATGACTCAAAAAGTTTCCTGTAGATTTCGTTGTGCCAGATATTGTGCCCAAACAAGTGGTGCATGTCGCTTGAATTCCACCCACAGTTTTAAGATTTGGTTGCACATCTCTGTAAAACTTTCCATCAAGTATCTTCGGCAACGTTAACGTTTCTTTAACTAAAAAAACACAGGAAAAAACACAGAAATATTAATAAATATGTATCAACATTTGTTTGCATTAGCAAACTTGAGTTCGGTTTTGATATACACATACAAAATAAAAACTTCAAATATTCCGAAATTTTATTTTGATATTTTGGAAATTAATTTAAAATTTTCTAGGCGTAAATAGCTTACAAGTTAATTTGCTGTGCTTTATTCTAATTCGCTATTGCACTTAATTTTTACAGAAAAAAAATTAATATTAGGCTTTTGATATCGAAGAATTTCCTACTTTAGATCGCTTAGTAATGACACCATTCGTAACAAGCTGCCCTTTGATTCGTCAATAAAATCAGGTGATATATCAACGAGATTGTCCGTTTTCATCTCAGGATCATGTGTATGGGGCGAACCAGTAACACGTATGGCCGACACATCGTCGTGTAATTTCGACGTTACAACGGTGGCCCTGCAGCCATACTTTACATATCGTGAACAGCGCCAAAATATGTTTTTGTGACTCTGACGATTTTCTACATAGCGATAACCGTTGTAGATAAGCATAACACGTCCGCGCTGGGTGGTAGAGTATTGTAAATATGTAGTTGTATTTTTATCCTCTAAAATAAATTTTAAATCTGAAAAGATATGGTAATAAAAGTATTAAATAATAATAGTATAATGGTAGTAGTTCAATATGTATATTTAGGATCGAGAATTAATTAGATGATTTGTGGTATTACATATTTTATTACTTTTTTATTTAATATTGAAAATTGCAACACGTAGTTATAAATGGAAATTTTTTAACTTAAATGACTGTTGACTGTGTTCAAATGTCCATTTAGTTTTGTAATATTAACGACTTGAGGCTGATGATGCCACATTCGACATGCTCCTGATCTTATGTTGTATGAACGATAGCACTGTATTCTCATCTATGCATTCCCCTCTCATTGAAAATACCTGTACGACGTGAGCTATTACAAATGAAAATAATTATAGTGTTATATTTTATCAACTTAATTTGCAAGTGTTATGTGAAATTACTTATGATCGACTTGAGTAAGCTCTCATCGAGCATCAGCAGTCGTTGTTTTGCATTTGAACGCGCTATATTCTCCAAAACATCAAATCCAAATACCAATTCACTTAAACGCGAAGTGTAGATACAAGCGTTGGGTATAAATATTTTAGCCAAATCATACTTAGATACATAAACCTTACTGCCAGCATGTAGGGGGATTTTTGCGACCGATGACTTGGAAGACTTGGTCTTTTGGTTATTATTAGTCCGTGCCTTCAGGTTTTCTGCAAAACAATGAAGCTAATGAAATTTCTGGTAAAATTAGTGAGTATACCGCCTTAAACTAAAAGTGATAAAAAAGTATGAAAGTCCTAAGAGGCAAAGATACAATTTATTTGGTTAAACTTAGGTCTATACATTTAATTACAATACAGTTTCTACAATCTAACTTCATTTATAACACAATATTTTAGTAATCACATTTGGCAATTGCCTTCCACTTAGACCACGCTTTATATTGTATGTACATATGTAGGTTTGAATGAAAGTCCATTACATTAATTTGCGCTAAGTGTCACTTATCACACTTTTTATTTCACTAGTCCAACATTCGACAACATTTCCGGAAATGTTTACCTAAAAACACAAATAAAATGGCTTTAGTTAACAAAAAAGGAAAAACAAAGCACAAAAACTTCACATTTTAGATGAATTATAATCTTTGTTGTCGTCTAAACCAAAGTTCCCATAAACATATCGATGATCGATATACTCGGTTTAAGAAATGAATGATTGTTGCGCTCAAGTCTGAGATGATAGTTTACCGGCCGTCTTCACGCGCTGGCAAGCTGTAGGGGTTGGATTTTGCTGAAATTTATACATTTATCCACCAAAATCGTTTGATAAAGTGATAAAATTTGGTTAAATAGATTCCCCTATAAAGTTTGGCAGTTCATTTATTTAAATGAAAAAATTTATCACTCTATCAAGCTCATCAAGGGCTTATCACTTAAATGAAGACCCCTAATAGAGTTTAGAATTTGTAAAGATTGGTACAGTTTAAGCAACCCTGCGAATCAAATTGAAACCTTGGCAACTCTACATGGCGGCGATGCTTCAATTCTTTTTTTTTTTATTGTAAGTGGATTAGAAAATTTTATGTGCTTTAATAAGAGGTAGAAATTAATTTGTTAATAAGAACATTGGCTAAGTTTTAATATACTATTTACTTGTGAAAAATTCAAAGTGATATGAAAGGGTTGGATAATAACGGGCCAAATGTGAACGTTTGCGCGAACTTTGTTGCTAAAGGGTTCTTATAGGCAACAAATTATATTTAAGTCGATGCGTTAGGTACAAGAAAAAGGAAGTTAATAAATGTTTGCTTTTTAATCTTGTATTTATGTTAAAATATCCTAAAGCGAGCTAAGACAATATCGAAATAAATTAACGTTCTGAAACCTAAATTTAATGTGTTTAGTTATACTTATGTGTGAATTATGTTATTGTGTCACTATGTTTTAATTTAATATTAAAACAGAAAAACTATTATCCTTTTCAGAATATGGATCACGTTCTGCCGGTGGTGTTCTATTTTGCGTGGAAACGGGCAGATTATACCAGCGGAAACCAAAATATGAAGATCTCGACGTTTGCTTCACCCGTAGTGTACGCGGCAACAACTTGCTAACCATTAACGGCAAACCATATACATTAAATCGACGTATAAAAGATGTGTGTTATTGGGAATGTGTGAAACTGCGTTGCAAGTACACCAAATGCACAGCACGCGTTATCACAAAATATGATCAGATTGCGTCGTTGCGTGGCGATCACAACCACTTATAAAATTATAATAAAATATGCTCACTCAAATAAATACGAACATAGATTAAATGAATGTATGTACATATAAGCTTAAATCATTATCATAAAGTGTTTTGTAAAGGTTTTTCGTAATTTGCTTCCAGCAGCACCTTTGTTTGTATGGCTCACTAATAAAATTAAATCTATAGGTACAAATGCGTCTTGGATCGAAGCGGAATTTAATTTCAAACGCAACAGGCGAGGAGGACTTAATCTTCTTTATCATGGTTACATGTATACTGCTGAACGAAGGTATAACTCTACCATAAACTGGGTATGCAGTAAAAACAGTAGCCATGTACTGCGCTGTCCGGCACGCTGTGTGACCGCGGGTCAGAGCTGCATTAAACTAAGTCGTAGGTCTCATAATCATTCACCAATTCATTGAAGGGTTGAAGGTAGGCTCCTCGAAGACACAAATTGATTATTTTTATGTACAAAGAGAATTTAAAAATATTTTTAAATATACTGCATACATATGTATGTAAAAATGTATGTATATTGTCCAAAGCATACATTTTTCTGTATTTAACTTTAAACTATTTTATTTTCTAAACTACTTAACACGTTATTAAAATTTCCCTTTTTTATATTCAATTTGTTTTTTTTTTTTTTTACAGTGCAGCAATGTCCGGATTCTATTGGCAAATATACAATAATAGAAAATTTCCGCTTTGTGATTGGATCACAATCGGCTAGTAAATACTACCTCAAGTGCGCCAATTTTCGGCAAAAATGTCGCGCCCGTGCAGTTCTTCTTAAGGATACAATGAGTTTGAGATTACGGCACGATAATCATAACCATACAGCAGATCAGCAATGTTTTCCATCTAAGAAAGGCACCACCCCACGGCACATAATTTAAGTGTATACATATGTATGTGATTTCTGTACGTCTTCTAACTCAAATCAAATGCAATAAATTCATAATTTTCATAAAAATCTATAATTTTCCAGCTTCCCATTATTCGTGCAGTTAATGTGGATTTTTGTTTCTTTCTTTACTAATGTGTTATTTTTTATATTTCCAGCCGCAAAAGCACCTGTGCAGTACGTACGATCACGTCGTGGCACTCATTTAGTGCTACACGAATACAACACTTACACCCCCAATGAAAAGGTACGAGATGGTCGCCACTCGCGAGACTGGAAGTGTTCTATGTATCATAAAGCAAAATGTCGCGCAAGACTTGTTACGCGACATACTTCTAAGGGAGATGTGATCCATATAACCTCAGATAACCACACACACAAACCAATGTATACAGCTGAAGACTTGAAACTGATGCAGTCATTGCAGACGCCAATGAATGAAGAAACTGAATCATTAATGGAGCGGCATCGACCTGCACAATCATTGCAGTGTCTTCATCCACTCCACCTACAACAATTTCAACAGCTACAGCTACAAACACTTTATCCGCAGTCTGCAGCTGAACCTATTTTTCAGCCGCAATTTAATAAATTCTTTCCTCGCCCGTTGTAATAGAATACTACATACATGCTGCAAATAGCACAGATAAATGGTACAAAATAAAAAGCAAATAGCACAGATAAATAGTACAAAATAAAAAGCAGACATATTCTCAAAGTCCCTCACTGTAGAATCATGTAAATCATGAATTAATCTTTAAAAAATATATACCTATGATGATATATACCTATAGTATGCAAACACATAAAGAAAATTTAATTAACCTAAACAATTAACCTATAGGCAATTGGACGCTGCCAACCGTGGTCACCAACACTAGTGGATCAAAATCGAACACAGCCGATAATTGTGCCGATAAAGAGAGCAAAACATCCTCATTGGCTCTAACCCAAAAGAATATGAATCTCAGGTTCATTCCAGGACAACGAGGAAAATCTTTGCTGTGCTTCAACAATTTCACGTATGCACAAAACAATGTTTGCGGTAATACAACTTATTGGAACTGTCGTAGCCGACGCGTTGGCCAGAAGCCCTGCAAGGCTCGCATCACAACAACAAAACAACCAAACGGTCTGTTCAGGGTGTGTCTAACTAAGCCCGAGCACAATCATGAACCCTCACCTCGTGTGCTGAGAAAGATCGAAAAATCACTTTAAACTTAATTTAATAATAAATTCAATTCAATTCAATAAAACTTATAATGGTGGTTTGTCACACTTAGGTTGTATTATTCTTCCTGTACCTGCTTATAATATAAGAAATAATGTATTTTTTGCCTATTTTATGCACAAATTTGTACTAACACGCTTTTGTTTTTTTTTCCAACTCTTTCCCTTTTTATTTACCAGTAGGCAGTGTTGCTATTTATTCGGCCACATCTCGCGGACGTGTGCAGTTGATCTATGGGGGCCAACCGTTTATCTTTGAGAAAATATTGAAATTGTCCACAGGCGAAGAGAAAAAGTTTTGGCGCTGTAACCAATGGTGGAACCAAAAGTGTCGCTCTCGTGTTTACACAATCAACGATATTGTCATGCCGCTCAATCGTTATCACACTCACGAAGAAATAGTGCGTCGCAAGAAACGTACGCGCAGGATACCGCCTATTATTCCGGCATCTGCAATTAAAAAGGAGAAGAAAGTGTCTGCAGCAGCAGGAGAGAGAGCGAGCACAGTTGAAGTTGGCGTCGAAGCGACAGATCCGATAGATGTGTCTGACTTAGGAATGCATTTAAAATATGAAGAAATTGTGGCCGATGTCACTGAAATAGCCGAGCCAAGTATCATTGTGAAGAAAGATTTGAATAAATAATTTATAAAGTATGTATGAAATTAAGCGATTGCGTCAATATTAACTATTACAATCTTAATTACAACTTTATTATGCTTTTATTTAATTTTCGTGTTGCCGCTTCCTTTTATTTCTTAAAACTGATCTGAAATAATTATTTGAATAAAATCTACAAAGACCATGTAGTAAATAAGAAGTAACTTGCAATTTTTGTTTTCTGGGCGCAAATGTTGGACGTTATGTATATCATTGATATGTATTTTTACTTAACCTAACTAATATGAACCTATGTACTTTGTCATTTTAGTGGAAGTGCCCACAGCTAAAGTAAGCAGTCAACAGTTTTATTTCACGCATGGGCAAAGAAAATCCATTAAGCTCGTCTATGGTGGTTATCAGTATGTTAAGTTCATGGAGAATTCAAAAGGAGTTAAATGGATTTGTTCTACCAGATCGACAACGAAATGCAGGGCACGAGTACGCACCACAAAAAATTCTGAGCTGGAAGTGCTACATGCGAACCACAACCATTCTTTCATTCAAAAGAATTATGCCCGAAAAGTGGATGGGGAAACCAAGCTTAACGCGAAGCCCGACATAAAGCCAACAAATGTCTCCTAATAAAGGTACATAAAGAAGTAAAAAATAGAAATTACTTATTAGAAAGAAAATTAAAGTTATTTCATGATATTGTAATAGTGATAAATAATAATTGGCTATAAAAGATTTAATGAAGTAAGATCTTCAAAGTGTAGGATATTTAACAAAAAAAAAAAAGAAACTTGTTTCAACTATCTGGAAAGTACGTTAACCGATCGAAACGAGACCAAATTAAAGCGTTCCCACGACAGTCGGGTCTACGTAACCGGAACGACCCAGATTTATATCTGGCCAAGGACTGTCACTCCAGCAACACTCCCCAAAATCTCTTTGGGGAATTTGTATGCTGTTACAACAACAACAGACCTAATTAAAGTTGTTTATATTTATTTTTTCAATGATACAAGTTGTCGAGGTATTTACAAAAACGGAAATAACTGATTTTATAAATGAATTTATAAAATATCTACATGCACAGGGGCTGGGATATGGAGCAATTTTGCTAGGCTGACTTCCAAAACGTATCACTACAATGTTTGGTAACTGTTATACTGCGGTATTCAAACTGTTTCTATATGCAGAGTTGCGGCACATTGCAACCATATACATATATACATTGCATATTTTAAATATTCAATATAGCAATGAACAATAACTCTGAATTTTCCATTTTTAAAACAGCAAACGAAGCATCAACTTTGTTTCTGATGCGCTGATTGCTCTAGCGTTGCGTTTCGATAACTTTTCGAATGCGTTTTGGAACAGTATACATTGCCAATATTTTGTAGTTCGATGTTATGTATACTGTGGATGTTATGGAACGTTATACTTTGTATGGAGGCAAAGCAATTGACGTTTTGGAAGTCAGAATTGTGCTTTAATTAAAGTTATACTTCGTGTAGGAGGTTGTGTTTTTTAGGGTAAAGCTAATAAATTGGTTTTCATTACTCCAGTTTAGTGGTGGTTCAATGTAAGCGTTGTTGTTGTTGTTGTAGCAGCATACAAGCCTCTTCGTATGCGACGTAAAATTATATGTTAATACATCAATACGTAATAACAGAAATTGAAGTACAACCTCAGCTACATCCTATGCAAACATTGTAGTGCCAAATATTTATTTAATTTTTTATATCAATATGTTTAATATACCTTGAGTTTTCCAGAACTAAATTCACATAATTCTTAGGATTGCTTGGTTATCAGCTTATGTGGTTATATTTTTAATTCAGTTTCCAACAATAATATTTTACACAATAATAATTAATAACCATGCAAGCGAGAATAACCTCAGTATGTTTTGAGGTTTATTATGAATAAATACAATTTCTCCTAATGAGCTTGATCAAAGCATTCCAAACACATCCACAAGCCACCTGGACACTGTGGGCAATATGTAGTTATTTTATTTAGATCCGGCTGATCACCGGATGCCTTCTTCAGACAATGCACACACTTACCGCGCATGCGTGGCTTACTTATTTTCGTTAGTTTGTGATTATTCCAAGATGTTTTCAAAATAGTTTCGCCTGTTTTCACTTCCGAATACAACGATTTTGTAAAAGGCAGTAGGTGTAGTTGTTCGACTGGAGCCGCTTTCTGTCTTGATTGTTGCTGCTGTTGGCTAGCTAAATCTTCCGATATTACTACCCGAACGCGCCTTTCCAATTTTCGCTTGTTAACTGAAATGCATAAAACTTGATTAGTAATACATATGTAGTACATATTCATATGAGTCAGAGAAAAATATATAATTCAAAATTAAGTAAAATGAAGTTTATTATTATTATTTATTTATTATTATTATTTGCTTAAATAAATGCTATTGAACTAGTAGAAAAAATTAAACATAAGTACTTTATTTTAAGTATTATTTTAATACTATTGGGCTACAAATATTTTGTGGATATTTTGGTGGATGATTGTGTGTGCCCCGCACTGATTCCAAAACTTTGCGACGCGTCTTTAAATTGGCTCGGCAGCGGAATTTGGCATAATCAGAGCAACGCCAATGCACCACGCATGTGCTACCATTTTTCGCATGCACGGAATAAGTATAACCACTGTGGACTAGTTGACCTCGATAATTATACTTCAGCTTCGCAAAACATTCTGCAGTAGCCGCAATGCTGCCTGATGAATCTATAAGGCAATAAATAAGTATTTGAACATGGTTTGATTAGTTTTTTACGTACATATACATACATATGGTCGTTTAAAGCACAAAACCGCGTATCGTCGTTCTGCAAAACCGCGTAACTGACATTTTCTGCCAAAAATTGGATTTGCTCACCGAAGCTCATGGCTCAAGCCATATCCATTCGTCCTCAAATTTACTAGCCAGAAATGCGATTGCTTTATTAAAGAGAGAACAATTTTTGAAATATGAATGTTTTTAATCTCTAAAAATTTATTTACGTAGCCTCACATACGCGGTTTTGCATTATGTTGATACGAGGTTTTGTACTTTAAACGATATGTACATAACACTCTTAACTTTTTTTGTACAAGATAAAAAGTTTTTCTTACGAAAAGAAAATGCAAATTTTCAATACAATATTTCCGGGTAATTTCGAAATCGGTCAAAGACAAATTTTAATTCGTCAATATATTTTGCAGGTATAAAACAAAATGATTTCTAATTTAGTTATGTATATTCGTCACTTGTGCAGTCAATCTAGAAATGGTATCTATATATATCGTATTTTAAAGTACAAAACCGCGTAACTGACCTTGGCTGCCTGAAATATACCCGCCAGAAATGCGATTGCTTTATAAAAAAGATAACCGTTTTGAAATATGAGTGTTTTTACGCTCTAGAAAATAATTTCTACAACTTTACATACGCGGTTTTGCATTTTGCTGATACGCGGTATTGCATTTTGTTGATACGCGGTTTCGCACTTCAAACGACGATATATACCTATGAGTAGTCTGCGCTGGATGAAATTATATCCAAAGTGTTCAGAAAATTAACCTGAGGTGTTACGAATTACATAATTGCAAATAAACAGTTTGTTCTACAGCATCACTTAGCAAAATTTTTTGTAGAGAATTTTCTGCTCTATATTCTCATAATTTTATTTTCTTCATAGGGTTCATATGTATATCATAAATTCTGAGCTTTTTTTTTGCGTTAACTTTCATCCGTTTTTGTTTAATTGATAAAATTAGCGAAAAACCTTGACCTTCTACTTTTTATATGTTGGTTGTTCAGGGTAATTTTCTGAACACTTTGGTATACATAAGTTTCATCCGGCGCCGACCATTTGCGACCGCATATGCCAGATTGAATGTACTATAATCGTAATTTGATGAATTATATCTTATAAAGTTTATGTTGGGCAACAACAAGTACACCATCTTAAATTCTTATTTAAAGGTAAATATTAAATTAATCACAGGTATAACTGCTATTTAAAGCAGCGACTTTGTTCCAGCTTTCGTTGCTCATAAACACACTTGAGTGTGCCCTTCTTACGCCGCTCTCTCACTATGGGATGGTTGTGGTCTTCGTCCACTATTGAAACACGATCACCAGCCGGATTAGTACGCACTCTAGCTCGGCATCTGTAATGTATATATGTACATATATGTATATTTAAGAAAATTCCAAAATACCCACTTCAAGGGGCGAAACTGCACACAGCGCCAATAAATTGTACCGCCACGTATACGGTGTCTAGAATAAGGAAATCCGTCTAAAACCAGTTGATAAGTTCCTTTTAAACTTGAACGATAATTGACTCGATTTTCAACGACATCATAAGTGCATGTTTCATCCAAGTGTTCGTCACCTCCTATATTTGTTGTAATATCTGTAATGTGTCAGTATAGTTTTAAATAATTATGTTTGTAGAAATTTGGATGTGCGATAAATTCAAAATTATGCGATTATTTTATAAATATTAATAATATAATTAATCATAATATAAATATAACATGACCATATGACATTGGTAACATGCAATCATTTCAACAGATTTCTGCCGCTTTATTTGCACAGAAAACTCTTAATTAATAAAGGTATAAGTACCAATCATATTAAAATTAGAAACTCTAATTATTATATTTGTTATTTATCAACGTGTCGAGCAGCTCATCTCCCGGTTCATGTTGTACTCGTAGAGACACCGCTAACGGCCGTCGATTCTGTTTCAGTGCTCCAATGGTTCTGCTTCCGGCGTTGCCAGCGCCGTGTGCAATATTCAGTTCAACCATGCGATTACGCTCAATCATTTTTTCGATTTTTTCAGTATGTGGTGGATGATTGTGCAGTCCTCCAGACTCAGATTTCAGTTTGCCATACTCCAGGACACAACGTGCCCGACATCGTTCCGACTGTATCTTCTTGGAATAATTGTGACAGCGCCAATACTCTTTGCTATTCTTTCGACTGTGGCAGTTGTACATGTAATTACGCAAAACCAGGCACGGTGTAGCCCAGGGACTAACAATAAACATCAAATTTGTGTCTGTAATAAAAGCAATCAAAGAATGATAATATTTAGTTTAAAGGATAAATGGTTTCTAAGTGTTTAAGCGAAGTGTAATTATATTAGTTATACTAATTAGTTGTTAATTATATTAGTTATACTATCTTTTATTATTTATTTTTATGATTATTATTTTTTATTAAGATGCCATTTTTTCATACATGGCGAAAAATATGTACATCTGACTGTGAAAACAGTTGCTTTAACACAGAAACTTTATGTTGTTAAGCGAATTTAGGAATAGGATAAGCATGAGACGTGATATAGTACATAAATTATTTTTATATTTTATTCTTTTAAGCTTCATTGATTTTTTTTTATATGTTCATATGTAAGAGATATTTTATCTTATTGCGGCCATATTGTTGTGGTAGCTCGTACTGCTGGAGTCGGGACGAATAGCTTATACTCCTTGCCACTCTTTTGGGGGCATATCTCAATATTTGAGACACTCATGAAGTCAGCTAGTTTCGGGTCTTCAGGTTTAATTTCAATGTATTCGCCAAGGTCTTCCTCTATATTATACAGTGGCCGTTGACCTATACGTTGCACGTGATCTTCATGACTGTGAGAACGTCGCGCTGCGACCAATATATTCTTTTTTGTAATGACAACTGCTTTGCATCGCAACTTTAGAAAGTCAATGCAACGCCACGTTGTTTGTCCATTGGCCTGGGTAAGTTTTTTGTTGTATATGTAACCATTGTAGACTAGCTGGGCATTCTTTTTTTGGCTCCGTATGAATTTCACCTCCCCATCACCTGTATTGCAATGATAATACAATAATAATGACAATGTAATACATTTTAATTACGTATTCACGAGATTATTGATCAGCAAATATGTGATCAAAGGTAGTGGCTGTAATGACTCTTAAAGGAAAACACGACTAAAGGTTCCAACAGCATTTCAATGCTGCATAATTTATTGTTTTACAAACATTTATATAAGTATACATCTTAACTAATATAAATGGTTAACTATATAACTATGTACATATACCTATTTTAATAAACTTTAAGAAAGCTCTTAATCTTTTAAATGCAAAAAAGTATAAATAGTTGATTGTAACTTAACTGCTTACCACTGGTCCATTTCCCCGTTTTACTACTGAGCAGCTTAAAATTACTAGAAAAAGAAAAAACTTGTAGCTGTTCGGCAGCTTCAAAGTAATAAATATGTATGTATATCTATTAATTATTTGATTAGTTGTTAGGGAATCCTTGGTGGGATATTAATCAGGCAAGTGACGACTGACATATCAACAGCCAGTAATTGTGCGTAGCACGGCGCATTAATCTATTATTTAGTCTATAATTTATTTAAAAGATGTACTTACGTTTTCTTGAATAAAAATAAATATTTGTTCATATACATACATATATGTAGATATACCAATGAAAAGTATGGCACCTTATTCCGATCTACATAAGTGAAAATTCGGACTTCACTTTCTTATAAAGATGCATTTAAAACATATTTTAACTTTTTAAGTTATTGTTAATTGCACGTACCTGTTTTCGTATATAGTATTACAATTAACTCTCTCGATATGAGTACGTGTGCATCCATTGCTGCCTATCTGGGAGCTGTGAATCCATATTATACATATTACACTGCTTTTTAATAAATTCTTTTCTCGCCCATTGTAATAGAATACTACATATATGCTGCATAGCATTTGCACGTAGCATTTGAATATAAAATCATCTCACAATTTTTTAAATAATTACAATTCCACTTAACAAAAAGAATTAACTTTTTCAAAGTAATGACATACGAAAACACAAGCCATTGGTATAAACAGATATGTGTCCAAAAATTAGCATCAGAGCTGCCAAGTTATTGGAATAAATGACCATAGAGTTGCTTTATTTCTGCTATTTATTGATAACTTGGAGGTTACACGTATCAAATGCATGAAAGCAAGTTGCAATGCTCACACTTTTTACTAATAAATAATAGGTGCGTTCGTTTAAAATCTCCAGTAAAAACATCCAACTGCCAAATTCTAGTGAAATGTCATCTGTTTTCTCACAAGAGAAAAATATCCAAACTAGTACGCGAACAGAAAGTTTGCAGAAACTTGCAAGTTAGACGAACAGCTGATATCATTTTTGTTTACATTCAAAAGTGTAAAATTTAAAACGTACGAAAAGTCATCACAAAGTGTTATACTGACACAGTTTATTGATTAAACAAATAACTACTTACTTCTTACAAGTTTAGTTAGTCGCATTTTGTAAATTTTAACTTCCAAACCATCTAACCGCCCTATTCCCACAACACTGACAAAATTCATCATATGACTATTGT
>NW_023458558.1:23815001-23822384 GCF_013731165.1 Rhagoletis pomonella
TATTTCTCGTTGTTCGCTTTGTGTTGCCGCAGTATTCGCCACAATACCTATTCCGGCCAGGCAGATACCATTCGCACGAATCTAATCCTTCGCACTCGCTTATTCCGACAGTGCGAATCTGATTAGATCCGTGCGGATGGCATCCGTCTGATACCGTAATAGGCATGACTATTGCTCATACCGCCTTGTATAAATTCGCCTTGGCATAAGATGTTGCTTAGACAAGCAACGGCGATAACATTGCCGAGTCTTAGACTGCTTTTACACAGTTCAAGTATTGAATTCAATTCTGCTCGCATGTGGAAGAGAGGGGGTGAGAAGAAAAGGGACTAGTACACATGCGTTTGCACCGTCAAGTCGTTTCAACTTTCTTGCTTTGCTTTTGGCATTTTCGTTGCTTCCCATTTAAAGAACCAAAAACTTGAGTTCAACAGAATTGAAACGTGTAAAAGCAAATAGAAGACGAAAGAGAATGAGCAAGGATTGCTTTCAAGTACTTGAATCGTGTAAATCGGGTGTTATATCATTAGTTATAAACATGGAGTAAATGGTAGGATTCACACTGTGACATTCAGCAATCATCGGGGTTCCTATTATCGAATTGCATTCGATCTTCAAGTAGAGATGTAAAAAACGCATCGGTAAGGTCGATGGTTGCTATTCAATGCTTAGTGCGAACACCTTTTGAATCGGCCCTATTCTGCATTTCGATTACGTTGCCGCATTCCGCTCGACTGGAATCGAACTTGGGTATTCTGCGTTCCGATCGAAACGAAAGAAGAGGAAGAGAGAAAACATCTTTCGAAATCAGCTGTTAGCATAGGAATGTGTGAAATCGAAACAAAACAAAGAAATATTTGCCACCAAACAAGTTCGATAGCCAGCGAAGATCGAATTCGAAACATACGCACCTCTTTTTAAAAAGTTAGTAAAAACGAGTGCAATAATAAAAGCATCTTTTTTATGTAACTTCACATTTTATGTATGTATGTATCTATGCATAAATCTATTCATTTTATATAAAAAGAATAAATTGTATCAGTGCATTTCACAGTCTTATTTATAGGTAATATAAACAAAAACGCCTGGACTTCCACTTTGAAAACGTCGCGCAACATCCCTTTTGGTTGCCATTATTTGAGCCAATTTTTCGTATTGCCCGTATTACCGCTCGCGAAAACACAGAAATTGAGAAAATTCATTTATGATGACTTACAATCATGCACAGTTTTACTTAATTTTTTTATAAAATTTTATTATTTAAACTCACGAAAATAACAATTGAAACGTTCTCCGCAAACAAATTTGCAACTTAGAAAAACGGAACTACGATCGAAATGTAGAATAGGTATAATCGTAAATTTCGAAGATTGATCGAAAGGAAACGGAACGCAGAATACCAAAGTTGCCAAACGGAGAAAATTTCGATTCGATTGCTATTATGAGTTGCATTCGATTTTCGACTGTGGTCGAAAGTGCTGAGCAAACGAATTTTCATTTGGTAGGTCGGTGTTATGCAGACAAACTTTTGTTTGCCAAATTAAATGGCGGCTGCTTAGTTTGCTCGGAGGTGGTTATGTCGAGTTTGGCACAGGGTTGCACGTTCATTATGGTTTTCATGGCTATTGCCAACACGAAATGAGAATTTCAGATGTACATAACGCGCAAAATTTAAAATTTTTGTATATGACAACACCGAATTTGCTGCAGTTTGACCAAACAAAATTAGTTTGCTGTGAGAGTCGCCAAACTCGCTCTCTCCGAGTTTGCTGCAACAACAATTGCACGCAGTTTGCCAAACAAAATTTCTGCATAACACCGACCGTATTATGACGCTCATTCGATGAAGAATAGCGCTATTGTGAATTTCGCTCGTTTAGGTTGTTCACAATAGTATATTTTTCCCCGCTGAGAAGCTTTGCACCCCTATTGCGAATGTCGACTGGCAGTAGATAAACGACTATTAAGCGATTATCGATGCTATTGCGAGTGTCGCTTAGTCGCTCAATTAGCGACTGTGAATACTTTTTAATCGCTCATCCTTTTGCTGTTTTTTAGTCGTTGGAGTTTGCGTTTATAAAATTTACATAAGAATGTACTATAAGTGCTCATTTACACACGGCGATTTTTGTTGCCGCAACTCGACGTTTGTAGGAGAGAGCGAGACGAGGAAAGGAGAGGGGCACCGAGTTGCTCGTGCTCGGGCAACACGCTTTGTGCTCTCGTTCTTCTGTGTAAATTGAGTTAGCGGTTCACAGCTGACAACAACAATTGCATACACAAAAATCGTCGTGTGTAAATGAAATGAGCAACACCAAAAGGGAATGTGAAAAATCGCGTCGACAAAAGTTTCCCTGTATAAACGCAGTCTAATGGATAAAAAGTAAGCCAATTGAACTGGACGTTGTAAAAAATTGTGAAATATACATATGTATGTATGTGTCTGAATTACAGATCAAAAATTATAATCAACAAAAGGCGACTTGCGCGGTTGGGCGTGCTGATGCAGGAGAGTAAGGACATAGGCAAAGGAATTTCCGGAAAGAGGAGGGGAGGAAGCTCTGCTTCTATTGGGAAAGATACATATACAATATTTCTTGTGCATATAACTCCGGCTACGCCATCCACAGTGTTTTTGCGCAGAACCAACATCAAAAGTTTACAAAAAACTGCATAATTTATTAATTGACTAGTCCTCGGAACATGAAATCTTTATTTTAAATTAAAGTTGAATTTTTTCGCTACACTTGTATGTTGAAGTTTTTAAACTCGGGTCACGCGTTTGGACACAAATACCCAACATCGCTGTACAAATAGCTAAACCGTACCGTATTTCTTAAACTTCCATAAAGTTTATTAATGAGGAAAACAGCTTTTCCTGCAAATTCTGTAAAACCTGCAAACCGTGAAGCATCTGGAACGTAACTCCTATTCATAAAACTCACATATGTACATACACTTCATCTTCCAAATCCAAGGGGTCGCCGAATTTCGTAATTCCTTCCTTGCTTTAGCCAACTCTAATCTATTAGCTTCCACATCATCTTCCTTATCACTAAATCATATTTCAGCTGTATCAATTTTTAAATTTTATAATAAAAGCAATTATTTAAAAAATGATGTAAATGAAACACTAAAGAAACAAATGTAAACAAACAAACAGCTGTTTACAATTCAGTCAACCATTCACAATAGTAAAAATTTGTATCATTCAAGTTACACAATAGCAAAATAAAAGATGATCGACTCGATCGAGAAATTTCTATTCTACTGCCAGTCTACACTCGCAATAGGGGCCCGAATGTAACCCATAATAGGGGCCTTGGTTTGTGAATTTCGACAAAAAGTAAAACCGACCTATATTCAATGGCCCGTAGTCATAGTCAAAATAAAGTCGACTTTAAAGTTAGTTGCAGCTTTTTTGACAGATATCCCATTGAAAATTATGTCAAAAAGCTGCAACTAACTTTAAAGTCGACTTTATTTTGACTATGACTACGGGCCCATGACATGAACTAAATTCTAGCAAATGAAATTGGATAGCTACCGTTTATCGTATGGCGTTAAATTTTGGTATTGCCATACGATGGCTATAGTATCAGCTGTTCAATTTCATACGCTTGCAAGCGGCTGCCCGTTTTTATACAATACGATACAATTTAGCAAACTTAAAATAATGTAAGTATTAAAATAAATAACAGGAATTTATGGAAACGATTTAAACACAAGCAATTTTTAAGCAAAAAACAAAACCGACTTCAATTCTCATATAAAAATAAGATAACCGTTAAATTTTTCATGATCAAACACCTTTCTATTAAAAAGGATTATAGACGTGGTCCAAAGTTATGCGGTAACATACATAAAAAAAATATTCCGACGAACTAATAACCTTTTCCTTTTTGTGAAGGCGGTTAAAAAGTTTCATAACAATATTATTTTTAGCCACAATTCTACTCCACATACTAATTTTCAACAATTTGCATCTAATATTTACTGAAATGACCATTGTATGGGAAGTGGGCGTGGTTATAGTCCGATTCCGCCCATTTTCAATAGCAACCTACCTTGGATAAAGGGCAATCTACATACCAGATATCTCAAGTTTTGGTCGAGTTATCGTGTACACGGACAGACGGACGGACGGACAGACAGACATGGCTTAATTGAGATTTAAATTCTGATCATTAAAGTATACATTTGTCCATATCTATCTCGATTCGTTTTTGCTGTTACAAATAACTGTTATGCGAACAAAGTTAATATACTCTTGTGTACAAGTGCGCTTGGATATAAAAACTTTGCATACATTGTGATAAGTTCTCTGTGATTTCACAATATTTTCAACTCTAATCATGATTCAATAATACAAGGTTAGATAATTATTGACAGCCGCCATGAACAAAAGACAAATGTTTGGTTCATGGACAGCCGCGGTTTGTCACTCCCTTACATAAGGTTGCATTTACGAAGGACGGACAAATGGGATGAATGAAATCTCTTAGGTCGGTGTTATGCAGACAAATTTTGGCGGCTGCTTGCTGCAGTTTGACCAAACAAAATTAGTTTGCTGTGAGAGTCGCCAAACTCGCTCTCCCCGAGTTTGCTGCAACAACAATTGCACGCAGTTTGCCAAACAAAATTTCTGCATAACACCGACCTTAGTGCGAAAATGGTAGTAGAAAGTATGCAAAGTAGGCAATTAGTACTGAAATTCATTTTGTAAATCCTAATGTATTTGCCGGAAATCTGGCATTTTAAACGAATTGTTGAACGTAATATTGATATATCTACGTGAATTACGTAATTTATGTGCTATTTAGCTGTAAAAAACTGCAAAATGACTCAGTTTATCGAATCTTGTATTATTGAATCATGAACTCTAATAATGGATTTCTTAAAAGGCAAATTTGTTATTTCATTAACGCCTTTTTGAACTCAATAAAATTTGTATGCTGATTTGCTAATTATAAATTAAATTAATATTTATTTTTTTGCAGCACAAACGATTTGAAAATAGACTTGGAAAAGACTTCAAAATTTTTAGAAATACGACTGAATAATGACTGGGAAAAGACACGCGGGGGATTTGAATTACAGCTGAAAAGTGACTCAAAAAAGGCTCACAATTACAAATACGACAAAAAAATAACTCAAATGATTAGAAATGCAACTGAAAAATGACTAGCAAAAGACTCGAAAAGGATTAGAAATAGAACTTATTAATGACTCGAGCTAGTGTTTAGAAATATGGCTGAAAAGTTATTCGCACGAGACTCATAAATACGACTCGAAAAAGTGTCAGAGGTGATCAGAAAAGCGGGTAGTAAAAGACTCGCCAAGAAGAGTCGCGGGCAGGGTACCATTTTCTACCGACAAAAGAGTCTTTTATGATCAGAAAATGAGCGCATTTATGATCGTTTTAATCGCGCAGAAGACTCTCCAATATGATCAATAATTTCATAACATGTTGAATGGGTACGTATTACCCAGAAAACAATTAGGTTTGATATACATTTGAGAATGATTTGGAATCAAAGCCTTTCTCAAATGTCAAAGGTTTGAAAATGATTTGATATTGATTTGAAAATTACAGCCTTCTCAATAAAAAGGTAAGTTTGATCTCCATTTGAGAATATGGTTAACTCGCAAATCAATTTCAAAGGTTATTTATCAATCGTAGTTCAAATGTGGAAAAAAATTTATTATAGGGAATGTAATTTATTATAGGGAATGAATATTTCATGTTAATTTTTCTTCGCGATGTACATATGTATGTACATAACAAAAGAAACAATTGAGATAAAGTAATTTATAATAAATTCGTCTTCAAGGGCCGCACGCAATTTTATTTTCAAATTACCGTCATCAAGGCAACGCTCAGCTGACGAACCCGCTTTCGCAAACTTTTTTCTCAAAACCAGTTACAAATACAAAGTCGCGTTCTTACGTGATCTTGTATGTTTGGTTCATGAAACGGAACGCAGAATGCCAAAGTTGCCAGACGGAGAAAATTTCGATTCGAGTCGAAATGCAGAATAGGGCTAAATATATCTTCCTGGCCATTTTTGACTAAATCCCGAAGTACGGGAACAGACTAACTGAGATCAGTTGTTTGACTTGGCTTTAAAGTTGCCTCACGACTTGAAGGGAAATATTGTAATCATTATTAATTGCGTACGCGTAGCTGTTAATTGTTCATGTTTAACAAAAACTTTCAAGTTTTTGCGTTCGCGTACGCAAAAAACTTGCAAAGTAGGGGAAGTTGAGAGAGTAAAGTGACATTTCATTTTGAGGGGAAGCTGCTGGTTTCTGCCAACAGTAAAATAGCTGATCAAAAACAGCTGGTTGTCATTTACGCAAATCACAAAATTGAATTAGATGGTTTGGAAGTTAAAATTTACAAAATGCGACTAATTAAACTTGTAAGAAGTAAGTACTTATTTGTTTAATCAATAAACTGTGTCAGTATAACACTTTGTGATGACTTTTCGTATGTTTAAAATTTTACACTTTTGAATGTAAACAAAAATTATATCAGCTGTTCGTCTTACTTGCAAGTTTCTGCAAATTTTCTGTTCGCGTACTAGTTTTAATATTTTTCTCTTGTGAGAGAACAGATGACATTTCGCCAGAATTCGGCATACTATTATATATTAGTAAAAAGTGTGAGCATTGCAACTTGCTTTCATGCTCTTGATACGTGTAACCTCCAAGTTATGATTAAATAGCACAAATAAAGCAACTCTATTGTCATTTATTGCAAGACCTTGGCAGCTCTGATGCTAATTTTTGGACACATATCTGTTTATATCAATGGCTTGTGTTTTCGTATGTCATTACTTTGAAAAAGTTAATTATTTTTGTTAAGTGGGATTGTAATTATTTAAAAAATTCTGAGGTGAGTGTATATATTTAAATGCTATGTGCAAATGCTATGCAGCATATATGTAGTATTCTATTACAACGGGCGAGAAAAGAATTTATTAAAAAGCAGTGTAATATGTATAATATGGATTCACAGCTCCCAGATAGGCAGCAATGGATGCACACGTACTCATATCGAGAGAGTTAATTGTAATACTATACACGAAAACGGGTACGTGCAATTAACAATAAATTAAAAAGTTAAAATATGTTTTAAATGCATCTTTATAAGAAAGTGAAGTCCGAATTTTCACTTATGTAGATCGGAATAAGGAGCCATACTTTCCATTGGTATATCTACATATATGTATGTATATGAACAAATATTTATTTTTATTCAAGAAAACGTAAGTACATCTTTTAAATAAATTATAGACTAAATAATAGATTAATGCGCCGTGCTACGCATAATTACTGGCTGTTGATATGTCAGTCGTCACTTGCCTGATTAATATC
>NW_023458558.1:23822484-23827468 GCF_013731165.1 Rhagoletis pomonella
AGGCGCAGTAGTAAAGGCAATAGTCAGCCGCTGAGTTTTGTCAGTGGTGTGGGAATAGGGCGGTAATTCAATTTTGTGATTTGCGTAAATGACAACCAGCTGTTTTTGATCAGCTATTTTACTGTTGGCAAAAATTGTTGGCAGAAACCAGCAATGATTACAATATTTCCTTTCAAGTCGTGAGGCAACTTGAAAGCCAAGTCAAACAGCTGATCTCAGTTAGTCTGTTCCCGTACTTCGGGATTTAATCAAAAATGGCCAGGAAGATATATTTAGCCCTACTCTGCATTTCGACTCGAATCGAAATTTTTTGCGTTTGGCAACTTTAGTATTCTGCGTTCCGTTTCCTTTCGATCAATCTTCGAAATTTACGATTATACTTATTCTACATTTCGATCGTAGTTCCGTTTTTCTAAGTTGCAAATTTGTTGACGGAGCACGTTTCGATTGTTATTTTCGTGGGTTTAAATAATAAAATTTTATAAAAAATTTAAGTAAAATTTACTGTGCATGATTGTAAAAGTCATCATAAATGAATTTCCTCGATTTCTGTGTTTTAGCGAGCGGTAATACGGGCAACACGAAAAATTGGCACAAATAATGGCAACCAAAAGGGATATTGCGCGACGTTTTCAAAGTGGAAGTCCAGGCGTTTTTGTTTACATTACCTATAAATAAGACTGTGAAATGCACTGATACAATTTATTCTTTTTATATAAAATTAATAGATGTATGCACATAGATACATACATACATAAAATTTGAAGGTACATAAAAAAAGATGCTTTTATTATTGCACTCGTTTTTACTAACTTTTTTAAAAGAGGTGCGTATGTTGTCTCGAATTCAATTTGCTATGGACAGATAAGCTTTGTTCTTCCCCTCCTCCTGACGGCTTTCAAAACCGGATTCATTTGCGTTCGAATCTTCCACTCTGTAGTAAATGCAAATGTTGTGGAGTGCTCAAACAACGTTTATAATTTCACTGATTTTGAGCGATGAGTAATACAGTTCAAGATGAATTTCTTACGACTCTTCACTCATCCGAAAAAGATCAAACATGTCCCTAAATCTCCGCCTTTCAACTTCCGCATCAGCAATCTGGGACTCGTTCTTCTCTACAAGCAATAACGCCGCGGCTATGGATTTCATTCTTATAATTATGTTTCCACTTAAATTTTATTTTTAAATTACTGTGGATGCTAGATATATTTATTAGCCCGTAGTCATAGTCAAAATAAAGTCGACTTTAAAGTTAGTTGCAGCTTTTTGACATAATTTTCAATGGGATATCTGTCAAAAAAGCTGCAACTAACTTTAAAGTCGACTTTATTTTGACTATGACTACGGGCCATTTATTTTAAAATATTTACAAACTTTAACTTCATATGCTGCTATAGTTTGGTGGCAAATATTTCTTTGCTTTGTTTCGATATCACACATTCCTAGGCAAACAGCTGATTTCGAAAAATGATTTCTCTCTTCCTCTTCTTTCGTTTCGATCGTAACGCAGAATACCTAAGTTCGATTCCAGCGGAGCGGAATGCAGGAACGTAATCGAAATGCAGAATAAGGCCGATTACTGCAGATTTTCAGGCCGATTCTTAATACTCCCGGGGAGTATCCTCTCCGGAAATTTGTTTCACATATATGTGTGCATGTATATACATATATCTGTGCGGTAACGAGGCGAGAATTTTAAGTTGTTGCCTTGATGACGGTATTTTGAAAATAAAATTGCGTGCGGCCCTTGAAGACGAATTTATTATAAATTACTTTATCTCAATTGTTTCTTTTGTTATGTACATACATATGTACATCGCGAAGAAAAATTAATATGAAATATACATTTCCTATAATAAATTTTATTTCCACATTTCCACGAGTTTACCATATTCTCAAATGGAGATCAAACTTACCTTTCTATTGAGAAAGCTGTAATTTTCAAATCAATATCAAATCATTTTCAAACCTTTGACATTTGAGAAAGGCTTTGATTCCAAATCACTCTCAAATGTATATCAAGCCAAATTGTTTTCTGGGTAATACGTACTTATTCAACATTTTATGAAATTATTGATCATATTGGAGAGTGTTTTGAGTCCTCTGCGCGATTAAAACGATCATAAATGTGCTCATTTTCTGATCATAAAAGACTCTTTTGTCGGTAGAAAATGGTACCCTGCCCGCGACTCTTCTTGGCGAGTCTTTTACTACCCACTTTTCTGATCACCTTTGACACTTTTTCGAGTCGTATTTACAATCATTTATGAGTCTCGTGCGAATAACTTTTCAGCCATATTTCTAAACACTTTCGTGTCTTGCTCGAGTCATTAATAAGTTCTATTTCTAATCCTTTTCGAGTCTTTTGCTAATCATTTTTCAGTTGCATTTCTAATCATTTAGGTTATTTTTTTGTCGTATTTGTAATTGTGAGCCTTTTTTGAGTCACTTTTCAGCTGTAATTCAAATCCCCCGCGTGTCTTTTCCCAGTCATTTTTCAGTCGTTTTTCTAAAAATTTTGAAGTCTTTTCCAAGTCCTTTTCAGTCTATTTTCAAATCGCTTGTGCTGCAAAAAATTAAATATTGGCCCCTATTGCGAGTGTCGACTGGCAGTAGAATAGAAATTTGTCGATCGAGTCGATCATCTTTTATTTTGCTATTGTGTAACTTGATCGATAAAAATTTGTACTATTGTGAATGGTTGACAGAATTGTAAACAGCTATTTGTTTGTTTACATTTGTTTCTTGAATGTTTTATTTACATCATTTTTAAAATAATTGCGTTTATTATAAAATTAAAAAAATGGACACAGTTGAAATATGGTTTAGTGATGAGGAAGATGCGGAAGCTAATAGATTAGTAGAGTTAGCTAAAGCAAGGAGGGAATTGCGAGATTCGTCGGATCCCTTGGACTTGGAAGGTGTATGTACATGTGTGAGTTTTATGAATAGAAGTTGCGTTCCCGATGCTTCACAGTTTTTAGGCTTTACATGATTTGCAGGAAAAGCTGTTTTCCTCATTAATAAACTTTATGGAATTATGGAAGTTTAAGAAATACGGTACGGTTAAGTTTTTTGTACAATGATGTTGGGTTTTTGTGTCCAAACGCGTGACCCGAGTTTAAAAACTTTAACATAACAACATAACAAGTGTATTGAAAGAATTCAACTTTAATTTAAAATAAAGATTTCAAATTTCCGAGCACTAGTCAATTAATAAACTATGCAGTTTTTTTGTATAAACTTTTGATGTTGGCTCTGCGCAAAAACACTGTGGATGGCGTAACAAGAAATATTGTATATGTATCTTTTCCAATAGAAGCGGAGCTTCCTACCCTACTCTTTCCGGAAATTCCTTTGCCCTTGTCTTCACTCTCCTGCATCAGTTCGAACAACCGCGCAAGTTGCCTTTTGTTGCTTATAATTTTTGATCTGTAATTCAGACACATACATGCATATGTATATTTCACAATTTTTTACAACTTCCAGTTCAATTGACTTACTTTTTATCCATTATAGTACCACTTTCTTATGTAAATTTTATAAACGCAAACTCCAACGCCTAAAAAACAGCAATAGAAGGATGAGCGATTAAAAAGTATTCACAGTCGCTAATTTAGCGACACTCGCAATAGCATCGATAATCGCTTAATAGTCGTTTAAAGTGTGTTTGCATTGTTCAACTTTGCGTTCAACTCAGCGCAGGGTTGCACGAAAAAAAGTTGAATGGCTAAAAATATCAAAATATGAAAAAATATCAAAATATTCGCCATAAAAAGGTGTTTGCATTGTTCAACTTTGCATTCAACTTTTTGTTGAATGGCCTTTCAACTAATCGCTTTCAACAAAGTTGGTCGCCAGCCAACATTTAGCCATTCAACTTTTTTTTCGTGCAACCCTGCGTTGAGTTGAACGCAAAGTTGAATAATGCAAACACTGCTTTATCTACTGCCAGTCGACATTCGCAATAGGGGTGACATTTTTTAACACTTCGCTACCCCATCGAAAGCAAGATTCGATACTCAACGAATATTACGACACGGTTGCATAGCTCATAATCACCCTCATTGCGAGTCGTGTCGAATGCCAGTCGTTTTTCGATAGTCGAATCGTATCGAAAATTGCACGTCATTGCCTAAAATTTCCACTCGACTAGTGTATTAAAACGGAAAAACTTGGCAGCACTGTATAGTTTTCGACGATTTTGGTCGTCTACTTATTTCATTACAATAGACAATGCTACTGTTGTCGAGTCGTACAATTTAGCCTAATTTACGACCTACGGAATGAGGCTGAATACGAATTTCACTTTCGACCTTCGATAACCAGCGAAGATCGAATGCAACTCATAAGTCCCCTTTCAGACACGTCAAGTCTGCTCGTTCGTTGGTGAAGGAGGTTCTCTTTTGATCTTTTCGTTGCTTCCCATTTAAAGATCCGAGGACTTGAATTCAATAAAACTTGACGCGTGTGGAAGCAAAGAGAAAACACAAAAGAGAATGCGATAAAACTTGCTTTCAAGACTTGACGTGTCTGAAAGGGGACTATTAAGGGCCTTAATTGAATTCAAGTCCTTGGTTCTTAAATGGGAAGCAACGAAAAGATCAAGAGAAGAAAACTTGAAACGAATTGACGGTACGGAGGTATCTACTCTTCCACTCTCCTTCGCTAACGAACGAGCAGACTTGACGTGTCTGAAAGGGGACTAAAGGCCATAAATAGTTGCTTGCTCACTCTAAGGGCCGGTTTCTCTATCTCCGGTTAACACTAATCCCCCGTTAAACATCGTTACCGACCTTATCGACTCCGTTATATGCATGGAATTAGAACGTCGATAACAATGTTTAACCGGGGAGTTAGTGTTAACCACTTAATCTCCGGTTAACACTAATCCCCCGGTAAACATCGTTACCGACCTTATCGACTCCCTGTTATATGCATGGAGTTAGAACGTCGATAACAATGTTTAACCGGGGAGTTA
>NW_023458558.1:23827568-23829991 GCF_013731165.1 Rhagoletis pomonella
TAATTTGAGCGCAATTTCTGATGAAAAGAAACAAATCAAGGAAAAGATATAACAAATATTAGGAATTGGCAATTAAGTTAAATAATTACAATTTTTCAGAAACAAAATCGAAAGGCGACATATAAAAAAGCACGCAAAGAAGAAATGTCTGGCAACACCAGCAAAGTTTTGAGACGATTTTGCGACGACTGCTAGAAAGGGGTGCTCACAGTTTGATGCTAAAGATGTCTCAAAATGTAGACGTCTACATTTTCAGACACAATTTGGAACGAACTGTGAACACCACAATTGATTATATGGAAGTGTTGGAAATGAACAGTTGTCCGTGCTGCCAGATGATGAGGATAGTAAAAAAGTCGGTGGTTTTTTATTGAAAATATTCACTTTGTATTGAAATAATTGGGGTATTCACAACAGTGTCGTAAGTGTCGTATTGTTGTATGTCGTAAACTTTAAACGCCTAAAAAAATGTTAAAAGGGTTTGCAAAGTACCATCAAAGTCATATTATGTATTTTCGCAGTGTTAAAAAATAGTTGGTTGTGGTTTCAAGTTCTCTTAACATTTATTTAAGCTTTTAAAGTTTACGACTTACAACAATACGACACTTACGACATGGCTGTGAATCCCTCAACTGTTTTACATAAAAAAAGAGTCGCAGTCGAATTATTGATTTTAATAAAAATGTGCATTTTTATCGAATCGTAGATTTTTTGAAAAAAAATTTCATTTTTTATTGAAGTATTTTTTTTAAGCGCCACAGGGAAAATTTTTAATAAAAAATCGCGCGATTTTACTTTCTTTAAAGCGCCGCGGACATTCATTTGTTCTCAAATGTTATCTAGATCATTATGAAACTGAAGTAGTTTGTTGAATATCCTTACTTTTCGTGTACCTATTTAATTTTCGAACATCTGGTAGCACCTTTCTATTCTCCATTACCGCAGAACTCCACAGGCAAAAGCTGAAATTAGTCGAGAACGCAGAACGTATACTTAAACGCAGTCTGTATACGCAGAATTTTGTCGATTACTGGAGCCCTCAGTGTTGCTTACCACACTGTTGCCACTCATCAATGCCTTTTCATAAACTTACCCTTTCAACTACAATTTTTCGTGCTATAATAGATTTTAGCTAAATATAAACTACTTAGTTTTCAACAAAAACCCTATTCAATAGTAAATTTCAAATATTTTAAACATATTTTGAGTAAAAACTTATATCTTTTTTACCATCTGTAAAACTGACGAAGTGGCAACCATCTAAAGAAGGAGAAATCAGCTGACACGGAAAAATCTAAATTCCGCAGATTTCTGCGCTACGGGCTGCAACTACAGAAAAATTCTGCAGTGTTGAGCTTTCATTTACATGGCGCTTTGGTAAGACAGATCGTGTCTGCTTACTCGGGTTTACGTACCGGTAGCTTTACGTTCTTGACTAATTTCAGCTAAACACCGATGGCCTACCAACTGTCATTTTGACGAGCAATATGATTGCATGTTTTTGTGTGTGGGCACTTTGATGTCTTGAAATAAGCATTTGCCGCATGACGCCGCCAGACAACATACTCTCAACTTCGGTTTTAAAAATATTTAAATCGTTAAAAAACTTGCTGAATAATTTCCTAAAACGTAATCATAAATAATCCAATAGGGAACAGAGTTTTATTTTGATTTAATATCGAAATTTCATCGATGTTATCACCAGCACGCTTTCTTTCAAATGAAAATATGGCTGTCAAACTATCAAATTGCTTGCAATAGATGTCAAGCAATAAGCGCTGACAAATATTGCAGCCCATTAGAAATAGGCGGTCTCCATTGGAAATATATTTTGTGACATGGTTATCACGACATCAGTGTTTTCCTGTGGAGACAGGGCCTTACAGCCATTTTGCTTGTTACTTTGTTGAAGGAAAGTAGTGAAATTATTAAGCGCATTTTATATTGTTAAAAGATAAAATAAAATACATTTAATGTATACAAAACACACGTGAACATTGCAAAGATCGTATATTTATCAAAGTATGTGTTAAGTGCTCTTTTCATATGAAAATTTGCTAGTGAAACTGCAAAGAATTTAGCACCAAGTTAGTTATATACTATTACTAATAAAGTGGAAAGAGTGATAAATAATGTGAATATATACTATTCTTTACATCTCCGCTAAGTTTTATGACAAAATTCGTAATAGCTTTGCGAAAACACCCAAAAAACCGATGTAATGGAAAGCCTACCCCAAGATATAAAATGAAATGTTAAACTTTTAAACCATTTTAATATATTTGCATTCTACAGAATCGTTATAGTGCAAGAGAAACAGTATTATTTCGCCTGAAGGCGTTTGTTACATTTCCCTTATCTTTACCAAATTCTTTACTTATAGGCTGTTTTTGCTTACGCGTAAAAGCACATTTAGCGCATTT
>NW_023458558.1:23830091-23833064 GCF_013731165.1 Rhagoletis pomonella
GAGATTATATTTTTATGAAAACCGTGAATTTTGTGAATTTATAAAGGAAAATTCTAATTTCCGAATATATTTAAGTCTTTATTCCAAAGCAAAAGAAAAGGTTTGTATGGTTATAGAGACTCCAAAGCCTACCAGCGCATCTGCCCAGAGAGCTCATTAAGCACACCCAAGTTTGAGCGACCATTACCCGGAGCTCCTCAAAAATACTCAACATCAAAGTATTGAATGTCACAATATGAATTATACACACATACAATAGTAATTGCTATGAATGGCTGCCGTATAAACTCAGGACACGCATTTGCTTGGAGACTCCGAAGGTTAAGGTGGTCATAAGTTCAGCCAGCGAATTCAATGGTCCATTACCCGGAGCTGCTCCAACATGATGAGTAGCTTTTAGTGAGGCTCACATGCCATTGCCTCTGAATACACACTGCATATCGGAATATTGCAAAATAAATAGCAGTTATCTCTTATATAATTATAAAAAAGTGTTTGTTTACAAAATTACCTGTGTCACTCTGCCATAGTACGGTTGTTGCTCCCTTTCATACCACAGTAAATTTGTATGCAACTCTGAATCGGCAAAATTCATGCTCCTTCTCACTATCAACCCAGATCAGATTTTAACCCCGAGGAGTACTCAAAAAGGTTTATTACTGTATATACTGTGAGTGAAACCCCCAGAGCGCGGAGGCTTCTATTTAAAGAGTTGTTAACTTTTAAAGTTGCACAATTCACCACACTAGGCAGGGGTAACAATGCGCTGCGCGGCGCACATATGAAAAGCGCTAGCGCCATTAACACCAAGAAACACATAAGACACACACACACTTCGCCTTAATTCATTGAAAAAGTAAACGTACTTTGTTTTTGCTTTTGAGTTGTGAGAACGGCAGAAACTTATGTATCTTGGCAAATTTAAAGATTTTACTCAAGAATGATGAAAATATCGTACATACATTCCTAGCAATTAAATTCAGTTGGCGGTACAAGCGTTGCTCAGCGCTTATAGAAATAATAGACATGACACCACTGTATGCTGTACTGCACTGTATGACGATGGGTACTGTGGTGACACTCAGATGGCGCCGTGTTTAATTCAGTACACTGCGCTATTGCGCTGAGTTAGTGCGCTGACACCACAGGTGGCGCTGGCGTTATTGAGCTAGCGCCAAAAAAATTGCGCAATAACCCATGGCTACACTGTATGACAACGGATCTGTACTATAAATATTGCGCTATTACCCATGGCTATACCATACAAATTTCATTGATTATATGGAAGTGTTGGAAATGAACACAGTTGTCCGTGCTGCCAGATGATGAGGATAGTAAAAGAAGTCGGTGGATTTTTATTGAAAATTTTCACTTTGTATTGAAATAATTGGGGTATTCACAACAGTGTCGTAAGTGTCGTATTGTTGTATGTCGTAAACTTTAAACGCATAAAAAACATGTTAAAGGGGTTTGCAAAGTACCATCAAAGTCATATTATGTATTTTCGCAGTGTTAAAAAATAGTTGGTTGTGGTTTCAAGTTCTCTTAACATTTATTTAAGCTTTTAAAGTTTACGACATACAACCATACGACACTTACGACATGGCTGTGAATCCCTCAACTGTTTTACATAAAAAAAAGAGTCGCAGTCGAATTATTGATTTTAATAAAAATGTGCATTTTTTATCGAATCATCGATTTTTTATAAAAAATTTTCATTGTTTATTGAAGTATTGTTTTTTTTTAAAGCGCCACAGGGAAAATTTAAAAAAAAATCGCCCGATTTTACTTTCTTTAAAGCGCCGCGGACATTCATTTGTTCTCAAATGTTATCTAGAACAGAAGTAGATTGTTGAATATCCCTTACTTTTCGTGTACCTATTTAATTTTCGAACATCTGGTAGCACCTTTCTATTCTCCATTACAGCCATTTTGCTTGTTACTTTGTTGAAGAAAAGTAGTGAAATTATTAAACGCATTTAATATTGTTAAAAGATAAAATAAAATACATTTAATGTATACAAAATACACGTGAACATTGCAAAGATCGTATATTTATCAAAATATGTGTTAAGTGCTCTTTTCATATGAAAATTTGCAAAGAATTTAGCACCAAGTTAGTTATATACTATTACTAATAAGAGTGATAAATAATGTGAATATATTCTTTACATCTCCGCTAAGTTTTATGACAAAATTCGTAAAAGCTTTGCGAAAACACCCAAAAAAGCGATGTAATGGAAAGCCTACCCCAAGATATAAAATGAAATGTTAAACTTTTAAACCATTTTAATATATTTGCATTCTACAGAATCGTTATAGTGCAAGAGAAACAATATTATTTCGCCTGAAGGCGTTTGTTAAATTTCCCTTATCTTTACTAAATTCTTTACTTACGTTACGTTTTGCATCAACTTAAAGTTAGTATGGCAACCTTCAAAGCAACCCTGAAATGACGATAGCCAATCAAAATGCAGCTTCTAAAATTTCCGTTTACGGAAATGAAATCTTACCATAAAACGCACACAACGCCAAGCGTTTGGTCGAAATTGGATTTCATTCGTAAATTTGACCGAGAACGGATTGTGTTTTACTAAAGGTGCAGCTGTCTTTGCGGCGATATCTATTTTAATAAAAAATAGTGATTGCCAAAATAAATTTAAAATCAAAAGTCTTCAAGTGAATTAAAAACTAACTTATAGCAGCCGGATTTATTTTGCGGTGAGTGTCCATATTAGCGCCTGGTTAAAAAAGTTGATCCAATAATTTTACTTGAGCCAAAATAATTTCCCAGTTTTTCATTCAAGAAAAATTGGGGTTATTTTAGCATAAACAAACCAATCAGCATAAATAAATAAAAACGAATTTGTTTGAGTGTCATTGATATAAAATAAGTTACTATTTTGTGAAATTTTCAGTCTGTACATACACAAACTTATCGATTTGTGTGACATCGGATTAGACGACGAATAC
>NW_023458558.1:23833164-23837911 GCF_013731165.1 Rhagoletis pomonella
TACACAAACTTATCGATTTGTGTGACATCGGATTAGACGACGAATACGCTACCGCTGGCAGCCAACATGGCGGACGACGAGCAATTCTCGCTGTGTTGGAATAATTTTAATAGTAATTTGTCTGCTGGTTTTCATGAGTCGCTATGTCGGGGCGATTTGGTCGATGTGACTCTAGCGGCAGAGGGGCAATTTGTTAAGGCCCACCGTTTAGTACTCTCGGTGTGCTCGCCCTATTTTCGTAAAATGTTTACCCAAATGCCGGCCAATCAACATGCTTTCGGTAAGTGTAAAATTTCCCCTTCGCTAAGAGATTTATACATATTTATTATTTTTTTTTTTTTAATTTTTAGTTTTTTTAAAAGACGTAAGTCATACGGCACTTAAAGATTTAATACAGTTCATGTATTGTGGAGAAGTAAATGTAAAACAGGAAGCTCTACCAGCGTTTATAAGCACAGCAGAGGCTCTCCAAATAAAGGGGCTAACTGATGTAAGTATTTATCTGAAAAAAGTATACAATTACACACATACATTTTGTGTTTGGACAGGGTACGCTTTTTTTGCGCCATTTTTGTACATGCGTGTGGGCATACCTTTTCTGTATGTATACGTAGGAAACTGTACCCACCTTGCAGTATGAAGTATAAATTTGTATAGCAGACTTAAGTAATTGTAGGTATTTGGCTTCTTTGTTTGGGATATTTTTCACTCTGGTACTGTACATACATTTAGGGATTAGTTTTGGACAACATAAAAACCAATTTTTAAGACTAGAACCAGATTGCAAATGTTTGGCTGATTTCCAAAACGTATCAATACAATGTTTGGAAACTTATACTGCGGTATTTAAACGGTTTGTATATGCAGAGTTGCGACACAGGGGTAATCTCTACGTCTTGAAAAGCGCTTGCACGGTTAAAACTGGTTTTCATATGGGAGAGCTTTGCAAACCGTGCAATCCATGCAAAGTGCAAGGGCTTTGCAAGTTTAGAGAATACCCCGATTGCAACCATATACATTGCATGTTTTAAATATTCAATATTGCAATGAACAATTTTTCTGAATTTGTGTTTTTAAAACACCAGCGGTAACCAATAACTAGCGGAAAAGTATACATTGTCAACATTTTGTAGTTCTGCGTTATGGGACGTTATACTTTGTATGTATGTAAAGCAATTTACGTTTTGGAAGTCGGTCTTTGCCAACATTTTGCTTTATCGTATGCAATGCGCCAGGCTAAACTAAAAAATGTCTGCATTAACATCATTTCATGTATTTTAACTACGTTGAGCTTGTATTAGAGCTGGAGAAACATCGATGCATCGATGTTTTTATGTAAGCTGCTAACAGTGTATTTGCAAATTGCAATACTACATTCATTTGGCGCATAAATAGGTAAAATTAAGCAATTATTCGTAAGTGAGCAAAAATCTTAATAATATTTTAAAGACTAAAAACGTACCTCATTTACATGACTCAAACAATTAAACGATTGCTTACTAGTGACATTGAGTTTTTTTTTTACAAAAGGTTGCACGCATACACACGGTGCCTTTCTAAAGAAGGGGAGGGGGGAAATCTTTTATGAAAATTTGCATAAAGTTCGAAATTATAGTTTTTGTTGTTTTAGCTATAATTTTATATAGAGTTATTTTCAAGAGGCCTCCCTGTGAAGCCCTATAGTCGGAGGAGATAGGTCATTGAATTCTTTGGTCTTTGCTCTCGCATGTTATTTCTTTTTGTGCCAGCCCCAATTTCGAATTCAGTTTATAATAGTTCACATGCATCAACTGAGCAAAAATCAAATGTCGATTCTCGAATTTTTTGAATCGATTCACGTATCGAATCGGAAGAGCTCGATTAATAATCAATCTACGGTATAATAGATTTAAAAACGGTATCTGTAGTCCCATATTAAAACTGGTTATCGATACAGCTATGAAATTTTCACACAACATAGAAGAAGAGGGCGCAGTAATTTCTGCATAGTTAGCTCAATATTTGTATTGTTTTGGTTCATGAGACCTGAATGTGCGATAAGTATTTATAAGTTTATGAGGGTTTGTAAAATGTATTTGTGTAATATACGCATTTTAAGTAACATCTTTATTCTTGTAAAAACTACATGTTAAAAATGTTTCATTTAGAGCGATCCACCACCGTCGCAATCCCCAGCAGAACCTTCAACACCTACGCCCCAAATTCAGCAAATTTCCTCGCCTCGTGTTCGTCAACGTACATCAGCATCCCGTTCATTTAAAATTGAATCGGTGGAGGACTCTGGAGATGATAAACAAACTCAAATAGTTATTCAAACAACTTCAGCTCCTCCTGCGCAGCAAGTAGTTACTCAACCACAAACCCAACATCTGCAACAGACTCAAAGTCAAACGCATATAGCACCTCAGCAAATTGCAAGTACCACCACCGCCGCTACTACCACTGTTGTTACGCATAAGCGACCAGCGCGTAGCATTGGAAGTGGACCCCACATCAAACGCACCAAAAGTACAATTGACCCCCTAGACACATCTGATCCGTCGACCGGGGCCCAGCAAATTACTGTACAAACAGCTGTTGTAGCTGCCCCTGCACCGGAACCTAAGGCACAAGTTCAACAACAACAACCTGAACCCGAATATATTGACTTGCCAATAGAATTGCCCACAAAATCAGAACCGGACTATGCGGAAGAGGCCGGAGACGTAGAAGGAGGGGAAAATGAGACCACATATGTAGAAGATGATTCATATGGGGAACTACGGTATGATGAAAGCTATTTCACGGAAAACGATGAAGCACCTACGGGTGCGACGACGGGGCAAAGTAGTAATGTGTCTGGCGGTGGTGCGAATGCAACTACATCAAAGGCTTTGGTGAAACAACAACAATCATCATTCTCAGACAATTCGTACGTGGACGTGGCGGATCAGGCGAACAGTGACGCACAAGGTTGGTTGAATACTAATTTATTTTGTAGCTTTAAGATAATGGTGCAAGCTTAACTGAATTATTTTCTGAAACGATACACTTGTTAAAAATTCAAAATTAGCAGCTAATTGGACTAATTTAGTTCTTCATATGAACGTAAAATGTCTAGTGTACTATTCCACGCATTTAGAATATAAGCAATGAAAAACATAAGTGTTTTCAGTAGAATGGATCAGTTGAGCTTGCTTCCATGTTGCATGAAGTCAGCTTAACAAAGGTTGGTCGCAATAGAACCGTAAATAAGCCTTTTTTAAGATGTGCTTGCGGCAACGAAATCTTTAGTATAATTATACGTATATGAAGCTTTCCGTCCGTATTTTACGTACAATATAAAAACAATTGCATCTACTTTATTGAACGATGCAACGGTCGTGGTTCGGTTCACCTTAACTTATTTAAATTGTATGTGCATGAAAAGTGGCCTCGTAAAGATTTTAATGAGTGCAATCAATATATGTGTGCATATTCATTACAATAATTATGTGTTTGTGACGCATGTTTTATAATAATAATTTATTGGTGAAAATAAGAGTGGATTTTTTTATACATAATTTTATGTGAGAACTTGAAGAATTTGGGTAAGCTAAAACAATTTTTGGTAATACATATATTAAACGATTAAGTCAATTCATAATTGCTTGTACATCATTTAGTTAAACGCATTAAAAGCTGCAAACAAAACGAAATTCCTTCAGAATTTAATAACGACGAATCTGTAGCTCGTTTCTGTAACTTCTCTACCGATTATTTCTCTACTGGTAGAGAATATACGTCTCTCTACTAATTAGCAGTAGAGAACAGGGCGGCGAATTCATACATGAATGCGCCTTGGAAGAGAAAAGTTACAGAAACGAGCTAGTGGATTGGTCCCTAAAATAATTTGTATACTGAAAATTTAGAAATGCATGATAAATTCCTAATAGGGTGTTCACATGAGGCGATTTTGCAGGCAACTTTTAGTTGAAACGGCCATTCGAATCGCTTACGACGAAGTCAGTCGGCAATTTTTAATTCAATATTAATCGCCTTATGTTAACGCTGCATAAGACAAGGCGAACTTATACAAGGTGGTGTTGCTTGAATTCGTCGCGGTCCTCCAGAATATAGGGCCTGTTCGAGGCACGTAATAAAAGCGGCATTACTGCCGTACGGATGAAAATTGGCAACATTGTTGCAACTGCTCAACTGATAATACATTGCTAGAAATTCACGAGAATTGCAACTCGAACAAGCCCATACAAATGATGTGTTTGTTGTATTCTTGTGGTAATTGCCGTCATACAGTGTTTGCATGAGGCAGCGTTTAGTTGAAAGCAACAATCGCCTGGTGTGAACGGCCTTCGCTTCCAATGAAGTGCGCCTCATGCGAATACCGTATTAAGGTGCGTATAACTTGTAATTTTTATTCATGTCTACTACGGTATCCGACGGATGCCATCGGCCAATGAAAGTAAATCTATAAGAGACAACACGCTATAATTGTAGCGAGTGTGAACATCAGGAGCGTGCCTTCTCTTTTGCTCAAATACGTTTTTAGACTGGATGAAAAGAGAAGGCACGCTCCTGGTGTTCACACTCGCTACAATTATAACGTGTTGTCTCATAGATTTACGTTCTTTGCATCGGCGCGGATCTAATCTGATTCGAAACTGTCAACAAGGGAGTGAGACGAATTATATTCATGAGAATGTCATCCCTCGGAAACATACTGTTACGATTATCCTCGAAACCTTGAGGGATTACCCAAATATACTCG
>NW_023458558.1:23838011-23838998 GCF_013731165.1 Rhagoletis pomonella
TACTCACTATTTTACGTCAGCAGAATCAGTCGCACTATATATATGTAGTTATTTGGTTTCGTTTATTTCTCCAATCACCTAAAGCGCTTATCAGCACAAGTTCCTCCATATTAAATTCAATTCAATTCGACTGTATTCAGTTCCAATCCAAAAAGGCAAAAATCATTTTTATAGTATGCAACACACCCAACTTTCTACATGACACAACAGCTCAATCAAGACGTATTTAATACAATAGATTGCTATTTTGTAAATACCGCTTTATTTTCACCAAGTAATAACGATTAATAGATTTAGGAATATTTATACTTATGGGCACTTTGATAGAAAACATTTTTTTTTTATTAGCTGCGAAAAATATGCGGCGAAAATCACAATTCGATAGTTTCAAAATGGCGTTTCGAACACCAGGAATGCATCTAATGTTATTAATTTTAGGTTTACCGTGTAGGACAAATACACTTCTTGCAAAGCGCTATATCTTTATAGCTATGTACAAATTTAAATAACTAAAAACGAGACTTAAATGTCATCAAAAGTAATGCTAAACTTATTACAGTCATTCAAATCAAATTTTTAATCACTAGTATGTGTATAACCCCATTTTAATAAACCATAAGAAAATATAAACAGGAACTATTTGAAAATTTCGTAACATAACCTTTTTTTAAGTTTCATCAAAATTTTGGGTACAATCTTTTTATCGATTCTTTAATATAATTTACTACATAATTAAAAATGTATGCAAATAAAATAATCATAAACTGTAACCCTGCACTAGAACTGAAAAGCTATCGATAGTGACGCCATTCGATAGTTTCGAGAGTTTGAAAGATGCTATCGATATTTTCAATAGTATCGTATACTATCGTGTTCTGTATGTAGGGAAACTTCAACTCCGAAGAAAATGTATATAATATATTCGTATGTACATATGTAAATATAAATATTGCACATAGATAAGTATAAATATTACATCTTAAGCGT
>NW_023458558.1:23841998-23904526 GCF_013731165.1 Rhagoletis pomonella
CCTTTATAAATTCACAAAATTCACGGTTTTCATAAAAATATAATCTCATAATGGATATTTTATTGATTTTAAACTTACATTTATGAAAACTCCATTCAGGGCTATAATTACGATTTGAGTTTCCAGTTTAAAGAAAGACAAGCAATAATTATGTTCTTTACTATTGATATTACCGTCAATTAAGCATTGATATTATATTTAAACTACATTCTGTTCATAAATAACACAATTATATATATTTTATCCTCGAAAAGAACTTTTTCTAATCATGAGGCGAAATTCCCCACAGTAAGTGTTGCAGTGCACGTTAAACGAAAACGTTGCATACAACTCAAAAGTACTCCTCGGGGACCAATTGGTGAGAAACTGCGAAAAGGTTTATTACTGTAGCTCTGATCCATTACTCCATGAACTTACAGGATTTTACACGAACTTGCAGGAAGTTGCAGGAAAAATGTTCCCGTACTCCGAAATCCTCCAAAATCCTGTAAATGAGAGCGACTTTTGGAGAGTTGTGTAGAGAATGAAGTTGCAAGATTTTACCCGAACTTTTTCTTCTGTTAAATCATGAAAAGTGTCAAGCAATCACAGGTTGACGTTTTTACAGAAAAAATGGTTTTTTTGTTCCCGTACTTTTTGTTGTTACTCACTTTTTACTCTCACTTCAGAGAGTAATTTTGCTGTTTGACAGTTTTACAGGACTTTTCGTATGTATTGGATCAGAACTTGTATATACTGTGCTGATGACACTGATTTGAAAGAGAGAGTGGGTATTTGTTCAATGCTAATGTTACACTAAGGGTCTTCACATCAATTTTGGTAGTTTTGATAAATTGCTGGTTGACGCCCTGTAATTGTATCAACTGTGAACGTCGTTTACAGGTTTCTTTTGTTATGGTCTGATTATGCATACTTCACATCAATTTTGGTAGTTTTGATAAATTGCTGGTTGACGCCCTGTAATTGTATCAACTGTGAACGTCGTTTACAGGTTTCTTTTGTTATGGTCTGATTATGCATACTTCGCACAACCATTTGTACCAGTGCAATAAAAATGTATCTCAAGAAAATGTGAAGCAAAATCTAAACTGATCGTTAAGTTATTAAAAGTTCTGCTAATCTCTGGGTAATGGAATAAATACAAATTACATACAAAGTACCAAAGAAATTACAGTTTGTAGTTTATGCGAAGTGTGCGAAGTTATGCGAAGTATGCATAATCAGACCATTAGTCTGGAAAACTATGTTTAACAACAGCGGATTCGTAGTTTTTCCCTAAAAAAAACAAATTGTAACATAAAATTTAAGGAATTTTACTTACCCGTATGCGTTATGCCTTTCGGCAGCGGTATCCGGTACACCGATAATAAAATAATTTTACACAAAGAAAATACATTGGGAAAAATCACCGAACACCGAGTACCAAGCTCGGTGTGAAGACCCCTACTTTAAAACTGGATCAAAATCTTCAAAAACTTCAAACCAGTGGGGTTCAACTATTTAAAAGCAGTTGTGTTTTAAATTGTCGTTAACAATTGCAAATCCACTTTTATTAATCCATATGCAATGTGGGCTCCATTTGGTTTTGTAATAGCTCTGATCCAGTACTCCATGAACTTACAGGTTTTTACACGAAATTGCAGGAAGTTACAGGAAACATGTTCCCGTACCCCAAAATCTTGTAAATGAGAGCGATTTTTGGAGAGTTGTGTAGATAATAAAGTTGCAAGATTTTACCCGAACTTTTTCTTCTGGTATAATCATAAAAAGTGTCAAGCCATCGGCAGTATGACGTTTTTACAGAAAAAATGCTTTTGTGTCCCCGTACTCCAAAATTCCTGTAAATGAGAGCAATTTTTGGAGAGTACTGGATCAGAGCTATTACAAAACTAAATGGAAACCACATTGCATATGGGTTTGTATTTTTTACCTTGTTAAAAAAAAAAATACAATAAACAAAAATTTTACGATTTTTTGGACTAAATGACAATTTTTTAGGGTAAATTTACGATTATCCAGCGAAAGCTTGCGGCAACGAGGACTGGAGCATTCCAGTGCGTTCATCGAACAGCCCTAAATTTTCGCTAACTTTTTCGCAATACTTTGGACCACGTCAACCGATTTCGATAATTCTTTTTGCAATGGAAAGGTGGTCCCATACTAATTTGGTTTAGATCAGATCATTGAATCATAGATATATATATTTTTTTAAGTCGTTTTTTTTGCTAAAAATTACTTGTACCTAAATAGCTTAGCTAATGGCAGAGATATTCAAGTTTGAAGATGAGTAACTTCAATATACAACTTTTTTTTGGTTAACTGTCCCTTTACAATACTCTTTATAAACCAGTCCACAATGTAACATCAAAATCTTGACTTTTAACGCAACGCAGCAGTTTTAGAAGAAGAATTAAATAATTTTTTGTTTGAAGCGGTGATAAAATAATTTCGCTTGTCACTTTATTCTTATTAATAAATGACAGTTGTGTCAAAATAGATAATTATTTAGCGATTTTTGTTAATAATATACAGTCAATCAGTAAAGTTTAGGTACAGCGATTATTTCGCAATACGGGCAACGGTTTTATAATTATTTTATTTTTCGCAAATTTTTTATTAAAATATGGTTAATTCTACAACATAAATTCCAAAAATCATAGCTCCAAAGCATGTGCAAAATTAAAGCAAATTCTGCAAATTTGCACCAAAATATTACACTTTTTAATTACACTCCTTAGAAAAAAAAACGAGTATGCAGTTTTTTAGGCCTTTCTATTTTAGTATAATAATGTGTAAGTCTGAGGTATCTGAGACTTACCAAAGATTTTTGGGAAATTTTTTTGTTGAAAGTATCGCTCATTTCCTCCCAGGGACCGGGACTTTTAAAACTTTTATAATAAAAGTCCTTAAAAAAAATTATCTTTGGACTTTTATTTTATTTGAAATAAAATAATCAGTCAAGCCGGACATTTATTTTTTATGTCCAGCAAAAAAAGTTAAACTTGGCCAAATATTTTTTAAGTCCGAAATAAAAGTCCTTTCGTAATAATAAACAAACCGCATATCCAAATCAAACAAATTTGGTACCAAATGAAAGAGGACTGAAATAGTTTTCAAACAGAAATATTTCAACGAAGATTGCCACCTATTCATATATTTTTTGTATAATCTTTATATCTAATATGCGAAGCAATTTATTGTCCAGGTTAACAGATCTGCGCCGTTCGTTCGATTTTCAAAAATGAGGTGTAATCAGTAATCAGTGACTGCGAGAGTTCTTAGCTATCAAGTTTCATTACCATCCATAATTATTTTAAAAAAGTCGTCCGCCATTTTGAATTTTGAAAATTTAATACCAGTTTCGAGATGATCGACGACCAACGCTCCTAGATACCAAGTTTCATAACAATCAATATTTTTTTTTTTTTAAAGTCGTTCGCCATATTGGTTCCGCCATTTGAATTTTGAGAATTTAATATAAACATTTCTAACGTACTATATTCCCCATTCGTCCCTATGTGCGATCAGAGAAATAAAAAAAGTTCCGAATTGAAAACAATTTTGAAAGAGTACATTTTTGAGTTTCAAAGCGTATTGAAAATTGGTCTATGCATCCGTTTTGTATCGCAGTGCACTGGGTTAAAGCGCCTTATGAACGCTTGATATATATGAAGAAAACACTGTGCCTTATTGTTTTTACACATAAAATGCTCCAGTTACTAAACAAAGTGCGGTTTAGCAGACCAACAGAAGATTTAATTTAAGTTAAAAATACATTCATATATTTGTAGTTGCTTAAAATTAAATTTATTTTTAAACTGATATTTACATTTTTTATATTTAATCACTTACTCCCATTAGATACAAACATTGGTGTTCCTTCCTAATTATATAAATATATGTACATATAAAATGTTTTTCATATTTCCCTACCACTTTATAATTAAAAGAGTAAAAAATTATTGTACGCAGATCACAATTAAAATTTGTATAAACTTTTTCGGGATTCAAAAGGTGTCATGATAAGTCTTGTAGTGACAAATTTATCTTTTTGTTTGTTGTTGTTTTGAATTTCATACTTATTTATCTTAACAACAATAATGTATTATTATCGGGATATTCACAACGGTGTCGCAAGTCTCGTATTGTTTTTTTGTCGTTAATTTTAAATGCTTAAAGATATACTAAGGGGGTCTTAAGGTACCATAAAAGTCATATAATAAGTTTTCATACTGTTAAAAGCTAGTTGGTTGTGGTTTCAAGTCGTCCAAAGATTTATTTAACCGTTTAAAATTTACTACATACAACAATATGAAGCCGTTGTGAATACACGAAATATGACAATACGCTCGTTATGACACCTTGTGGGTTCCCCAATTATATATGCATATGTGTATGTATGTAAATTGGATATTTTCTGTAGTTTCTGGCCTAATTTATTAACATTTTTTATTTGTATGTATGTATGTATGTAGTATGTTCACTAGGGTGGTCCAAAATAAGTAAAGTTGGAATTTTATTCCTCTCACCCCTAGTACTGTTCTACATCGAAAAAATGCACCCCTATTTTTAGTTGAAATCAAAAAATATTTAGAGGTCGCTCAAAGTTTTCCATGTCGTTTATATGGAAAAAAACCACTTTTCGTAGAAATGGTATGGAATTCCTAAAAATTAATATTTTTCGATCGCAAACCTCTGGTTCTCTTCAAGAGACTTCCAATAACAATACCCAATTATTTGTTTAACCATTTTTTAGTACTAAAGATTTTTTATTTATCCCCCCATAGCATTTTCTGACATTTCTGGGGGCTTTGGTGGACCTATAAAATATAGTTACTATGATAAAATGGGTAAATGAATGATTGGGTATTATTATTGGCAATTTCCTGAAGAGAAGCAGAGGTTTCCGATCGAAAAATATTGATTTCGAAGAATTCCGTACCTACGAAAAGTCGTTTTTCCCCCATATAAAATACATGGACAACTTTGAGCGACCTCAAAAAAATTTTTTGATTTCAAAATAAAAAAATATGGGTATATTTTTTTCGGTATAGAACAATCCTAGGGGGTGAGAGCATAAAAATTCCGACTTTACTTTTTCTCATGTATTTTTGGACCACCCTAATATACACATACATATGTAGGTATGTATGTAATGCCTGCATTTAAATTTTCCTATTTCTAAGTACGTACGTATGAATTTGTACCGTATGCTAAATATTATTTACATAACCGAAAACGAAACTTATGATTATGTAAAAAATAAAAACAATAATGTAATACTACAACATTCTTCTTTGGCGCAAAATCCCGTTATCAGCTTAAGCCTTTCGCTTGAGCCCCACCATGCAGAGCGTAAAGAATATAACAATCCATGCGGACATTACTATGAATCCATTGTAAACTTGCCCGTTTGTAATGGACCAACCTTTCTCAATAATATTTCGCGCTGATATAGATGGTATTGTAAATGGAAAAAATAAGACAATCTCTTGTAAAGATTTCGGCATACCTTCTAGTGGCCATAGCAATCCTGAAAATATTGGAAAAAAATGTTTATGAGTAACTACGTATCTACGTGCATATGTATGTGTATGTATGTGCAAACATATATACCCTGTAGTGAAACGCACGAGTGCCGAGTAAATAAAGAGGCTATCAAGCAACCATTTCGGTTCTTTACATCGAAACCAGATAAATCTTCATCGACCCCCGTTTACAACTCAAGGACCCCCATATTTTTTTCACGTCACCGTGGACCCCCGTCGAGTCTTCCGTGGACCACTGGTGGGTTAGAGTAAAATATCTTTTAGAAAACTATGAATTTTTAATTGTTCTTGCTTCTTGCATCACATTATACTTAGCATCTTTTGCACTCATAGCTGCGATATTGTCGTTTAAAAAAAAAATTATATGTAATAGTTTTGTAAAAGTACCACATTTCGCTACTTTTGAACTGGTCAGAATCTAAATACTAAGTTTTGCCGATAAAGAATTAGTACTAAAATAGAAAATTGATTCACTAGTACGGGTCTTCCCTGCAGGGTATATTAACAAATTATGTGTGTATGTTTTAATGCGAACTATTTTCCAAGTTCAGCTGCACAATTACATATGTCAATTTTCTTGTCAATTACTTACCACAAAGAATTATCATTGGATAAAATGCGCCGGTGGCAACAAAATTTGCTTCTGTGTGCGACTTGCAATAAACGGAAATGAGTAAACCTTAAAGAATTAGATATTACACCATAGTAATTTTTGTTTATGTATGTATTATGTAGTACTACTAATGTGAGTTGGAGCTTACCAAAAAGCATGCCGCAGAATGCTGTCAATGTTAGCAAACCAATGAGTGTCGCCGTATCACCTTTGTTGTAGGTGTCGAACACCAGCCCAATATACATTATTACTTCGAATGATTGGAATGCCATTATAATGAGTTGGGTCAGTAGATGTGCCCACAGCATTTCCATTGCGGAAACCCCAGCTACTAAAGTGCGATCCCAAACACCATCCATGCGTTCCGAAATGAATACTGCTGCTGTCATTAGAGTGGCCAAGAAGAACACCATGCTAAGTGTGTTAAAACAGTAAATATGTACATATGTACATTTGTAGTAAAGGTTGGTATGTAGTACTTACAAAAAATGATATATATTTATCTGTAACATTGAATTCGAGAAACTTCGAATACTTACGTCATAACGACACCAGGCGCCACATATTGCTGAAATTCAATATCTAACGAACCGTAAACAGGCTCCTGAAATTGTATAGGAATGTTTCCCAAACTAGCTGGTAGATTGCAATCGATTAACACGCCCTTCATAAACGAACCGAAACTATCACGTAGCTTGCGCTCAATAAAGTAGCCGATCTGTTGATCTAATTTTTTAATGTTGCAAAGTAGCAAGAATACATATGTTGAAAAGTGACAAATTTTGTTCGTTTATATGCAATAATCTCGTGCTCACCCGTCATATCAATATGGACAGTTAGTTCCCCATTTTCCACTGTGCCTTCATCCGCATACCGACCATCTTCCAGTCGGGCTCTTATTGATTCTGAGAAATTACTTGGAAACATTATATAACCCAAGACATCTGTGCGCTTGGCCGCGCTGTAGGCTTCTTCCTCTGTTTTATAATATATCTAAAATAAGAAATAACTTTAAATTGCAATTGTTTAGATTGGCGCAATGGCAAAAATGGGATGGTGAAATTATGGCGAAATAAATTTTAATATAATTTTACATAGAAACTGGTAAACATGAAACTCCTCCGACTTAGAGTATAGCACCACCTCACTCCATTCCATTTAGAATCATAGGAAAGTTATTTTCAACTGAATGTGATTTCTCCGAAATCCACGAAAATGCAATGTGCAAAAATTATAGTTAAAATCTTTTTCCTATTTAAGGGTAGACCGATTAAATGTATTGTTTTAAAATTATCATGTTAGAAGAGAGAGAGGTACATATGTTGATTAACAGGGCAATACTGGCTAAGACAGTAAATAGCCTTTCGTCAGACAAATGAAAGACAGATGGCAAGATAGATCGAAACACTTTTGCTATTCTAGCACAAAAGTCTTAGACGAAGAAAGCTCTCTCATTCACCACTCTTGGTGAAAGCTGTTTTGGGGAGAAAGCACTTGTATGCCATTTAGCTCGCGTCGCTCCAACAGTCACAATGGCCGAGTAGCAGAACATAGGCGTGCCGTTCGAAAGATCAAGAGTTCGCGTCTTGGGCGGCGGAACTTTTTTCTTTTTAATTAAATGAGAAGAAAAAAATTTCGTTCGATTTTAATTTATTTTTTCTAAAACCATTTATTTATTTATTTTTGCTTTATTTTAGTTTTTTTACTTTTTTATTTAAATTTCTTTTATTTATTACTTTTGGTTGTTTTAAAAAGAGAAATATATGTATATGTTTTTAAAATTTAATTAAAATAAAAAAAAAAGTTAAAATGCGAACAGCATAACGCTAAGACCTCCTCATTAGCAGGTCTTTCAATTAGGCTTTCGAAATACAGTAAATGGTAAAAGAAGAGGTAGCTGTAATTTCTGCATACTTAACTCAAAATTTGAATTTTATGGATTGTGACACTATTGAAGTAAATGGGCGATATGTACATACATACAGTGACTTATATAAGTACGGTGACCATAGGAGTGCAATGGGGTATAGTCATTGCGCTGGGTATGCAGTTACAGTTGCATGGCTATACTCAATCCCGACTCTTGCGTCCTCGTTCGCGCACTCTGGGCAACGTGAGCAACCCATGTGCGAGATGCGGTAACCAATCCGAGTGGAGCCTTGGGTCACGGCAGAAAGAGAGGGAGCTTCGGTGGGGCCACTCTGACTTATTCGGTTTAAGGGCTCACTGAAGTCTGTAGCGTCTGTTCACCAGTAGGTGCGGCTGCAAGCGGGTGTCTGCTTGGAGCAAGCGGCTCGCTATATAAACGTGTATTTGGTTGCGAAACCACCCCCGTCCCAGCAATGGGTTGTACGCTGGGCTTGGGACCCGCCACGTAAAAAGAACTTCCAGTGAAGAAGCAAGGCAAAGCCTCGGATGAGACCCCCCCCCTTATGATGACGACCACGGCAAATGTTTAAAGGACTACGATTTGAGGGCATGCACCTGGAATGTCCGGACCCTTAATGGGGAAGGTGCCTCTGCCCGGCTGGTTGATGTCCTCGTAAGGACAAAAGCTGACATCACCGCCATCCAAGAAATGCGTTGGACGGGGCAAGGCAAAGAATGTCTGGGGCCTTGCGACGTCTACTACAGCTGCCATGTAAAGGAGCGCAAATTCGGAGTTGGATTTGTGGTGGGAGAGAGACTCCGTCGCCGAGTACTGTCGTTCACCCCGGTGGACGAGCGTCTAGTCACAATCCGCATCAAAGCGAGATTCTTCAACATCTCGCTCATCTGCGCCCATGCCCCGACGGAAGAGAAGGATGAGGCATCCAAGGATCTCTTCTATGAGCGCTTGGAGCGCACGTACGAGCGCTGCCCCCGTCATGATATCAAAATCGTGCTTGGCGACTTCAATGCCAGGGTGGGCAAAGAAGGGATCTTTGGAACCACCGTCGGAAAATTCAGCCTCCACGACGAAACGTCCGACAACGGATTGAGGCTGATCGACTTCGCCGGGGCCCGAAACATGGTAGTATGCAGTACTAGGTTCAAGCATAAAAAGATCCATCAAGCTACCTGGCTGTCTCCGGATCGAAAAACGAGAAACCAAATCGATCATGTTGTGATAGACGGAAGGCACGCTTCCAGTGTTTTAGACGTACGCACACTCCGAGGCCCAAACATCGACTCGGACCACTATCTTGTTGCAGCCAAGATACGCACCCGCCTCTGTGCAGCAAAAAATGTGCGCCCAAATATGCAAGGAAAGCTTAACGTCGAGAAGCTGCAATCACAACAGATAGCCAGCGCTTTCGCTACTCGACTCTCACACCTGCTCTCAGAGAGCACTCTTCAACAAACCGACATATGCGAGCAGTGGAACCACATTTCCCGCTCATTAAGTACCGCCGCCGAAGAAGTAGTCGGATTTCAGCGAGCCCGAAAGAACAACTGGTACGATGAGGAGTGTCAGGAAGCTGCAGAGAAAAAAGATGCCGCCTACACGGCCACGCTGCGATCGGGCGCAACGCGCGCTATGTGGGACCGCTATAGGGATCTGAAGAGGGAAGCGAGACGTATTTGCCGCAACAAGAAGAGAGAGGCAGAAATACGTGAGTGCGAAGAGCTTGAAAAGCTGGCCGACAGGAGGAATGCCCGAAAATTTTACCAGAGAGTTAGGCGACTTACGGAAGGTTTAAAGACCGGGGCGCACTCCTGTAAGAACAATAATGGCGACCTAGTAACTGATGTCCAGAGCGTACTTAAATTATGGAGGGAACACTTTTCCGCCCTACTAAATGGCAGCAGCACAGAAAGTTGTGGAGAAGAAGAACCCGAGCCCGCAGTCGATGATGACGGAGTCGACGTTCCACCGCCTGACTATGACGAGGTACGTATAGCAATAACGCGGCTGAAAAACAACAAAGCCGCTGGAGCTGACAGCCTGCCAGCTGAGCTATTCAAGTACGGCGGCGAGGAGTTGATAAGGTGCATGCATCAACTCTTGTGCAGAATATGGTCAGATGAACGCATGCCCGACGACTGGAATTTAAGTGTGCTCTGCCCAATCCACAAGAAAGGTGACCCCGCCATTCGCGCCAACTACCGCGGGATCAGCCTTCTAAGCATAGGTTACAAGGTCTTATCGAGCGTATTGTGTGAAAGACTGAAGCCCACCGTCAATGAACTGATTGGGCCTTATCAGTGTGGCTTTAGACCTGGCAAATCGACCATAGACCAGGTATTCACAATACGCCAAATCTTGGAAAAGACCCGCGAGAAAAGGATCGACACTCACCACCTATTTGTCGACTTTAAAGCCGCTTTTGACAGCACTAAAAGGAGTTGCCTATACGCCGCTATGTCTGAATTTGGCATCCCCTCAAAACTCATACGGCTGTGTAAAATGACGTTGAGCAATACCACCAGCTCCGTCAGAATTGGAAAAGACCTCTCCGAGCCGTTCGCCACAAAACGGGGTTTCAGACAGGGCGACTCCCTTTCATGTGACTTCTTTAATCTGATGTTGGAGAAGATAATAAGAGCTGCAGAACTGAACCGCTCAGGAACAATTTACTACAAGAGCGTGCAATTGCTGGCTTATGCCGATGACATCGACATCATCGGTAACAAAAACCGCGAAGTCTGTTCTGCCTTTTCCAAGTTGGATAGGGAAGCAAAGCGCATGGGTCTGGTGGTAAACGAGGACAAGACGAAGTATCTCCTGTCATCAAACAAACAGTCAGCACATTCGCGCCTTGGCACCCACGTCACTGTTGACAGTTACAATTTCGAGAAAGTAGAGAATTTCGTTTACTTGGGAACCAGCATTAACACCCATAATAATGTCAGCATTGAAATCCAACGTAGAATCACTCTTGCCAACAAGTGCTACTTTGGACTGAGTAGGCAATTCAGGAGTAAAGTCCTCTCTCGACGTACGAAAACCACGCTCTATAAGTCACTCATCATGCCCGTGCTGGTATATGGCGCAGAAGCATGGACAATGACAACATCCGATGAGGCGGCTCTTGGGGTGTTTGAGAGAAAGATTTTGCGGAAGATTTACGGTCCTTTACGCGTTGGCGACGGCGAGTACCGCAGACGATGGAACGATGAGATGCATGAGCTTTACAACGATATGGACATAGTGCAGCGAATTAAAATACAGCGGCTCCGCTGGCTTGGTCATGTCGTTCGAATGGACACCGACGCTCCTGCTCTGAAAGTATTCAACTCGGAACCCGCTGGTGGTAGCAGAGGAAGAGGGAGGCCCCCACTGCGATGGAAAGATCAGGTGGAGAAGGACTTGGCTTCACTTGGCGTTTCCAATTGGCGTCAGTTGGCACAGAGGAGAAACGACTGGCGTGCTTTGCTGAACTCGGCCAAAATCGCTTAGGCGGTTGCAGCGCCAAAAAAGAAGAAGAAGAAGACCATATTTATGAGAGCCGAATACGGGACAAAAAATTATTTTTCAAATTTGTTTCACAACAGCTTACAGATCTTAAAGCCTTCTTCAATGATCCTAGATGTAGGTATTAGCCCTGAAACAGTATCCTTATAGTAACATAACAAATTTGTAAGATCATTTTCTCGAGATTTTTACCCCGTAAAATTTGTTTAAAAAATTCGTTAAATTTTAGTATAATAAAGTGCACTTTTAAGTCGTAAGCGTTAGCGATTAATTTTTGGCAATTCTTTTTGTTTGTTGACGGTGTTACGCATTTTTTTCATACAAAGTGTGTTCGACCATTTTTTTTAAAGAGAAGCAAATGACCAGAACTTTCCACCCGCACTTTTGTAATACTCAATTTTAATGAGTTACAAAACTGCAAACTAAATTTTTTTCTAAAGATTCTAATTAAAAAGATTGAAACTTTGGTGAAACCTTGCAGAGTTAATTTTTATAGTTTTTTGCACAAAGTTTAAAATTTGTATTCTATGATTTTTGTTAGGAATAAAATCTTTAAAATTACAACAAACACGTCGCTACTGACAACACCTTGTTATTATTCCACCATGCCCAAAAATCTTTTTTTGTCAAAAAAAATAACTTTCAAAATTAAAAGAAAATTTATTTTATTGTGAAATTGGCTGTTAGTTCCTTCAAAAATAAAAAATATGAGCTGCTTATTTCCTGAGTGCAAAAGCACGAAACACATCCGCGAGGAATGGCTGGAAACTTGCAGATTGAGTGAAGATGTATTACCTAAGGTGCCGTACGTCTGCTCAATGCATTTTTCAAGGGGCAGATTTCGCTTACGAAGAAGGTCGCAAGATTAAGCCGGAGCGCTGTGCCGAAATTCGAAATGTAAGAATTGCAATTGCTTATAATGGGTCGATTATGGATTGCAACGCAACCAGTTGCCATCTGCTATACCATTTCAGCCATTGGAAACCCAACTGAAGTTCGGTTGCCATCCGTAATCGACCGTAAAGACTAATTTAATTTCTGGTTGTTGTTGTTGTAGCGGCTACTAGGCTCCGCTTGGAAATTGTTAAAAATTTTGAAAAATTTCGAAAATTTTCAAAAATCCGCTTTACAATCAAAAAATAGTAGTAATGAAACTACCTTCTTTTTTGTATCATGGTTATATTTTAAAAAATAACAAAAATTAACTTGAAACACGTTGTGAATATTAAAAAAAAAAAATCAGCACATGGACACTTATGTAAGTCAATTTACATACATACATATGTATGTATACTCTTATGCCGATCATCTTTTATTTGTGGCATACATTTATTTTTAAACCAATTGATTTTTAAATTTTCAGCTTTCTTCCATTCTCATCTTTACCTTAACACTTTAAATATTTAACATACATACGTATATTCTAATGCAAATATAAATATAAGATACATACTCTTTCAGCGATATCGTCACCCAATTCCGCAATAAAGCGACATGATATCTTTCGAAATTCGCAAGTGTCATTGTGATTATAAACTGTCCTCAAATTTTTATCAAAGCATGTCGAATAGTCGCTTACTTCTCCGCTAACGATACCAAGTTTAAGATTTGTTGGTGTTTTACCGATGGCTAAATAGAAACACGACAGCTGTATTATTGGGAAGAGAAGCATAAAAATGATTCCGCTGAAAAAAGATGTTTACATTTAAAAATTGTTAATAGACGCCATTAACTTTAACACTTACGAAGGCTGCCGAAAGAGTTGTACGAAATTCTTTGTCATCAAAGCTTTGATCCGACCACGAGTCGTGAAAAATATTCGTTTTCTATTTTCTGTTTCCTGTTCGCGGTTGCGGCTGGTCGATTTGGTTGGTTGCGTTTTATTATCATTTTCATCGACGAATGGTCGTTTTTTGCATGTCTCGTTGAGATCTGGCGAGGTAGCGTCAATTACCTCAACAGAATGCATAACTGCCGGTGGTTGTGAAGTGTTGACGTTACCTGCCTGCACCACGTCTGAGTCACCTTGCTTTTGACTTAATATCAGGAATGCATCCTCGATAGAGCTGCATTCAAATTTAATCATTATGTTTGTTGGTGTGTCCTCAGCCAAGAGTACACCGTTTCGCATTAAACCGATCTACATACATACATGCGTGTTTGTGTGATAAATTTCGATTAATAATTATTTAAACATTACTTATATGTGTGTAACTATCAAAATTGACACGCCTAATTTCCACTGGGAATTAAATTACAACTGTAAATACTTTAATGAAAGTGTGGGTTATTTAAAAATACTCGTGTCGTATTTAACGTTGATAATAACTCAAAGGAGCATTTTTTAAATAGTATAATTTTTGGTTATATTAATACCTAGTGGAAATTCGGCATAGGAATATCCATTTTATGTAATATCGGGAAACTGTAATTAATCACGAGATGAAATTTTCCTAAATTAAAGCAATTGTAATTAAATAACAACTTATAGATGTTTTGCCATTTCATAATTACTGAATTTCTCAGTACTCTTGCTCGAAGCAATTTTCGAAATTACTTACACAATTGGCTTTTTTCGCCTCCTCAATGTAATGTGTAGTTATGATCACAGCCATTTTGCTATTCCTAGTGCTCTCCACAAGAAAGTCCCATATTCTAAGAAGAGATAATTTCCATACAAATAATGAATAGAATTTAAATCATTAAAATTTGAAGAGACTAACGGCCAGTTTCACGAAAGCAATTTAAATGAAAAATGGTTTAAATTTTTTAAATTTTATATTGAATTGAAATTGAAAATAAAAAATCATTTCCCATTTAAATTGCTGATGAAACCGGCTGTAAACATACTTCTCACGCAGCATGGGATCTAAACCCACTGTCGGTTCGTCCAGTATTAATAATTCTGGTTCATGTATCATGGCGCAAGCGAAAGATACTCTTCGCTGTTGGCCACCACTGCAATTCTTCACCAACTGTTTCGGTGGTGGTAACTGTAGTAATGAGCGCATTATTTTGAATTTCTCTCTTATTTTTTCTTCTTTTAACCCGTAAATACGACCAAAGTAGAAGATGGTCTCTTTTACCGTCATTTCATCGACAAGGGCGATTTCCTGTAAAGTTATCATTAAAATATATGTTTGTTTGTATTTTTGCATACAAAAAATTATTTTATTCTATTGATAAATACGTTCGAAACAAAAAAAAAATTACTGCTAAAAATGTCTGCACAAATAAAAAATTATTTAATTTATTTTGTATTTCAATATTTTTTCAATGTATTAATAAAAAAAATAGAGCATTTTCAAAATATATTTATGAAATGTAAACTAAAATTATATACGCTGGTATAGATCCCAAGAGAGCAACATGAGAACAAAAGCTTCAGGTACGTTCTCAAAAAGAACAAAATGCGAACAAAACTCGGGAATGGCCTCAAAATAAACAAAATGAGAACAAACAACGAATCAAAACTTAACTTTCGGGAACGATTCAAATGAGAACGAACGTATCGAGAACATTTCAAGGAGGATAAAATAGGAAAAAAAGTCTGGGGAACGCCCTGCTAGAGAACAAAAGTTTTGAGATGTTAAGAGAGCCTCGTCTGCATGTGGTGATAAAAATCGCTTCAGTGAGAACCATGATTGCTTAGTCTAAGTCATATAAAAGCTGAATTATTTCAACTTCCAGGTCGTTTATAATAAGGGCCCATTCGTGTCTTAAGGCTTTCATTCTTTGAGAGAAAGTTCCTTAAACTTTTGTTCCCGGTTTGCACTTCGCCAGGACGTTCCGGAGACTTTTGTTCCCATTTTGTTCTCTTAAAAATGTTCTCGAAAGCATTGTTTGAATTTTCTTCGCTTCGGGAACGTTACCCAGGATTTTGTTCTTATATACTACTTCTCGTGAAGAACATTCTCGACAGATTTGTTTTCACTTTCGTTCTTGTGAAAATTTTTACTTATTCTTTTAAATTGAATTTTCATAGTTTTTGTTAAAATACATATGCGTACATATCGCCAGCTTGGGCACCGCGGAGAAAGCTCTTTTAAGCTTTCTATACATTTAGTATAGTAGCGTGCAGAGTAAAAGCTCCCTCTGCCCATCGTTGATTTAAACTTTTACAGCCACCCGTTATGCGAACAAAGTTGATATAACTTTATGCACAGGTGCGCTCGGGTATGAAAAGTAGAGAGCTTTGTTTATTTAGAAAGCAGCACTATTACCGCTAATAAAGCCAACTTAGAGATCCAAAGGAGAATCTAGCCAACAATTGCTACTTTGGACTGACGAGATGCCATTAACAATCTCCCCGCTGAAAAACAGCAAACTTATTCAAGTATGGCGGCGAGTAAAATATGGTCGGCTGAAATTGAAGTGTGTTTTTCCCAATCCACAAGAAAGGCGGGCGGACCCGCCCGAATGGACACAAACGCGGTAGCTCTGAAAGTATACAACGCGGATCCCGGTGCTGGTAGCAGAGGAAAAGAGGCCTCAATTGGCATTTCCAATTTGATGTCGGTTGGTACAAAATCGAAAAGACTGGCGTGGTTTATTGCGCTCGGCCAAAATCACTTACGCCGCTACAGCGATAAAGAAGTAGAAGAAGGTCATATGGTGGAAGTGATCTTACGAGAAATTGGAGGATTTAGATTGCTTACTCACAGGCGAAAGGACGTATCCAAACAATTTTTGGTTATTTTTAAGCGTAGTTTAGATGAATTACAAGACATGAATTCAAAATAATATTGATATTATTCAAAATAAGTTAGATATTAAATGTAAGATTCCAAATATTGTACTTCATGTTTATTGTTTGTCATTTTAATAAAAACCGACTCTCTGAGGTAGGCGCGAAATGCGTACGGCAATGCAAATGCCGAAGCAGCTCTAACCCAGCAAACAATAAGCAGGTTTATTTTAATTTATTTAAATAATAATCCAATAAATATTTATCATATAAATTTTACTCACTTGGGGCATATAACCAATGCGCGCTCCCGGTATACCACTGCCTGGCTGACCGGGCGTCATGCCCAGTACTGTGATTTTGCCACTATTAAGCTGACGTTGGCCTACCAAACATGAAAGCAGCGTAGTTTTTCCACAGCCTGAAGCACCAAGAAGCCCATATCTACATGAGGGTTGGCAAAAATTTTAACTTTATATTTATGTATAACTTTATCAAACTTCTCTGCTAGAAGTGCTGCTATATAAAACTGTTACGTGTGTCCATATGTATGTATGTATGTATGTATTTATGTGTCCCAAGTACTTACAGCTCGAAAGTACCTTAAATTCAAGCACTTACATTGAACCGCGCATAACATTCATATTCAGGTAATTAAGTATGATCTTCGGATTGGATTTGCTGCCATAATATTTATAACCATTACGTACTTCAACGGCTGCCATATTGTCCGCGATCGCTGCTGTTGTTTTTGTGTCACTAAATATGGTATTGAATTTATCTACTTATTTAAATGCGTTGATCAGCTGAAAAGGAACAGCACGTCTGGGACCAGTGTGAGCCAGTTATTTTGAGACGTACTAATAGCTGCTAGCTGTTCAGTGACAGCGTTGGATGTGATATTAGTATGTTGCTGGAAACGTTGATGTTTCTGCGGTGCTCACACTGGCTTTAGAATATATAGTGGACGGCATAAATTATTCAAACCGTGTATAAACTGAAAAGAAAAAAATTACATAAAAAATAGGAACACTCATTTACGGATGTGCGCTTAAAAATATTTATATATAATTATACCCAATAAACATTTTGGCGAACATTCGAAAATGGCCTTCGGTAACCAATATACATACATATCGAGCTGATAATGAACTCATAACCAATCTTAGTTTTCGAGGGTTCATATTATAATGGAAATGCACTCGAGATGGGTTCGAAAAAACATGAAAACCATAGTAACAAGAGAGAAAGTGAAATCCAGTTCATTCTCGAACGAAAATATAAGAAAATCGCTCTCATTAAAATTTCAATTCGATAATAGGCTGGATTTCGAATTCATAACGAAGGAAAAATACATTGGATAACGAAGGTTCCGTTCTGCTGAGAATGGCCTAGCTCTGGAATCGAATACTAACCTATTTCACATACGTTATCGGAGATGAGACTCGAAAAAAGATTGCTTTTCCAATCATTTTCGAATTGTTAACCAAGCCCAATGTTTATTGGGTATGAGTATATACATATGTATGTATGTATCTATGTACATACAAACAGGCATCGGATCTACATTGCTCGTTTGCTGGAAGAGTTTCATAATTAAAAAGTAATATAATAATTAAGAAAGCAATAAAGCTAAATTAAACATAAATCATGTTCTTATGCAGTTGGTCATAATTGTCAGTTAAAGTAGAAATCAGTAGAATAGCAATAAAAATGAATTATTCTCTTATGAGATACCATCGACAGACATGGATTATGTCACTCGTCAGTGCAGCAGGGTTGCCACTAAAGACACGTAAACTCGATCTTGTTTCTAATACGCAGCTCATCGTCTTAAGGATAGATTCTGATGTGCTCAACATTTGATCCGCCTGCGCAGAGTAATCCCCCATGATTCGGCACACCTCTTCGCATTCCCATGAAATCCCACTCAACTAAGGGCCCACTCAACTAAGGCCCTCACCCTCTGGTCCAACCCAGTCGGAGTGCAACATTTCCTGGCACTCCCTTTAGTGGAGCTTGAACAAAACGACTAGGAGGGTTATGTACAGGGCTACAACAACAACATGTTTCTTTCGATATAAACCACGGATCCTATGTACAGGGCTACAACAACAACATGTTTCTTTCGATATAAACCACGGATCCTGACCCTGTGCCACTTTTGGAGCCTTCATTCAAGATTCTACAATGTGTAAGTTCCGGCTTAGTTTTGTGGGTAAGCCAGCACTCAGTCTCTGGTAACTTAACATTGTAGTATCTCATCAGCAAAGGCAACAGTGGTGTACTAGCCTGTAGCATTGAAAAGTCATAGGCATCGGATCTCGGCTTCCAGCAATTTTCGCTTCACACCTTAGAGATGGGCGCGTGACTTATTTTGGATCATGTTCTAAACCGAAGCTTTGAAAATTAAGCACAGTCACGTACGTTCACGACGTCGGATTTTTAAACACACACACATCACGCACGCTCTTCTATGCTGGCGGATGTTTCATCGAAAGAAAAGTTGGTACAAATTCTACACCACAGATTAAAGACTGGAATTAGTTTCTTCGTTAAAGGCTCTTAAATTATATAGAAAGGAAACATACGAAAATTGGCTGAATATTTTTAAACTAAAATTGGTTGCGTGAAGGTGGTAGGGATTACTCTAATTTCCATATACAATACAGTCAAACGGGAAACTTTTTCTGTTGCCAGTCATTAACATTTTCTTTGAAAGGCCTTCCGAAAATTCCGAGTATTTAAAAAATTTTCGATTAACTCAAAAATATCACTCACACAAATTTTCGTAGATTCCGTGATTTTTTCTAAAATCAGGTCACGTTCACGCGCATAAAATTCGTCACACATTGATTTAAAGTCGTGAATTCAGGGTTCAAAAATAAACAAGTACAATGATTTTTTTGTTTGATTTTGCTCAAAAATTTCATACCTACATGCATATATGTATGTATATACTTACATATACATATATATAATAAAAATAAATGTTTTTCAGAAATGACACCTGAAACACACAAATTACAAATTGAGTTAAAAAATAAATGGTAATCAAATTTTTCAAATCCTTTTGGTATTTTTTCATTATTAACCAGCGTATTCAAATGCTGTTGGTTCGATTCCCATCACCTCCAACATTTTGAAATTTGTTGCACTGTGTTTTTAGTAAATTTTTTACTAGAACTATTTTAATTTAATTCGATGATTCGACAAACGTTTCATTAACGTCGAATTCTAGATTATTGATTTGTTTAAAAGAAAAGCAAATGTTGGAAATACATACTCGTTGCTTCTCTTATTTCAAATTTGAAGAGCTGGACTTATCGAATTTTCGCTCTAAACTGGCGGTATGACGTTTGTACACGAATGCATCTGAGTATACATAGAAGGGTATGGTTTTAAAGTTTTATAGCATTATTATTCAGATCGCGCTTTAAGAGTCTGATATTCTATTTTTAAGAAACACTTCAATGTGTGCTTAAATTTACTTACATACATACATATGTAGTATGTATTTATTTACCTTCAAGTAAATACATATTTATTACGTACATATATGCATTAAAGAATACATATTTTATTATCATATATGTACATATTTATGTAAATATTCATATATATATAAACATAAATACATAGAATGTACAAGTAAATATGTATGTATGTATTTACTTATGAAAGTACTTTACATATATGTATGTACAAATATATATCGCTAGCTTAGAGTGAAAAGTTGATAAGTCCACTTTTTATGAAAACTCATATTTTGATACAGGAGGCTAGAGAAATTAAAAATGCATCGTTTCGAAAAGGGTAAAGGTGCTAGTTTTATGTTTTCTCGTTTATATTCAATGAAAGGAAAATTTGCCAAGAAGCTCCGAAAATTTGATAAAGCCAAAATAGTACGAAATCTTTTAATAAAGATTGAATCCCTCTGATTGGATGGAGTTTTGCTTTGCTTTACACAGGCAAAATGTTGTATTCAAAGCTTTGCTCAATGCTTGAAGATAATGGCTATAAGAAGTTTTTCCCTCTCTTGTACAATTTTTAAATTGGAACTTTTCAACTTTTCACTCAAGCTAGCGATATGTACATATACATATATACATATTAGGGTTGTTGCGAATATTCGCAATCGCGTTCGCAACCGCGGAGCTTCCGCATTAATTTTAACATTCGCATTCGCAATAATCAATGCGGAGCACCGATAAAACGTATATCTGCAATACAAAATGACAAATTGTAGCCAATTTTTTTTGCCGCCATTGATTCCTTTCTTTATTATGATTTTTTTTGGCCCAATCTTAAAAAAGTTACTAGACATAAAGAAGTAAGTGTGCACTGTAATTTTGAACCAAATTGTCGTGATTTATTTTTAACGTGTATTAATTTACTTGTCGGGCAATAATTTTTTCATAGGGAAATATGTACATTGGATCCTTGGCTAAAAGCCTCTGTGGTAAAACTGGCCCTACGTCTCCCTTCTTTGCCATTTAATGTTAAAGATTAAGCTCCTAGAATAAGGATTTCCAACAGAAGTGATCAACGTCTGGCTATAAACAGAATCGATGCTCAAATAATTAAAAAGCTATTGGTCTGATCTTTAATTAGGTAAGAATTACCCAACTATCTGAGACCCTCATCATCCGTGATTCTAATAATTTAAATGCTTATTAAAAACGGGATGCTTTAAAAAAAAAATATAACAATATTTTGATCCGGTTCGACTGGCAGCAACGACTTTAAAAACACAATTTTGTTCAAAATTTTCATTCCTGGAAAATAATAATTTGATGACGGCCAGGAAAAGATTAAAAAGGGCTATGATTTGAGGTTATGCACCGGAAACAACCCTTAATGGGAAATGTGCTTTTGCTCGGTTGGTTAAGGTCGTTGAAACGACTAAGGCTTACATCACCGTCATCCACGAAATTCGATGGGCGGGGTACGGTCGAGTGCTGTCGTTCATCCCGGTAGATGAGCGTCACGTTACAAGATTTTTTAACACCTAGCTCATTTGCACTAGCACACGTCTCGAAATAGGAGCAAGGCGAGGTATCAAAGGATATCTTCTATGACCTCTATGTGTGCTCCATACTGGCGCTACCCTCGTCACGATACATAGCTGTCTCTGGATCGAGTAACCAAATAGCGGCAAATCAGTTGAACTTTATTGGAGTAGGTTGAATAAAGAGATAGACAAGCAACAATAGTTAACGGGGTGTACTTAGCTAAGTAGTTGGCATTGCTGACTTTGCACATCGATGATACGGGTTCGATTCCTGCTGAAGTCTAGAGAAAGAAGTCTAATGACAAGATGTGGTAATTTCCAAAATAGCACATATAACTTCTACCGCTTATAGGGCTTTCGCACGAGGCGATTTTTCAGGCAACTTTTAGTTGAAAGCAAAAATCGCCTCGTCCGAACGGCCTTTCAACTAATCGCTTTCAACAAAGTTGGTCGCCAGCCAACTTTGAGCTCGTTCAACTTTTTTTCCTTGCAACCCTGTGTTTGTTTACATTCTGTATCAGTGTTGGGATATGAAATTGTTCTTTCAGTACGAAATCTATACAAAAAATGTACTTTTCGGCTATAAATTGTCTACACATTTTAATTCGCTCACATATTTTCTTAGTACATTCCCTTCAAGACCAATGATTTTATGGTATTCATGAGAAAGTTTTATTGTTTATGTACATACGTTTACGTATTTTACACTTTTACAAATTGATTCCACGTGCGCATGTATTGCATTTAACGCAAATATGTATGCACACATTTTCAGGTATACATCTTAACAAAAAGCATATTTAAGTTATTATTAATGGATAAAAGAGACATTTTCTTTGGATTCAGTACTAAAATTTGACATTTTAATAGAATTTCAAGTGTTTATCAAAACTTTACGAGAAGATTTGACCATTTATCTTAATATTATTCAATTTTAATTATTTTTGTAAAAATACGCTTTATATTTTAAGAAAAGCCGTACAAATCCAAGGTTCAAACTTTGTGCAACATTAAAAAAACCAACACACTTTCGTAAAAATTTCGATCTATTTAATTCGATTTCCTATATTTATTTTGAGTGTGTGGTTTTTTAGCCCATTAAATTTTAATATAACTAAGTTTTTTAAGATTTCTTTGATGAAGGTGTTGCTAATTTCCTCCATATAAAAAAATCGTCGAACACACTTCGTATGGAAGAAAATGGCTGACATCGTCGACAAAACAAAATTGCCAAGTTGAACGGTAAGTCCCAGCTACTTTAAACTTGCACTTTATTATACTAAAATTGAATGGGCTAAAAACTAAAGAATATTAATAAAGCTCGAAATTTTTACGACAGTATGTTGGTTTTTGGATGTTTCGCAAAGATTTAATCTTGGGTTTATACAGTTTTTCTTAAGGAATACATTATAGTTTATAAACAGATAATTAAAATTAAAGAATAATAAAATAAATAGTAAAACCTTATCAATATGTGAGTGCCGTAAAGGTATTATATTTAAGAAAATCTCTTCTTATAACTAACGAAGACTTTGTTTCTATATGAAGCTGACTTTGACATTTTGTTTTAATAAAACTTAGTATCGAAAAGTTTCTTTAAAAATTTGCGTAGGCTATGTTATACTGGTTCGTTCAAGCCATTTTTCAAAACTTACAAAGGTAAATACGAACAGGTGAACTGTGAATTTTCAGAGCTATATATTTTTAGTATTCATTACAAAATTTTACTAAAATGTACTGCGTAGTAGGAAAGTATATTGTAAATGAAATTGTATCAAACAAGTACAATTGTACCAAAAATGCCAACACTGTTCTTTATACATACTTTTTTTTCTTTTTTACTTTTTTACTCTTATTTTATCTTTCAGCTTCGCTAAAAGCACTTCCACCAACGCTTGGCTTACCAAATTTACGCCAATTGATACAATTTTGCGATTTAAATTAATTTTCAGTAATGAAAATAACGATTCGTGTTGAATCCAAAATCGCCTCGTCTGAATAGGGATGGCAACTTTTTCACTTTCAACTTCTCATTCAACTACGTATTCAACTTTTGTTGCCTGTAAAATTGCCTCGTGCGAATGCCCTATTAGACTTTGTTGATTTTTCCATTTTTCATAGCAAACAAAAAGTGTGTTACAAAGCGCAGTAACATTGTTACAACCAAATTCATAATGTTGTAATAGAAGGAACGCACTCTTCCAGTGTTTTAGACGTACGTTACACCTTGAGGGCCAAACATCGACTCGCGCTAGATATACGTAGCTGCTAAAAATAAAAAAGCTGCTGGAGCAGACAGCTTACCATCTGAGCTATTCAAGTACGGTGGCGAGGAGTTGATAAGAAGCAAGGACCAATCTTCTAAGCGTAGTTTACAGACCTTATCGAGCGTATTGTGTGAAAGACTGAAGCCCAGAAGCGCAATGTGGATACCAAATTTGGTTGAGAGCGGTCGAATACATACATGAGATACATATATATGACATAAGTGGGCGGTGCCACCCCCATTTTCCTAAAATTTCATGAACAATAACTTTTTTGCTAAAGAGCGATTGTATATGTATATCAATATTGAATAAATACCCTGCAAGACAGCTGAGTATCAAATGAGTCCTCATTTTATCATTATCACTAATTACAAAAGTGTTTATTAAAGTACTCAGGCGATAGGAAATATCAGAGCACTTTCCCCTTGTCGTTGTTGTTTTTTTATCTCTTCTTACTAATTGCAAACTTTGATGAACGAAAAATATATCTGCTCTGCTCCAAAAACTACAAAACTGCTTATTTTTGTTTTTATAAACACATCAGTGCTAATAAATAACGTACTAATTTTTGTCATTATAAACTCCTCAGTACTAAAGCTGATGCCACATAAAACTTTTGCTTCACTTTACGTGACAGATTCGCTTTGACAGATAAGATGAATTGTATGAAAAATCACAGAGTATGCCACATACATCCTTGAAGCTGCAGCGCGAAGCGGAAAGATGGCCAACTCCCATCTTTTTGCGCGCTTTGACAATCAGCCGGTTTAATATTTATTTTGTGTCGTCCAAATTCGAGTTTTCATGCAGAAACATAAAGCTTAATTACATTGCTGATATTTTTAAAGCAAAATATATAAAATCCACAGCAATTTTGTCGAGTAAAAAAGCAATACAAAATTGTTTTCTTGGCGTTCATTGTGGCATACCTTTTGCGTCTGGCGCTTTGCTGGCAAAGTTATAAATGTCACGCAAAGCTTCAAAGTTTTATCTGGCACCAGCTTAATAATCAAACTACTCATTTTTGTCGTTATAAACTCCTCAGTACAGGAAAAAGCAAATAAGTAGAAAATCAAAATTTTTACATTTAAAAAACCTTTATTAATACAAAACTCTTATATGTATTTACAAATAAATAGCACACGTTCTACATATGGATATGTATGTATAACATTGCTGGCGCCGGCGTTGAAGGTGATGGTGGCGATTTTGCTGGTGGAGGCGTGGAATGCCGATGGGGGCCGGTATTGAAGGTGATGGTCCGATGTTGGTTGTGGCATTAAAGGTTGTGGAGGATATGTTGATTGATGATGACTGCGGTGATGGCGTTAAAGATTATGGTGGCGATGACAATGTTGATTTTAATTGTTGCAAATCTGTAATAACGAGAAAATCAGTTAAAATGCACAAATAAATTAGTAATTTACATATGTATGTACATACCTTAAAAATAATAATGCAAAGGCAACGGGAACAAAATGAAATTTGAAATATGTATTTATAAAATTTTAAAAAATATTTATAATTTCAAATTTTTATTAAATGTGACATTTTTCATCAAAGCCTACTGTCATAAAAACTACCATATTTCTTACTAGCTTTATCGCACAGAATTCCTATAAACAACAAATCCTAACAAATGGAACATTTATGAAGCTTTCATGCCGAACACATGTATTCCAATGAAGCTCTGTACATAATCATAATCATATTCATAATCATGTTTTCGCCTAATATTGAAAGCTTCTTGAACCGAAGCGCCCAAAAGGCTTATAAGCAACCTAGAAATAATTTTCGATTCCTCCAGCGAAAGCGAAAGCTCGGATGTAGAAGACATTAAAAAATGTGAAATTGAAGCTCAATTGAAGGCCTATCTTAAAGAAACACGAGCTCTTGTTGGTGAAAATCCTCTCGATCGCTGCAAAACTAAACTAAAACACGACAAATTGACAGATCTGGCCCGCAAATATTTGAGCGCTCCATTCGCCAGCGTTCAAAGTGGGCAAATGTTCAGTGCAGCCGGCCTTATATACGAGCCTCTAAGAAATCTTTTTTTGAAATATAATATGCCCCTTTTGAACTTTGACTACTAGATTAAAACACTGTTTAGGTTAAGTACTCGTTTAATGTTCAAATAATTTGCAAAATTTTTAAGTAACAAAAACGATGACTTAAGTTAATTATAGCTTTTTTAATGTTATTCCTAACCAGTGTTGCCAGAATTTTTTGGACCAACCGGCTAAATTGGCAAAGAAAAACCGGCTAAAAATGGCTAAAGTGTTTCAACTAAATTTCACATGTAGAAGGTTCTTGGAGAGTAGTGCAATTCAAGCTGGAAAACATTTTGCCAGCAAGAATTCGCAATTAGGAAAAACATACGATGTGGCACATGGTTGGATTTTTGTCGACGAAAATTTAAATAAACAAGTTCGTTAAGTTGAAAAAATCTGTATTCGTAATCGGAATGCAATCTCAACCCGAGTCGACTTAGGAAACCCGGCAGTTACTACGACAATGGAATGGAGATGAAGAAGATCCCTTTTTTAAGCATCTGAAAGAATTTTAAAAATTCTATAAAAATTTATTATGTTTGAAATGCAACCGTGGACACTAGGTGGCAGGTAAACTGGTAAATTATTGCAAATTTGCGTTCATGCAGAAAATTGCAAGTTTCTTAAAATCTGATATTTTGAGTGATAATTCTCGCTTCGGTTCTTGGAATTTAAATAAGTTCTCAGCAAAAAAGTTTGTTTAAAAAAATACATATGTTTACATAGTACTTGAAAATATCCGTTTTTCCCTTACCTTGAACCTTTAAGCGGGGGCAACAATGATGTTTTGTAATTAAGGCAGAATTGAATATGCGCTATCTGGGAAGACAATACCTGTAATATTTATTCTATATGTATATTGGAACTATATCCAAACACAAACGCGTGTTAAGCAAACAGTGAAACAATTTGTTATTTTCTAAGTTTGCGAATAAAACTTCACACTTAAATTTAAGACATTCACAAACAAACATTTTATGAAGGAAATCCCCGCTACGGCCTTTTCTAACAGATTTTCGATCGTTTAGCCAAAAATGGAAACATATATATTTGAATTTTAAGAAAACAAGGCAAATAGGAAAATAAACGGCTAAAACGGCTAATTTTTTTTTACAAAGCGGCTAACAAATCGGCTGCCGGCTAAACTGAAATTTCTTCGGCTGTTTGTATTTCCATTCGCATTCCGAAAATTCGCATTGGCATTCGCATTCGCGAATGTTAAAAATATGACATTCGAAACATCCCTACACCAAACACTATCCAAAAACACACCTACAACCTGCCAAAATAAACGGTAAGAAGAAGAGTTACGTTGTTTATGGAACTGTAGGATGTACGCGGTTTTGTACTTTAAACGACGATATGTATGTATGTATGTTAGACCACGTCAATAAAAAGAAATCCTGCAATGCGACCGGAAATTTCAGCATTTGGTATAGTAATGATCCTCCATGAATCTCCCCACTCTAGGAAAATTCTAATGAGTTATTTAATTTTGAGGTCAATATAATTTTCTGGGATCAATGAAAACACCCGAACCTGTTTGGCAGTTATGCAGTATCAGATTATTTAAATTCCTAAATTATCCTTTTTTAATCCTTTGTCCTATTTGTGTCAAATCTAGTATATAGCAAACACTTTTTTTTGGGAATTTAAGGAATCTGAGCATGCATAACACTTAAATGGCTTATGCCGAAAGGCATTCACAACATCAGTGTTGCCAACTTTTGATTTTCAAAAAGCACCAAAAACTTGGAAAAAAGCGTTTTACCACACTAAAAGCACCAAATGGTTTTAAATCAATTGATGCTTTTTTCATAACAGTTTGTATGTATTTAACAAAAACAAAAAATTAACAATATTTACAAGAATGCATACATAAATCAATAAACAAAACTTTTTCTCTCATAACGATTGAAAAGCCACATGCTATAATGTGACTCATGGTTACGACGTAATACCGAAGTACTGCACATTAAAACTGATATATCTCAAGAAAGAAAAATCGAATCCCAACAAACGAAAATCATGCCCTAAGTAGAAATAAGGGAAAAAAAATTTGTTTTCATTATATAACCTCAAATATCGCCAAAAACCGCGATTTTGGCACTTTGAGGTTAGGATATCTCAAAATTCTAGTGCTAGAGCAATTGTGCGGCACCAAGAAACCATGTGTTTTACTCAGGTGGTACAAAAATAAAAATTTTTATAAATAATTAGAAATGAAAAAAAGAAATACTTTACTTACTCGCATATCTACTAGCATTTTCAACGCGAATATAATTGAACAACGTGAATTTGCAAGTTCAGCTTTTTATCAATCATGGTTGTATTTAAGTGCATTTAAATTTGTAGATCTTTGTAAATTCAGTGCTGCCACAGCTTTAAATATTGGAAAATTATTTCAGGTTTTAACTATATCGGAGTAATTTTAGTTCAGAAAAAAAGCACTAAAAAGGCACTAGGCGCTAAATGATTTTTTTTGGCGTTTTAATTTTCAAAAAGCACTAAATCTAGTGCTTAAAGCACCAAGTTGGCAACTATGCAAAACATACCATTGCGAATGACTCATTGTCGTTTAAAGAATAAAGGGAGTGCGACATACGCTACTATTCCATACGAAGACAGAAATATGCCCCGTTATATTCGCAACCGTTTTTAATGAAAATCTATTTCTCTTTTAAATGCAGCCGCAGAGCTAAGTGTGAAGCAAGTAAAGTAAATTAAAAACGAATGCAGTCAGCTCATTACGCATAGTTCATTTAAATAATTTTTCTTTACGCTTATTTGACCCCAAAACATTTCAATATTTCCGATCAATTTATAAAAGCTGCCACTGCATACATACATATATAAAATATAAAATGCGTCACTTACGCAGGAGTTTAGAAAAATTTTCCCACGCTCATGCATGGAACTACATTTCGGGACATTTCTAAAATCTGTTTTTAGATTAAAAAGACATAACATATTTTATCGCAGTTTTATTTAAAACAAAATAAAGAAAAAAGGACTTGAAAAATGATCGGAAAAATGTATACACACAACATATACGCATATTTGTCATAACCATGATTTTTTTTTAGGAAATTAGTATTATTTTTTATGCTTTCATTAAGTTCAAGTTAGTATCGTTTGATAAAACACTTACTTAACAAATAATTATAAAACCCGTAAAATGAATGAAGTAAAAATAATACACTGTAATATAACGAAAGTACCAGTAATGAGGATGCTGGTTATGTTTATGGCTTCCTTATATTTTATGTTCTTCGTGATAACGAAAGTGCTGCCAAGTTTGTCAGAAAAATGGGTTTTGGGCCAGAGTTCATGGAGACTCCTATTAAGAAAGCCGGTACAAATATAAAATCCGGGTCACTTACATATTATTCCCGACTTTAAAAAAGCGGGACAAAATCGGTACTGCCCCGCTAAAATCGGTAGCAATGGGCACCGTAATGATAACGCATGAATCAAGCACTGTCACTGCAAAAATCACGCCACATGCGCATCTCTAGTCGCTGACATGCTCTGCCAGCTGATATCTATTTGTGTATATCAACGATCCATGAGCGCCAAATAAACTCGACTCGCACCGTCTCAATTCATTTTCGACATTTTATAGGTATATGTATGTATGTACATCTTGTACTTACTGTAGCATTGCATACAACTTGATGGTGGAACCGGCAAGGTAGCACAACGCTGATATTACAAACCTGCTAACAACCTTGGATTTTTCGTTTATTTTTTTGTTTATGCATTGTCAGCCCATTTACTCATTTTGATGCATCTAGATACATACTTACGCATATGCATACTTTTGTACATATGTATGTACATCAGGGTGGCCAAAAAAAAAGTAAAACCGGAATTTTAATGCTCTCAACCGCCAGGATTCTTCTATATACAAAAAAAAAAATAAACACATAAACCCCTATTTTTTAATTTGAAAGCAAAAAATATTTAGCGGTGGCTCAAAGAACTCAAACGTTTCCATGTATTTTAGTTGGGAAAAAGAGCTTTTCTTAGAAGTGGTATGGAATTCTTGAAAATCAATATTTTTCGATCGGAAAACTCTGTCTCTTTTCAAGAGAGTTCCAATAACAATATCCAATTGTTTATTTGACCATTTTTTGGGGTATTCGGCGGACCTATAAGTTATAGTAACTATTAAAAATGGTTAAATATTCAATTGGGTATTTTTATAGGAAATCTCTTGAAGAGAACCAGGGTTCTCCGATCGAGAAATATTGATTTTCAAGAATACATGGAAAACTTTGAGAACAAAGAAAAATTCCTATTTACTTTTTCTCATGCATTTTTGGATCACCCCAATGTCCATACATACATTGTACATAATTCTCTTATGCACATCGCGGCATGGATACTATGCGAATATTTATTTATTGGATTTGAAATACCCTTTTATTATATATTCATACATAGTTTTATGTATTTGTCCCAGTTGCCTACTAGACATTTATATTAAAAGAAACCTGTATAATATCTACGCACACATGTAATTACACGAATATGTAAATATGTATGAACATAGATACATACATATATGTATGCATAAATATCCAGTCTCTTACAATTTAATTGCTTCTGCAGACTTTAGCTAAACTCATTGGCAAACTCGTTTCTTTTGGTAAGTTGACCTCGTAACTCTCTTTTACATTAACCGCCACTCTAACTATACACTCTGCCTTCTTGTATATTTCCTAGTTAAGTATGCGCTCCCATGTCTAAAAACTCAGCATGTTAATGTACATAGAGTTACAATGAATGACCAATGTCTGGCGTTGTAGATATATATGTACATACATTCAAATGAATGCATTAATTGTACGTTTTATTTGTTTGCTTTGGTTTATTTATTTGAGAGATTATTGTAGTAGTTCTATTACTTTTCGTTGTAACACAATTTGTCAATGTTTTTGCGCAATATATTTTTTTTTTTTTGGTATTGTAAACAAAAAAGCTAAACGATGCTTGTGTTAGTTAACTCGTGTTGAAAATCTTTACTCAACATGACTCTTAGTTAAAATGGCAATTAAGTTAATATTAGTTGAAATCGTTGAAAAAAATGTTACATGCATAGTTATGTGTGTATGTGCTTGCAAATACATAAGTATAGGTATATATTTAAGCATTAGGTCTGTTCGATGAACACACTAGCGTACTCTAGTGCAGGAAAAGCGTTCGATGAGGGTTTTTCTTGCACTAAATGTGAGATGTCGTTCTGCACTGTACTGGTCTACACTATCTATGTATGTATGTATGTAGTTGAGGATGTTTACATAACTTAATGTCAGCTTAGTATTAAGTTTCCGTTTAAATTATTTCACAAATTCTAAAATCAGATTTTTTGCTTCAAAATATTCCGATGTTATTAAAAAAAAAAATCTTTAAATATTCAAAATAAAATATATGTATGTAAATAAATACATATAGTCAAAACACATCGCAAAAAAATATAGGAAAAAAAGGTTCTTTCTTAACAGCGGTCGCCCCTCGGCAGGCCATGAAAAACAGCTTCTCATTAAAATACAATCGCCGTTCGGAGTCGGCGTAAAACTGTAGGTCCCTCGCACGCCACAAATCGGAGGGAAGCTCGGCCAAACACTAACATATTTGTAAGCGCCAATCTATTATATTATTATTATTATTATATAAATACATACAAACAGGGCCGCTGATATTTAAACGAATGTCCAACATTCTCACTACATAACGGCCCAGTGAAGTAATCTTCCCTGATAGGCCTTTTCTTAAGGGCTTCAACTAAACTAAGTAATTCACTTAGCGGATTTTGCTCCACCTTATCACAACTTTCTTTACATTGGAAAATTCTGTAAAATACTTATTTTGGTAGTAATTTAACCGGAACGACCAGTTCTTATCTATTAATTTTTTATGCAAATTGAATAAATCAACTTTTAAAAGTGTTTTTACCCGACTTCAAAAAGAGTAGGAAGTTATTGATTCGCCGGAATATTTTTTAGTTTTTTTTATCTATGCTACCGCATAACTTTGAAGCACGTTAGCCGATTTCTACAATTTTTTAAGGAAATATGGTACCTCAGACGTTGTCCCATACTAATTTGGTTTAGATCCGATCATTGGATCATGAAAAAATTAACGGTACTCTTAAATGTTTATATGAGAATCTAAGTTGGATTTTTATTTTTTTTCTTAAAATTTACTAGTCTTTATGTATGTATGTAGGTATGTATGTATATGCAGCACGATTCAAACTTTCGCATGAAATTGCCGCTTTCAGCTTATATGTATGTACATTTTAATTTGAAGCAATCACATTTTGCGTAGAATATGTTACCAGTTTTACAAAATATTTCTCTTGATGAGCAAAAGAACACAACCTCTTTATTTTCGATTACTGCTTTTAAAGTGATTATAAACCACAAAGGAGTCGTTTAGTTAGGGTTGCCAGATTTTGTCTGCTCGAAATCTGTACGTTAAACTTTCAGTACATTTTTATTCAAAGCAAAATTATCCATGTAAGTAACATATTAAAAGTTAAACCGCCTGAGTACTTGTTTTAAAAATATTTTGGTAGATAAGTAAAGTATAGTTCATAAAAAAATAAAGGTGTTATTCATTTTAACATGAGTCTAGACATCATTGTACACAGAAGCCAATAAATTAGTTCATATATGACAATTTTGAATAGCAATAATGAGATAATTTCCATCTTAAGGGTTTAAATAGTCAAGGAACTCTATACATTTCATTTAAAAATTACTTTCAATATGAAGTTCCCTTTAAAAAAATTTTAATTGGAAGCCGGTTTCTCTTTTTGCGCCAGGAAGCAAACTTTAATTTTAAAATCCTATCAATTGCTTCGTTTGAACAAAATTACATATTTCTTCAGATGTGGAAAAATACTTCTTCTATAATTCCTCGTGACCTAAATTAATTTTTTCAGCAACACAAAAACTTTGAAAGACTAAGAATTCGCTAAAAAGAGTATCTAACTCTATGTCTTGTATGCAAAACTCTCTTATAATGCCAGTGAATTGTGAAAAAAAAGAATTATATTTAAGTAATAGGCAAAAGGCATTCGAATATTCAAATTTGATGTTATTAAACTGAAACTTATTTTCGAGGTAACTAGCAACACTCGACAAAAAAAAAACATCAGCCTTCTTTTTAAATAATTTAAGCTCCATCATATTATCGCAAGTGGTACGTAACGACCCGGCGATATGCCCATAAAACGATTGATATTTTTTTTGTATTAATATCTTGGGCATATCAAACATTATCTGAAACATGCCAACTATAATTAAATTATTTCTTCTTACTTTTAACAGTACAGTTTAAACAAGTTCCCTAAGAAAATCCTTAAGTATTTTATTTGAATTGATAATTCTGTACAAATCAGTACAAATTTTGAAAAATCAAGACATTAGCGTACTGAATAAAATCAGTACAAGAGTTGAAAAATCAATACTGTACTGATAAAATCAGCACGTCTGGCAACCGTACGTTTAGTCTACTTGTAAACTTTTACTACTGATGATGGGTAACAGGTAACAAGATCAACGGAAATAAGGTAAATTGACACTATTTCGCATACTGGTGCGAAATAAAGTAAATTGACATTATTACCTTTTCAAAAGCGAAATAAAATCCGGAAATAAGGTAAATTGACACTATTTCGCATACTGGCGCGAAATAAAGTCAATTGACATTATTACCTTTTCAAAAGCGAAATAAAATCCATAATAAATTTGCTCTTTCAGACATTTATTTTGCATAGCTTCACGGCGGTCCGCTATAAATAGAAGTGGTAGCCTTCGATCGTTATTTCTGTTTAAAAGCTATTTAAGCCCTCTTTTATTTGGTACCAGATTTGTTTAATTTGGATAAGCGATTTCTTTACTGTCCAGAAAGACTTTTATTTCGAATTAAAAAGAAAATCTGGCCAAGTTTAGCTGCTATTTACGGTCTCTGCTTATATTCAATAATACCGTCTATCTGCACACTTCACAAAAATGAGATTCTGATGTAAAAATCCACCTAAGATTTAACTGTCATTGCATTACGCTTGACAGAAGACTTTACACTATTAAATTGCAAATCAGAATTAACATCAGCGATGACAGGTAATAAGTGCCAGATGGGTTCTAAAATCACAAAGTAGTTTTTGTGAAAATTGCAGATAGAGGGTATTATTGAATATAAGCCCTCGATATTTTATATTTTTATATTTTTAAGGTATTGGAAGATTTTTGCTGCGTTTTGGCAACAACTTGTCTGCAGTAAAAAAGTATATAATTTTTGTTAAAAAAAGTAATAGCATCATTTACTTTATTTCCAATTTTTTTTTGCCTTTATTTCGCTTTTGTAAAGGTAATAATTTCAATTAATTGTAACCATGATGATGACGATTATTTTATACTATTTTTCTTGTTTAGGCGGGGATCCCCACAGATTTTACTTTAATATATATTGGAATTGCTTCCCAAATCAAATCATCATACATACATACATACATACCCAGATACAAGTATACATATATACTCGTACATACATACATACTCGTAAAATTAAATTATGTAAATAAATCGCTTTGAATCAGCTTATAAAGTTGAACGATCGGTTATTGTAGTTACGTAGGTAGTATTCAAAAATTAAATATTCATGTATGCATGTCTTTACATCCATTTTTTCCCAAGGTCAATTATCATCAGCGCAAATTGCTCAAACTTTGTAAACAAAATACTGAAAAAATGCGTTTCGTGATTTCCCATCGAATTGCATTGAATCGCTGAACGTACGCCAGTTAATACACCCATTAGCATTTTATTTATTTGGTTTAGGTGAGCCGTAAGTACATATTTGGTTAAAGATGATTTTAGGTAGCTATTTCATTTGAAAGGCACAGTCGTTATTACTAATCATTATCTTTTGGGCCTTGTTGAAACAGAAGCATTTACACTGCATCTGTTGGTGTTGGCTTTGATCATTGGACGTGTGTGTATGTTGTGCCCACAAAATAAATGCATGCGATGTACTGGATTTAACTGTCCAATTTGGACTATTTCTACTTTTGTATACCATGAAATCGTCGTACATTTGTACACATGTATATCAGCTCTTAAATACATACATTCATACATATATGCGTTTCCACGCAATCACAACAGACGGCCAATTTATGCAACACTCGATTGTCACACCTGCGCTCAGAGAGCACTCTTCAATAAACCGGCATATGCGGGTATATGAATTACATTTTCCGATCATTATGTACCGTAGTCTAACTGCCGTCCCTAAATTGGCGCGTCAATTGGCCAACAACTGTCAAAAATCCTCATGCCTGTGCAAACGCTCAGCGCTCCAATTTAGGGACGCCAATAAGAAGCAGTCGTATTCCAGCAAGCCTGAACGAATAACTGGTACGAAGAGGAGTGACAGGAAGCTGCAGAGTAAAAATATGCCTCCTACAGGGTGTGATCGGGTGCAATGCGAGCCGTGTGGAACCGTTATAGGAAATTGAAGAGGGAAGTGAGAAGTATTTTCCATAATAGAAAAGCGGGAGGCCGAAATAGCCCGAAAGTTTAACCAGAAAATTGGGTGAACAACCACGCCGGCCAAGTGACCAGTGTCCATAACATACTTAAATTATGGCAGGAATAGGGTATTAAATGGTAACCGTACTGAAAGTAGCGGAGAATTGTCCAGAGCTCCATTTCGATGACAACGGAATCCATGTCCCATCGCCTGAATATGAAGATGTATGAATAGCAATTGCGCGGCTAAAAAACAACTTAGAAGCTGAAGCTGACGGTCTACCATCTGAGCTATTCCAAGTTTGCGGGCGAGGAGTTTATAAGGCCCTCTACTCACGAATATAAAGAAGAGGGCAATAAGGAGGCTATATTTTTTGTATAAACGAAACACCATTAGTGTGCTCTGACAAACCCACAAGATAGGCGACCCGCCACATAAGCATCATATCGAGCGTATTTTGGGGGTTTCGCCGTCAACGAACCGATTGGTTCTTATCAGTGTGATTTAAGAACTGGCAAATCCACCATCGACCAGGTATGCCCCATACGCGCAATATTCGAAATAGGGGTAGACACACACGATTTATTTGTAAATTTTAAAGTGGAGGACTTGGGTTCAGATATGTAAAACGTTTCTAACTGCATTAGTACAAATGGTGTAGAAGTCCTAAAAACACTTTCAATGACTTGGTTTTTGGTTATAAAATCGTCTCCAAATTTAAATATCCAAGTATCTCGAGGGCTTCTAACCACTACATACATACATACATACATACATAAGTAAATATATGGAATTTATTAAATCTCAAATAAAATACATTATGGCGATCGCTAGCCCACATATTTTACGAAATTTAAATGTTTAAGCCTTATACTGGATTTCCACTAGGCATTAAATGGCAAAAATGACAAATGACAAAGTCAGGCATTACAAAATAATCGTGTCATTACATTAAAAAAATTGTCATTAAGTTCATTCCCACATGGCATTTTTTTAAATGGCGTAAATTTTTTGTCATTTCAATGCCTAGTGGAAATTCGGCTTTACTCGTTCTTATTTATCTCAACTTAATTTTTCTTTGCATATTGCAGTGTATATCCAGTATTATTAAAATCTCTTAGCTTGCATTTCTTGATACTCATGCCCCAAAAACCTCTCGTTGGATAATTACGCATATACATGAGTATTGAGTCAGATGAAAATCGACAAAACTTAAAATAAAAATAAAAAACCTAAAAAAAGAAAGGCAAACAAAAAAGTGGCCAATGTTATATAAACAATGTGGACTATAAACTGAGGTGCTACTGCTTTGAGTACAGCTGAAGCATGTGGAACTTGTGCTCTTATCAGGTGCATGCTACTAATTGTGGCACGATTGGTGCTCTCGCGGATAAAACCTACTAGCGCGACAGATGCTACGGACTCTATGGACTCTCTAGAGCGCTATATTTACATACATACATACATATATGCACATACATATGTACATATGTGTGCATTCATAGTTATTGGCTGGTTTTAGAAATACCGATGCCGCACAGTGTGGAATTTTACAAATCTAGGGGAACATAATTCTTTTAATCGCTTATTATTTCTTATGTGTATTTTTTGATATTACTATATTGGGACGAACAAAACAAAAAAAAATATCCAAATCGGTCAAGCCATTCCCGAGTGTTTGGAATTACAATTTATGCGAATACTGATTTTTCGATTTTCCGGCTTTTCCTTTTGCAGTTTTAGAAATTTCATTTTTTTTAAGCCATTATTGTATTGCGACAAAAAAAGAGAACAACAAAAATTATATAATTCGGTCAGGCGTTCGCTATTTTAATTTTAATTTTTATATGTAGTACATATGTTTATACATATAATGTATTAGAGATTTTTCTATTGAAGTGCTCGCGAAAGCGTCTATACTCTTTTTTGATGCTTTCTTGAGCTTCTTTTGTAGTAGGGGCAGAATGCAGCTTTGAATTATCTTCTCCGCGTGTTGAAGAATCTTATGCTCACTAGCGGGCATATAATACTAAGGGTACTTTTTCAGAAAAATTGTTTTGGTTTCCTCAGCATAAGCTTTACATATATTTTTCGACATCGATTACCAAACTGCTTGATAATGCTTCAAGGCATCAGTATCTGTGATCTTGGCTGATTTTAAAGAGTTTCAGAAAAATCTTCGGGCAGTATTGCCATCATATTGGTACACATCGCTGTCAAAGGAGTCCCATTTCAGATCGCTGTCTTTGTTGAACATATGCCTTTTTTGTGGCTACCGAAGTTTTTTCTTCTGTGATCCTGTGTGCTTGTAATTTTTTCATCTCTAGTTTGTATGATATGTGAATTATGCATTCGAAACACCTAATCCAGGAGGGCTGGGGAGATATTCTAAATGAATAGATCTCTTCATCTGGCAAGCGAGAAGCTACTGTAACTTGGTTAATTTTGTTTGTTGTTCTTGCTCCACAGATGTATCATTTTTGGGATGATGGTTTCTTTTTTTAAAGTCACGTTTTGTTTGCAACAAGAAACTTGGCAAGCTTGCGCTGACTTGAATAACGGCAAACTCCTTGATTTGGGGTCTTTGTCCATGGCATTATTATTGTTTTCAAATATGTAATGGCACGTTAGTTCATTTCTATCCTCCTTTTTGCTCTGATACCACATTTGAAATTGTTTAATTTCCTCATATTGTGCACCTCTATAGAAAAAATATATATATATGAGTGACGCAGGCAGACGCAGCTATACTAATTGTACTCTAATAGAGATATATATATGAATATACAAAAAAAAAAAAATGATTTCAAGCTCTCTACATGGGTGTACACTTTTAAGTCTCTATTTTAAAAATATATACACACAGGACGCTAAGGAGAACAAACAACAACACAAGCTTATTTTTTTTATTATTATTTATTATTTACACACAATAACAATTTTATCAAACAACCAGTAATTTTTAAGCAAAAAACAAAACCGACTTCAATTCTTATATAAAAATTTAAGATTATCCTTAATCTCATTATGATCCAATGATCGCATTTAAACCAAATTAGAATGGGACCACTTGTGAGGTAACCCCTTTCCTTTAAAAAACAATGTAGTCACTTTGAGACAGGCTACTCAGTGCGCTACGTTGCCGGTGGTTTGAATTTGAAATAACGTGAAACAGCCTTTATAAATGCCGAGTCGAATGGCATACGTTTGGCATGAGTACCCACCATTTAGTTTTGTGAATAAAGTTCCCCTAGACCTGAAAAATCCTACACTGTGCGCCACGATGGCCGTGGTCGGCGAGTACTTCTGAATGTTTGTTTGAATGCAGTTAGTGTTTAGTTGTGCAATTTTCTTTTTTTATTTTTCATTTCTCATTTCTCAATTTGTTGTTATAGTTTATTTACATTTGGGGCAGGTTTCGATTGCACTACCTGGCGCACAAGGAAGTCGACGAGCTACATAGATAAATGTCCATTCACTTGTTACGAATACAATTGTTGATGGCTGAGTGTTGTTTTATACTTGAATTTTGGATTTTGGGAATACCTTCTGGCAAATTAGTTTTTATACTGTTGAACCTCAATGTCAATGCGATCCTAAAAGTGCAGGTGAATTATCTATCGAATTTTCAAACCACATTCATATAAACATTGTACAAATTCTCATTCAATTAAGCTAATTGCAAAATTTTTACACAACAGCTTGTGGAGCATAAGACAAACCGCATTGGTTAACTTACATATGTACATACTAAGTCTGTACATACCAAAAATAAAACGTCAAATAAAAAATAAGTACATACATTTGTATGCATGGTTTAGTAGCTAGCTCCACCAGCGCTGTAAAGAAGCAACAACAAGCTACATACAATGCACACTTGAGTATTTTTATTGAAAAAAATTAACACATTTTGTAATATTTGCTATTCCACTGTTTCTATATATTCACGTAATTTTTGGTTAATCAGCAATTCGAAGCACAAATACAAACAAAAACGCACAAATGCAAAACCATGGAATTACATACATAGATACATGAATATACTATGTACATACATACGTATGCGCAGACAGTGTTTGCAGCTTAAGTCTTTTGTTTCAACACCACATTTTCAGCAACAATTAGCAAAGCGTTAAAGAAGCTTTAAAACAATGGCTAGCGCAAAGAAGTTCACTGAAGTTGTTGTGCCAATTCCATAACAAAATGTATAACAAGGCTTTTGTGTCACTATAATACCAGTCCATTGCATTCGAATACGTACGTACGTACATACAAACGTGTGTAAATATTTTTCTTAAATCGTCTTATAAAAAATTCTTATTTTTAAGTATCACTTTGTTTGCGTTTTAACAAAAAAAAAAAAAAAAAAAATACTTCTTTCTACAAACGATTTTTATTTCATACCATAAAACCAGATGATTTTGCAATTCCTTCACTTCCTTCACACCAACAAAAAACTACAACGGTTGCAATTGCGCACCGTATCAAACTTCGCGTATCAGAGACAATTCGTTACTGAGCACAGGCGAACGCGCAAACGACTGCCAAACCGTGGCAAAATCTGATGTTTAATCATAATATTGTTTCCACATAGCGAAATAAGTATGTATGTATGTATGTACGTACGTATTCGTCTATATGGGTATGTGTATAAGTACTCACATACATATGCATATTTTATGTATATACATATGTAGCTATGTATATGCATGCATATGCAAAGATACATAAATACATACTAACACGCAAAAGTATCGAAACATCCAAATTTAACTCACTCTCAATTACCCACAGACCAGCTAGTAACTCAGTAAACTATTTGAAATACATATTTACATACAATGTGGGCCCTTGCAGGCAGCAACAGCAGCTAACCAAAGAGTATGAAAAAAAAAAAACAAAAAATAAAATAATTAAATTAATGTAACTATCAATAATAAATGTTTGTAATGAAAAAAACAGAAAAGCAATTGAATTGAATAAACGTGCCACCCGCAGTTACATATATGTCCATACGAGTGTGGGTCAATAAATCTTTAAAATTAGAACAGGTCTCCTTCTTCGAGACTACGAACATGCCAAGCTCTTTGACTATCCTAAAAGGAACATACATACAAACATCTTTTATACATATACTAACAGGTTGTTCCCTGTGTATCTAACCGGTCATAAGCACAGCCTGTGCACCCAGATCAAGATACATACCCAGATAAGCCTTTTAAAAGATAAAACAAAATAAACTGAAGACATGTAGTCTCTACGCGCGGAAGAACTGAAACTTCGTAGAAATTTTTCCCAAAAGGAAGAACCTGGCAAATTTTCATTTCATTGTCTTCGGCTGTGCCTTTTCATTTGTCTTTGTCTTTGGCTTTGTCTTTGCCTAAATCTTAATCTTAATCTTCACTTAAGTCAATTAAGTCTCAATTTCAATATTAATATTAATCGCAATTTTTCATCTTAATTCTAACCTAAACCCAATATTAACCAATATATTTTTTGTAGTGATATTATAGAAAACCAACAATAACACTGTTGTAGTTGAAAAGTCGGTCAGACGGGAGGTAATAGTTGCGTTCGACAAGTCAAAAATTTGTAATAGTTTTTCCAAATTTTTACTGGATGGCGTTCACAAAAATTGAGAGAGCAAGCGTTCATTTTGATGCAAGAGAAGCGTTCATTTTGTACTGGCAAAATTTTAGTCAGCAAAAATTATCCAACACCAAAACATATGATCACAAAACATATGGTTGCAATTTTTGTAAACAAACAAAATTGCATTTTTCGAGTTTTGTTATTTATATGGTTTTTGGCTGCCTGCTATGTGACTTTATGATAGCGCCAACTAGTTTTTACTTCTAGAAATGTTCCTGGCGAACATTGAACGTTCACTTTCCTTTTTTCGTCCATGGTGGCAACATGAATTTCAGTTTGTTTACAAATAAAACATAAACAAAGTCAGCTGGTGTGTCTTCTTCTCCCGGTTTTTGCAAGTAATGGCTAATTTCCTGTTCGTTTACTTTTTTGCTTTTTCTTCTCTTTGGGAGAGAATTTTCGCTTACTCTCTTGATTTTGATTGTTGGCTGGTGTTGGCTAATTTTGTTATCGAACGCAACTAATTTCTGGATAATTTGGGTACGCTGAATTCAATGGTGTTAACCGTTTTGCCGATCACATTTATATATATTGTCACTTTTTCACCGAGAAAGTATTATTTAAACTTTTCTTCATTTACTAATTAGACTAACAATTTTGTTCCATATCATCAGGTAATAATGGCTGTATTTTATGAACTCTTTATTTTTTATATAATTTATTTATTTTAATTTTTTATTTGATTTTGTTAATTCTGTAGAGTACAGCTATTATTTTCTGATGATGTCGAACAATTCTAGTCTAATAAATGACGAAAAGTTGAAATAACATTTTTTCGGAAAAAGTGACTAAATATGTGATCGAAATAGTGTCCTAATGGTTTTATTTTATCCTGATATATGTTTTCTTCCTAAACTTGTGATGTGGATGTATACCGCGATCATAAGACCAATTCTAACTGGTTTGGTGGCTCGGCCTAAGCAGACAATATAATGTCAGTAAACTAAGAAGAACACAAACGGCAGCAAGCGCATGGGTAACAGGGGTACTAAGATCCTGTCCGGAAGAAGCTCTAAATGCCATCCTCAATTTAATTCCTATTGATCTTCACTTGAAAGAAGTGGCTGTGAAATCGGCGGCCAGACTCAGAGAGTCAAGCGTTTGGAGGACTAGGCACTTCGGACATGGTATGATCATAAATAAAATGCAATTAAGTAGGACGACAGCTTATATGGTAGGCAATTTGGACTTCAGCTATAACGTGCAAGTGTTATTCCCATCCAGAAGGTACTGGAGAAGAGAACGAGTGGCCGACCGAGAGGCGATCTCTCTATACACTGATGGATCCAATATGGATTGCGGTGTGGGAGCGGGAGTCTACTCCAAGGAGCTCGGCGTGGCTCTGTCTCTACGGCTGGGTAATAATACAAGCATCTTCCAAGCGGACGTTCTAGGGATCCTAGAAGCCTGTAAAATACTAGGCAATAGAATTGGGCACAGCAGTAAAGCAACAATATATTCTGACAGACAGTTGGCGCCATTGGCAATAGCGTCACCGGTTACCAAATCCAAGCTAGTTAGAGAATGCAAAGTGATATTGCGCTCAGTGTCTGAGTCAACTACCGTGTCTCTTGTCTGGGTTCCCGGACATAGGAACATAGAAGGCAATGAGAAGGCGGATGAGTTGGCGAAGTTGGCAGGAGCCAGTTTGGATGAATCTCAGTCGGTGACACTGGGTTGCGCCCTTGGAATAGTCCAAATAGAGATTACTACGCATTTTTTTGAACTGGCTACACGCAGATATACCTACTTGTAAGATATCGAGAAAACTATGGTCTGACTATAACAAGGCGAAAACCTTGGGCCTGCTTGGCAGATCAAGGTCAGAGGTATTTAGAATTATAGCAACCATCACGGGGTGCTGGCTCATAGGCAAACATGCGGCAAAAAAGTTCTATCCCATAATATGGTTTGGCGCAGCTGTCAACTAGAAGATAGCGAAAAAAGTGTCCGGCATTTCCTATGTGAATGTCCAGGCCTTTGGAACATTAGACACAGGACATGAGGAAAACATCTGGTAGCACAGATAACCGACCTGTCAGGATCTACCATAAGCGGAATCGGCGGATTCATTAGAGAATCGAAATGGTTCGACCTAGCAACATAGGAAGTGCATAGACAAAATATCCCCCGCGAGAAGTGCATCAAATAAAAGTAAATAAAATAAAAATAAATTTTCCGGAATTGATTGACCAACTCTCCTACTTACGTATGCGCACATGTGTAAATAGAAAATTCTCTGAAGCAAATACATACTGGTATTAAAATGTTTGTTTAGTATAACATTTATGAGAATAATATAAACTTAATTATGTCCAGTAGTGAACTTTAAGTTTTTTACGATCCTTTGCAATTTTACGGAACCATATAAACAACGTTTCAAAGTTTATAAAAAAACCTGAAGAGATACAAATGAACACAAAAGTTTTAATAAGCCTAGATAAAGTTAAGTTGGGGGTCAAAGTTAAAGATTAATTTATGTATATATATGTATGTACGTACATAAATATATGTATACAAATGTATGTAGGCACGCAAGTACATATCGCACACGATCTTCAAAAATCGCACAACTCAAAATTACGCGTTCGTCAGAAAATGCGAAAAACTATTTCTTAGCACATGCTGATCATATGGGCAAGGGGGACTTTATCTTAGGTTTTTTCAACATATCATAACAAAAATTTACTCCAACTTTTGCTGAATGGTAAATGGTAAATAAAGGCACAGTGTACATTTTTAGTGCATAATTTCAAAAATGCGAAATTCTGAGTTGTGTCACCTTTGAAGATCGTGTGCGATATATTCGTCTACCAGCTAATAAAAGATAAAAAAGTATGCAAAAACAAAAACATAAAACACCAAATTTGTATTCGGTACGTAAACATTTAGATTCATATATAGATATGTATATATGTACATAAATGTACATACATATAAACCTACATATGTCTGTATGTAAATGCATGCAAAAATATAAAAAAAATGATTTTTCTAAAAATATTGGGGTCAATGAGTAGCTTATTGCCAATCTTATGATAATTGGCTGCGCAAACACCGCCGATATCTTGGCAACTGAAGTGTCGTTGACACTAACAGACTTTTAAGTTAACTCGAAGATGCGCTATATTGTCTTGTGCCATTTTCACAACAGCATAGTATTCACTTTTTAGTTAGTTTTTTCTTAATGCTCGATTTTTTCTCTGCTAACGATTAACTGGCCAAATTAAACAGAGCGCGACTAATGTTTATCTACTGATGAATTGAGCTCAGCTAAAAGGTATGTACATACATAGTATATAAACAGACATACATATGAAAAAAAAATCAAGGTCTCTATGTAAATATATATGTAGTAGATAATACAGCCCTTTTCCAAATGGCATTACTCAGATAAGTTTAATTTGTATATTTCTTGAGTTGTTGCACAATCCGCATGTCGAAGTAGACGCACATTCTCTTTCTTGATATGGGTAGGGATAAATCGATACCATCGAGGTATTACTCAAATCAGTACTTGTACTTGTATCAAACAAGGTATCGATACCTACTCAGTATCGGAAAGGTATCGAGTACGTGTACATAGAACTACGATTTTGCAGATTTTTCAAAGTTATTGATTTTTTTTTCACAAAAATATGAATTTTTACAAGATTATTTATCTTTTAATATTTTTTCATACAAAAACAATAGATTACATTTTTACAAGATTAATAGATAAAGTTTTTTCATACAAAATAAGTTTAAGAAAATAACTCATTTTTTGTTATACTTCCCCAAAAAAATCAACTTTTCCAAGTGTTTTCCTGGAAGGCGGTTTCGAGATTTTGATATGCGGGTATGTTCTGAAATTCGAAACTTTGCACTCGACTCGATTTGCCATATATTTTTTAATTGTATCTGCTGAAAAGAGTGAATATTCTGATTGATAACCGTAAAAGAAGTTAATGCGATACTTGTAAATTTTTGGGATAAAAACCATTGAGAAAATTATCGTAATCGAGTCGATTTGAAATTTTCGAATTTTAGAACATGCCTGATAGTTGTAACTGTTTTTTAGAAAATCCTCTAGCAGGGGACAGATGACCTAACAACTGTTATGTATAGACGGGCTTGCTTATGTAATGCGCATATCTTACCATTCCTCTAACGGGTTGCTTTTCAAAGAAGATGCTGAAGCATAGTAAGTTTTACAAGTACCATTTTTTCGATACCTACGTGGATCGCAGTAAAAAGTATCGAGTAAAAAACTACTTGGTAAGTTGAGAAAAGTATCGGGTATGTACTTGGATTTACTTGTATCGATTTATCCCTAGATATGGGCCTCGGTCAAGCACACAAAAATCAAATTTGGTGTCAAAGCAAGTGATGACGGAAATCGTTCCACAATGCTCATACCCTGCCGGAAAATGCACTAGTGCCGAACTGGTTCTGTACTAGAGAATTTAGAACCATGACTAGTGCGCGTTAATTCTCTCTTGCATGCTATCAACTGGCGAATTTAACATTGCGATGTCCTAGGAAGTGTCAATTGCCCCCCGCTACATCCCTTTTTCGGTTGTTCCGAAATAGTCCCAAATTCTATAGTTCCGAACCATTTCTGTTAACACAAATTTTTGTTTTGTATTACCAAACTATGAAAAAAAATCTGCGAAGTGTAGAATGAAAGCGTACTTGACCGAAAAAGCCCCGCTGCATTCCTTTTTCGATAGTTCCAAACTAGTTCTAAATTCGACAGATAAGATCTTGTTCGTTCTGCATCCCTTTTTCTATAATTCCGTCACCTATAATCCGTTCCTATAATCTCGTCACCTTAGAATGAGAAAAGTAAAACAAAGTATTTTTTTTTTAAGTATCAGGTTTCGCTGATTTTGGACTGGCGTGGATCTAGTTACTATCGGACTAGTTCGTTTTTGGCGATAAAGATCTGGAACGGAACTAGAAGTTTGATTAACGACCAGTCGGAAACACGAACAACCAAAATGATAAACTAAAGATATTTTATGATTACGTTGCGGCACATTCGTTAGCTAGACCAGGGTTCCGCGGAACAAACTTTAAAAGCTCTGAGCTAGACTATTTATACTGTAAATATTAGTTAATAATCGTATTTTTTTTTAATACAAAAAACATAGCGTAAAGCTTTTTTCCTTGAAAATGGCCTAAGAGTAGCTTATTTCTAAGAGAAAAATAATTCCATCGAAATAATATTTTTTGTTTTAAGAAATCAGATAAACAATCAGTGTCAAAAATATGCATACCCTGACGATTTTTTTATTCATAACTTCCATACCAAATTTTATAAACATATTTATATGTAGTTTACTCAACAGCAAAACCACAATATTCTTTATTTAAATTTTATACAGAACTCGGAAAAAATGCAAGAAATATTAAGAAAATTTAATTTTTTTAATTCGAGTTCTCAAAAAATTTTTGAGTATGTGGAGAAAAAAAATTTGGTATGGAAAATATAAATAAATAAAATCGTCAAAACGTAAGATTATGCATATTTTTGAAAGTTTATTCGAGTATTTTTCACGATGACTATATACAACTAGGTTATTGCGGGGGGTTTATCATACTATATAAGGGTATTCTAAAAAGAAAAAAATATACACATATTTTCCAAGCTATCTCGAATGACATTGAATTGCGTCAAAACATTCGTGGTACAAGTATCTAATCATAGGAGTCTTAGCAACGCTTTTGAAATTCGAGCCGTAACCGTATAACCAAATTAGGTTAGGTTGAAGTGGCTGTCAGTGACCCATTAGCATACCTAGGCCCGTATTCATGGGCCCGTTGTGATACCACGCTCAACAATCGTGTGGAGTCTACGAAACCTAACAATTGCCCGAAGTAGGAATTGGCCGCTTCGGTTAAACCCGCGAAAAATTCTGAATTCATGAACTTTCGTCTTCTTTAATAGGGTGTGAGGCAGTCACGCGGCAGGTCTTGATTTCTGCTGCTGCTGCAGAAGTAGTTATGGGGATCCCCTAAACTCTCCGCGTGCCTTCCGATGGCAACATGGCATGTTAGTAGGCCCGTCGCTGGGTCTAAGTCCCCACTGCCCAGCATGAGGCATTTCTCGGTTCATTTCGGCCACATAAGTTTCCTATTGCTATAGCCTACAATGACTGTTAGCCTGGCAAGTGCAAGTCCTTTTCAAAGATCTGTCAAACTCAAGAATTTCCAAAAGAGATTGCATGTAAAGTGGGGCTCGAAAATCAAACTTTCCGATGCTACTATTTGTCTGTTTAGACGATGAATGCAGACAATTCCACCTTTAACTTTGTTGCCAAACTAATGTTGTTAAAAAAATTTTTTTTAATGTTAAAATGCACACAAGCGCAGCCCACAGTGTGCCAGAAGAAAGAGAAAGTGGCCAAAATTGGTTTTGGACTATTTAAACATGAAAAAATCAGAAAAAAATATTTTTCTGGTATAGCTTATTATTTAAGGTATCAAAATCCGAAAGTACCAGGTGTCCAAAAATTATGAAAAAATCGAAAAGGAACAGCCTTAAACGTATTAGCAATTCAACAGATCTATTCTATTTTCTCCCAAACCGTTTGCAGAGACAAAAAAATTTATGGAGTGGGGCTGCCACCTTTCTAAAAAGTTACAATTAGGGTTATTAAAAAATCGATGCTTATTTAATATCACAAAAGGGGTTTCAAACAGAAAGTATTTGAACAAGCTTTAACACTAACATGTTTTTGAGTAGGGTTGCCTATCTATCAACTAAGGCTATAATTTTAACTATTTAGTTTATATTATTTAAAGAAATAAAAATGCGAATTTAGTTGGAAAATTTTAAGTGGTGTGTTTTACGTTAAATTGTTCAAAAAAAAATCATTCATGTGACCAAAATTGATAAATGGATTTTAAAAATCCTTTAAAAATTTTGCCTGTTATTGGCCTGAAAATGTCCATGCTTGCAGTATAAAAGACCTACCACGAGGAGGTTACAGAAATATAAGACACCACTTATTTATTTATTTTTTTTTTAATTTCTTTACTTTTATTTTTTCTTCTTGTACTATTTTTTAATTTTTTAATTATTTAATTAACGGAAGAAAAAGCCCAACAACTTTAAAAAACAAAAAAAGCTTTCATTAATTCCAGTGTAATCTTAGCCTTCGGAAATTAGATAACTTTATCAATTTAATTTCTTTAATGTTTTTATTTTTTACTACTTTTTATTGTTATTTAAAATTAAATTTATTATTAACATATAATTTTTTCAAACACAAATATTGCGAAATTTCAATGATAAAATTGTAAAAGGATATTTTCAATACTTACCAGTCCTTCTGCACCAAAAACTTGAATCTGCTTAAATTCTACACTGTTATTAGTAGTAGACTCATTGATAGTTTAAACAAATTCAAGAGCTAGATCTGTAATTTTAGAATTTATTAATGTGTTGATAAAATTTTTTCATAATTAAGGCTTACAAACGCTTGTTCAGATTTTATGGATTCTGAGTTTGTTATGAAGAGGGAACGGATTTTTTTGGAAATTGCCTTTTTTTCTGCTAAAGAGATAGAGTATATTCGATTAAGAATGTCCACGATTTAGCTTTCCCTGATTCCATATATACACATTTGATGTTGCCTTTTTTTGCCTTTTTTAAGATATTTGCTTTTTTTTGCCTTTTCTAAGTTTAATAAAAAAATTATTATAGCATTTACATTTTTTTTTTTAAGATTAAAAAATATACACATGCCCATGCGGCTTATAGAAGCGCAGGGACCTCTTGCCAAATTGGTGTTGGAAAAATTCAAAGCCGTTTTCTCAGCTAGGCTTGGAGACAATAAGGGGTATGGATAAAATTGTAAAGGGCGAGGACAACGCCCTTATTCCCGATAACATGAACGTTTCAAAGGTCGAGCGCACATTTAGTACATTCAAGGCTTTTCTTCGCGAAAATCTAATAAAAATGCTGCCAGAAAACTTCAAAATGCATCTTGTGGTTCAATGTTACTACAACTATACAAATTAAAGTTTTATGAGTTAGAAACTCGAAAGGATAAAATAGTCAAATATTCAAAGTATAAATTTTTCATATAATGAAACTAATTCATAGTTTTTCTTTTTTTACTTGTAATATAAACATTTCTAAAATAAATGTATTTTTTGATTTTTCTTCGTACTTTCTGTTTTTTTTAGTGCCTTTTTTGCAATACCTATTGCCTTTTCCTGCCTTTTCCGCTATTTTATTTTGCCTTTTCCAGCCTATTTCGTTATATTATTTTGCCTTTTTTATAGATTTTTAGGTCCTAAAAATCCGTTCCCTGGTTATGAACATAATATTTTGTATTTGCAAACTCCAAGGTAGCTAGATTAAATAAGTTTATTGTTTTAGTCTTTTAAATAATATTGATTTTTGGTCACTTTACAAGTATTTTTTTATATTTGACGCAAAAATTGTAAAATTTTATACAAATTCGTCAAAAATCGCGGCATACGCCAATACTTGATTGGTTTGACAGCACTTGCAGCAAAAAAATGCTGCTGCAGCTCGAACAAGTTGAAGCTATTTCTCGAAAGCGACTCGGTAATTACAGTGGCAGTTCTGCAATTCTACAAAAAGAACTTTGTGGCTATTTACACGGAGGAGGAGAACCCCTTGAATCGCCACGTTTAACCGCACCTTATCGAACACTTTTTGAGATATTTAAGCCCATTAGAATTAGCTTGTACGTAGCAAGTGTCATGCCTAAACCCTTCCAGGACTGCGACAGAGGCACAGATGTGACCGCTCTTGCAAGTTCATCCGCCCTCTCATTGCCTAGTATATTCCGGTGCTCCGACACCTATACGAAGGGAAGAACAGACTGCTAAGCTTTCTCGTTTAGAGATCTGCGCCCGGGTTTTGAATTACATGCTCCGAAAATCATGCCCACACCATTTGTCCTTCTACTTTCAGGTCCACAACAAGTTGCCATACCGCGGGAGGTGAAAATTAGACTGACTGCTTCCTCAATAAAGCATACGCACGAAGGGACACTACACAAGCGGCAATTCGTGGATGGATCCCACGAATACAAAATGAAAAACTTCAAGCGGGACACTTCCTTAAATTGGAGTTCGGCTCAAATGAAAAAAATCTCGGTAGCAAAAGGTCCGCAATGAGAGCATACAGCAGTTGCAACCGCACTCACCAATATTTCAATACCAAGAAACCATCTGTGACAGGAAATTCAAAGGCTAGCTCCTCTGACAAATGTGGTGGAGGCCGGGAAGCCTGCAGAATAAAATACCGAGTGTCCCATGCTGTCCAGTAATGAGCTCAGCTCGCAGTGAAGAGCGTCTGGTAATCTTGCTGAGGATAGGCATACTTAAGTACAAAAATTTTATTCCCAACTTTTTATGTAGTTTATTGATAAATCCTTATTAATACACATGTGTAAGCTAAATGGTTCCATTTGATAAGACAATTTTAGCTAATAGCCAAATATAAATTTAGTTTAGCAAGTCGATTGGAGTACTAGACTTACGTTTTATTGAGTTGTTTTTATACAAATAGAAGAATATTAACAGGAAATATGACTACTATTTTCTTACTACCAGAATACCATGCATGTTTCTGGCATGCGGGGAACGTTATGTACTTGCCGATTTGTTTTACAAATTATTTAAAAAGCAGAGGTATCGGTTGCTCAGCAAACGGGTTAATAGTTTCTGCAATTATTTCACATTGATTCTCTAAAACAAATTTTCGATGTATGCGGCAATTAATAATAATAATAATAGATTGGCGCTTACACATATGTTAGTGTTTGGCCGAGCCTCTACTCCGATTTGTGGCATGCGCCTTAATGTTGTCACACAAATCGGAGGCACCTACAGTTGTTTAACGCCAACTCCGAACGGCGATTGTATTTTTATGAGAAGCTGTTGTTCATGGCAGAAATACACTCGGAGGTTTGCCATTGCCTGCCGACGGACGACCGCTGTTAAGAAAAAACCTTTTTTCTATATTTTTTGCGATGTTGCTTTGACCAGGGTTTGAACCCAGGCGTTGCGGAGTGGAAGCGCCCAGTGCTTACCACTACACCACAGCGGCGATTTATTCAAACAAAATTGAAGTAAAAGGTATGAAATTTTAAGAAAAAGCAATTGCTTAGTTTTTAGTCATACGGACATAATGATGATAATTGGGGAAGCAGTTCGGCCAAATACTTGGCATAAGTGTAAGCAAAATATTATTATGTTATTAAAGTACGATCACTGGTCAGCCTCTCAAAAAACCATTCCGTTCGGCTGTGTGACACCATTAGCAAGGTGTGCGTGTTGGCAGAATAAACTCGGACAAACACTTAGCAAAAATGTTAGCGTCAAGTATTTGTTTTTACAAGCTTTTATTTTTTGTTTTATTTTTACGCACTGCATTTATGCATTTATTTATAATAAATGAGTGTGTAAATATGTATGCATGCAAATATTTCGGCGGCTGAGTTTTCAAAAGAGCGACAAGCATCAAATATTGACAAGAAGCCCACATTCATTTAAATGCTATGGTAAAAACTTAATATGGAAAATCACATACATACATATATTTAACTGTGTACATATGTATGTACACTCGCATGCACATGTATTTACATGCATACATATATTTTTGGATGGGTTGCTTATTTTTTAATTCGCATTAACATTATGCAAATATATATGTATGTATGTATGTATATACATAACTACGTACATATCGAGCTAACACTACTCCCTTAGTCAATATATTTCTGCTTAAAATTTCAAGGTTAGCTTTCTTCAACATTTTTGTTGGCTATATTACATCGCTTTCAACTATCGTTTGGGCGACCTTGAATTGGAATTCTTTGCATAATCCCTTATACAGTGATGTGTTTTCGGCGATTTTCGTTTGTGGTTTTTAGTAATTAAGGTTTTTTATGGAAACATTTTATTGGTGTTACTTTTTATATTTGTTGTATCTACTAACTAATTATTTACTGTAAGCAATAAATTATGGAACAATGAGCTGTATGAGCTTTACAACGACATGAACATAATAATAATAATAGATTGGCGCTTACACATATATTAGTGTTTGGCCGACCTTCTCCTCTGATTTGTGGCGCGCGCCTTGATGTTGTCACACAAAGTGGAGGGACCTACAGTTTCACGCCGACTCCGAACGGCGATTGTATTTTTATGAGAAGCTGTTTTTCATGGCAGAAATACACTCGGAGGTTTGCCATTGCCTGCCGACGGATGACCGCTGTTAAGAAAGAACCTTTTTTCTATATTTTTTGCGATGTTGCTTTGACCAGGGTTTGAACCCAGGCTTTGCGGAGTGGAAGCGCGCACTGCTTACCACTACACCACAGCGGCCGACGACATGAACATAGTGCAGCGAATTAAAATACAGCGGCTCTGCTTGCTTGGCCACCGACGCTCCAGCTCTAAAAGTATTCAACTCGGAACCCGCTGGTGGTAGCAGAGGAAGGGAGAGGCCCCCCACTGAGATGGAAAAACCAGGTGGAGAAGGACTTGGATTCACTTGGCATTTCCAATTGGCGTCAGATGGCACAGAAAAGAAAGGACTGAATGAAAATCTAGGAGAACACTGCGTTGTCATATCCTAAATACTTAAAATAATAAAAAAAAAACTCCGTGCGTGTAGTCCTTATGCCTGAAAGAAGTGAAACTTAATAGAGGAAATTCCAGAAGGAAAGAAATGTGCGATATGCATACATTATTATTACACATATCACATATCACATATGGCCCATGCACCGCGACCTCTGAAATGATCTATATCTATACTGCAAGCAGAGTGGTCGATCCTGGATCCTCTGTTGCGATGGGAATGCCCATAATACTGTATGGGGGAGCACCAACACCAACAAAAGAGGTGAGTACCTTCTTGAGTTCATTAGTAGCTTAATATAAGTATTATAAACCGTGGCAACGAACCAACTTTCAGAAATGCTCTTAGAGAGGTGTTTTAGATCTGACTCTGAGTAGTCATAATATATCGTCGTCTGTCACAAACTGGCACGTCTCGGGTGAGGTATCAATGTCAGACCATGTTGAGACCGAGGCTGAACAGCTTCACTCAGATATTGCAATAGCTTTCAACCGTAGCTGTCCCCAAGGAAAGGTAAAATCCAAACGTGATGTGCCTTGGTGGAGCAAGAAGCTTGAGCAAATGAGATGCTAAGCTAGAAAACTATTCAATAGGGCAAAAATTACGGGTTATTGGAACCCGTACAAAATTGCCCTAACCTCCTATAACAAAGAGTTAAGAAGATCCAAAAGAGCTAGCTGGCGAAACCACGGCGAGGAAATTAATAGCCTACCAGAGGCAGTACGCCTCCAAAAAGCTCTAACAAGGCATCACAAGAACAATCTTTAAAATATACACATAAATATACACATGAAATGTTTAAAGTTGCAAAAATTTTTAAACTAAAAATACATTTTCTACAAATAATAAACATTAGGACCTTACATTTACTCTGTTTTAAACATTTTATGTGTTATTTTGTGCTCTGCGACAAACTTGGTATGTTAAAGTAAACAGGCAGTGTTTAATTTTGTTACACGCTGTGCAAATTTGCACACATTAAAAGAGGAAAATGGTTACCTTTTTTATAATGCGCAAATAAACAAAAAAAAAATTAGAGTGTATTTAAAGTCTTCTCAGTAAAATTCATAAAAATTTCCTTAAATAAATCAAATTTGGGTTTTAAACAGTATATTTTAAACTACATTGAGATCTTCTTTCTTTTTATAGTTATTAACAATTGAAGATATGTCATATGAAAGAGATATATTTAATTTATATATATATATTAAGATCTTGCTTAAAGCATTTTTTTTAGCTAACTAAGCAATTGCTCCTAAAAGCTTAAACAGACGGTAGCGTTGATCGGGATTATTTGGGACTCAATCCGGATCAACTGCAGTTAATTCCCGAGTTGATCGGGATTAACTGGGACTTAATCCGGATTAACTGCAGTTAATTCCCGAGTTGATCCGGATCAACGCTGCCGTCTGTTAAAGCTCTTATTACACTGCTTTGGTGAGATCTCTATATATGTTCATTGCTTCATTCACAAAAAATAAAATGCTCTAATTTCACGCTTAAGTAGCGATTTTTATAACATTTGGAAAACGTCATTAATGAAAATCTATTTTTGAACGAAAAAAACTTTATAGAAATATAAAATTTTGGCCTATTTAAAAAAGTATCCACATTTATACTGATAGGAAAAAATAAGTATCCCGCAAAAATTCGTCTAAAAATGTATCCAATTGGATCTATTTAGATCCAAACGGCATCCCTGATTGCCGCTACCGATGTAAACATACGGATATCTGTCAGTGGTCTTCTTCTTTCTTAATGCTAATATAAGTATTTACGATGGCACGTGTACGCAGTGTTGCCGCCGCTCAAAGAACTTTCTAACCAAGTTTAGACTAAAAAGTTACCAAATGTAAGGAAAAATAACAAATTTTTTGTTAGATTAACAATTCAGGTCATCACAAACTCTTTTATATAGTACGTATAGAAAAAGTTTACAAACCAAAGAAAATCACCTTTTATTTGCATTTTTGAAAAATAAATCCTTTTAAGGCTGTAAATACATATTTAAGAAAATATCTTCGTAAACATTACCAGAGTCTAAATGACGTTTTTAAATAAGTACATAGGTACACAGTTTCCAACTGTAAGAATCAATGAAATACCTAATCGGCGTAAACAACCACAATGTATATATTTTAAGATTAAGATTAAACAATTAAAAATTGGGCTTATTGAACTATATCGTCGCACAGCGTGAAATACCTCTTCTACAGTTATCATTTATTTTCGTATCCGAAAAACGTTCGAAAAAGATGATGTTATTTGAAACAATAATTGTATCATATTTGCAGAGAACGTATATTTATAGAGAAGGTCCAAGAACTGTGAATGCCACATTTTTCGAGCCAACAAAACTGGCGAAGCGCATTTTAAGAGCGACAAATATTGGAATATTGGAATACTTAACAGCGAAAGCAAAATACAAAGCATAAAAGAAGAATGTTAACAGAGCTTAATCTCACGAGAGCGTTTGGAATGTTAATTAAATATGAATATTGATGATTTTCGCCAGAGACGTGAACCGGTTTTGAACCGAACCGGTTTTGAACCGGAAAACCGCTTTTTTCTATTAATTAACTGAGCCATTAACCGAACCGAAAATTTCCCCAAATGTTTGATCCGAACCGAAAACCGAACCACTTCCTGTAAAGGTTTAAAGGTTCGTTTCAACCAATTTTCAAAAGATAAAAGTACCCACTTTTTCTTCATTTTGTTAAACATAGTAATACCTACCATGTTTTTTACCATGTGACAATATCAAATGTAAAGGCAGCCCATCTCACTTGACCCTTAACCTTGCGCGTTGTTGCACTTGACACTTGACTTGAACCGTTGAACCGAACCGAAACCCCGGTTCAAAGACCAAAAAAAACCGTTTTGACGAACCAATCCAAAAGTGCAACAACGGTTCTAACCGCTAAACCGAACCGACCAAATTTTTATCCGGTTCACGTCCCTGATTTTTGCGCGCCTAACAACATGCAACATCTAGTTACCTGCCAGTTTCACGCTTTTTGGCCCCCCTGATTTTCATTTAGAGAATCTAGGCGATGAAAATTTACCGCCCTATTCCCACACCACTGACAAAATTCATCATATGACTATTGTCACAATTACTGCGCCTAAAACACAATATAAACATTGTTTCGCCGTTGTCACTTATTCAGTAGGTCATAACAATAAAACTGACAATTGTCATACGACAGCTTAAAATAAATTCGCGGCATAGTATTAGGCGCAGTAGTAAAGGCAATAGTCAGCCGCTGAGTTTTGTCAGTAGTGTGGGAATAGGGCGCTTAGCCTAGTGATTGTCAGAATTACACTGCAGCATTCGCAAGGATGTGGCTTAAGACACTCGGAAAGCCATTCCTGCAGAATGTTTTAGAGTGAAGCTGCCTCTCTCTGTATCACGTACTGAAATTCATTAACTCTTAAAGGGTACCGTTATTTTACATACTTTAAAGGTAATCTTCGTCGAATCGACGTATGAAAAATGTTGCAAGCAAAACTGCCAAACTACCTGTAATAATGATGGACCTTAGCGAGAAAGAAAACTCAGAGGCTACTTATTATGCAAGCTTTTTTTTTTTGTATATTTTAGAGCAATTCGCTCGTCAGAAAAATGGAAAAAGAGCAATAGTGTTAAAGCCGTCAAATGGCTGTAGGTTAAACGAGTTGTGGCATCAATACCTTGTCAACCACTTAAACCACCCAACAATCATCTGAACCACTATTGAACCGTCAATGTTTCTAATTCCACAAGATTGTGGCTGTCTGCTAAATTATAAACTAATTTTATGCATAAATATGTCTTGTATTTTGAAGTTAATTGTTTTGTTAATATTCCTGTTAAAATACATTTGTTATTTATTTTTGTACCGGCAATAGAATATTATTTTTAATTTCATATTTTACTTGATTATAGCGCAAATTTTTGAATTTTGATGCATATTACATGCGCTTATTTTCGATTTTTTAATGCAAGATTCCAAGCCCTATACATATGTAAGTGTTGATACACGTACATATATACATATATGCAAATATATATATTTGTTTACTCATTACCGATTTTTATTGCATCAATTCAAAATTGCATATTCGCTATAATCAATTGATGCATCATCTTTATTAATCAATAAAGGCTGACTGAATTCATACAGTTTGCAATCATACTTCGTAGCTATAGCAATAAATTATTTTAATAGGTCTAGAAATGCAAATATTTTTATTTTTTGAACTTGCATGGCTGACCGTGGCTTCAGTTACCTCTGGCCCAGTATTTCATAGACTTTTTGGTGATTTATTAGCATCGCCACAACATTATTCAGTTAACTTCAATCCATGTTTATATCCCGTTCCATCAATTGACTACGAAAGTTATAACGCTGGTGGTTACCAACATCAACGCTCAGTGCAACAGAGCCACTCTGAACATGGGAGGTCCTATAAGGACATATGCCGCATAGTGAATACGAATGCATTCACAAATCCGGGAAATGTACCAAAGTGTCCATATTAATATTGGATGGATAGTTTAAAGATTTTAGTTTGTGCTTACATTAGGTATCTTATAATTTTATTTTAAGTTTGGATATACATATTTGGAACAAGTGTATTTTTTCATTTTATGTTTTTTGAGTGCTTGTCGCCCGTTGTTTTCATTGTACATCTATTGGCTTCTTATAATTATTTTATATTTAAAATCTTTGCGCAGAAAATAAACAATCTGAATAAAATTGGAAAAAACTAATTTAAAAATGTGCAAGTTCTTATCATTGTTATTAACATTTAAATATAACTAAATCAAGCTTAAATGCGCATAACAGCTCTTATAAGTTCTCTAGTTAACTGCATAAAACATTAAAGATAAATGATATTAAATAAAGGTTTGGCTTGAGTCCTTATCCATTTAGAATAGCTTCACCGCAGACTAACTATGAGTATGTCCTCTACTATACATTTTCTTAAATGTAAATTCCCTAAACAAACGTTTAAATGTTCTGCACTCCTTCTACAATGCCAAACAAATATCTCGTCTAGAACAGTCGTTTTTGCACAATATAAAAGACACAAGCTAAGAAAAATGCAAAAGCGAAGAAGAGCAACATCTTATCCGTACACTCCCTTCGTCCATATTTCTTCAACAATTTCCCTGACTGTGAAATCGAACCGGCTGTGTTGTGTAGTTCATCACGTGTCGCTTCTACGTTTTGTGATGACGCTAACAAAGTTTCCAGTGTAATGGCACTTTTCTGGGTTGTTTCCGACAGGTGACGCGATATGGCAAGCATTTTCTCAGTTACATTGTTCTCTTGTGAAACAAGACTCCCACGATTGTGATGTGATCCTGCAGCGGTGGATCGTTGCCGTAAATCGCTTTCACCTGTTATAGCCATTAACTCCTCGCGATTCGCCTTCTCGATTTCAATACGTGTCGCTATATTGGCTTTGCGAAATGCTTGCAGAGTTTGCGAAAATTGATCTCTATGGGAATCCACCTCTTTGTTCAGCTCGGCATCACCGGTGTCACGGGCCCAATCATCTAGATGTTGAATGCTCTTACGCAATGCCGCTAATTTAGCACGTCCAGCCTCGTTTAATGCCTCCAGCTCATGGATATTACCACGATATGTCAATATATCCTTAAAAACAATATTGACATTGGTTAATTCGATATGCGCCAGCTACGATCATATTTACCTGTATTATTGCCTTGACTTGCAAGTTGCTATCAATCAAATCTTGTCGTATTGAATGTAAGGTATACTTCTGCATATCCATTTTTGTTGCAGTTTTTATTTTATTACTAAATTATATTACTATCTAATTTTCTAATATTTGGTGCAGACAATCGACGGCAAGAACTTTTGCGGCTTCTTGTTCTTCTTTATAACTAGTGTGGCATTCACAATATAACCAGTGCTGTGTTTCTAAGAAATTAGTGAAGAAGAAAATATAAGGTTGCGATCAAGGCGAATTTATACAAGGTGGTGTTGATGTACGTCTTAATGTCAAAATTATGCGTTTGTTGTAAAATGAATTCGCCTTGTTTACAACAAACACATCATTTTGACATACAGTAGTACTGTGGCGAAAATTTAATTCGCCATCAACACCACCTTGTATAAATTCGCCTTGGTTGCGATCATACCCATGGTACAATAATTGTACCATGGATCATACCTATAAGCGAACGAAAACAATAACTAAACAAACTTCTTTGATAGAAAAGGATATATAAGCCCACTTTACAGTCGTTTATAATATTTGGAATGGAAAATGTATTACTTTTTATTTACATCACTGACGTTTATATAAAGACGTTTTAGTAGATTTCACAAAAAATCTGATTCCACGTATTGGCTAGAATTAGGCAAACGCCCCTAATATGCGAGACTGTTTGGTAAATTGCGGAAATGTTAAATTTGATGGCATAGTTTTAGGCTAAGTACATAACAGTTAATGCTTCCGGAACTGAAAGTAGCAACCTCGGATATTCGGACGATTGAAATTTGATAGAGAATTTAATATGTATGTATTTCCATTCATACATTTGTATGTACAGTGACGAGCAATACTGTAACATGGTGTAACACTTTTTATTTTAGCCACCGCTATTTGTTCAAGTTCTAACGACTTTCATACTTTTGTTGTATATTCTTATTGGTACACCCCTACTCCCTCTCTCATAAAGATTTGAAGTCCATCCAACAACCATAATAATCATGCATTCAAGGTGTTGCTGTGAGCGTTCTTTTTGATCCATATTCAGAGCGCTCCGCAGTTGCTGCCTATTGAAAAGAACGTAGAAATGCTCTGTTCAATGTAAAACTTAAAAAAATTTTCCCATGCAAATATTTCAAAAGTGGTCTAATGCTTTTTAAATTTGGAATGTTCATGCAAAGTTTCAGATCGAGCACTTTAATTTGATAAATACATGACTTGTCTCGCTGGGAATGAGCGCCTTGTCTTAGACTAATAAATAGTATAGATTATTAGTTAATACAATTTATTGGTACACTGTTACTATTTTTGGTTTTCAGTTTCCGTACTTTTTTGAGGTATGAAATAGTTCACGGTGGCACAGAGAAGAAACTTAATTTGTTGTTGTGAAAATAACAAACACAAAAAATTTGACGGCTAGTAATCTGAGATTTGTCTGTGTAAGGAGGGTGATTAACAAACGAGCTTTGATTGAGACTATATTCATATATAAACGTACTTTTATGCTTAGCCGTACGCATATGTCTGCACAACAAATTTCATGAGTACCTGGTACTAACGCTGTTTTTTTATTAATTTACAAAATTCTACCTATTTTTTTTGCGGAACTATAAGTGTATGTCAAAATAATTGAATTCGTAGCAAAAAAAAAAAAAAATAATTTATGAGTATACAAATTTTTAATTATTTAATTTTAGCAAAATTATGTTCCGAAAAAAGTGCTTAAATACTGTGATTATAAAAAGATGACTTACCCCAATGAATTTGATTTTAAATTGCTTCATATTTTGCAGGAAAATTTGCAGTTTCGTTGTGGTCATTTTAGTTTTCATACAAATTTTTTAAATATTTTTTTTTGTTATATAACACTAAGCATATTATTAAACAAAAGCCCATCAATGGCAATCAAAGCATATAGCAATTTTCTATCACATTTCTCAGTGCCGATTGCGTGGACGGCTTTTTTTTTAACATTTTACACAAAAGACACTACCTGCAACTAAATCTTGGTCTAAAAATGCAACAACACATTTTTTGTCACACATGCTTTCTTTATTACAAAAAATAATAATTGATTTTTTGGGCACCGACATACATATTTATTATACGCAAATTTTATTTATCCAAACATTTTTTCTTTAACGATTGGGGCAATTATCATTTATGACTTTCTTTAAATAGATAGATCTTACCAATTTTATATTAATCACTTAAATTGTCATTCACCTTTTTATTTCTTCCCAAATTTTTTGTTTCGCATTGATATATACATTAGCAGCCAAAAGACGCATGCAACTTATTAACTTCCAATATGAAATTTAACCTCTAAAAAAAAACACATAAAATCACTACCGGATTATTTATTTTGCTAACTTTAAAAAGATAATCATTACTTATTTCATTGCTTTGGTATCGATCAAAACTTGGGCATACTTTTACTTCATAATAACCATATTATTAGTATTATTTATTACACACCATACTGCGCCGGCCGCGAACGCAATATATTTTGTACACGTGAAAAAAATAATAAAAAGCACTACCGAAAGTAGTATTTTTCGATATTTTATTAAAAAGCTCATTCTAGAATTGATTTCGGAAATAAAATGATCATTACCAACACTATTTCAATATAACTTCACACTTTTTTGCAAACAGGACGTGCACTCGTTTCACTTGCTAAAAAAGCAATTAAATATTTCTGCCGGCATGAGTTTTTTTGTTATTACCATTAGAAAATGCGCAATTTAATTGCATTATTATTCCAAAATTGCGTTTACATTGGTTTTTATTTAAAAATTAGGTATTTGATTAACTTCTAGCCGTGCCGACTTTAACTGCGCTTCACATTTTTTACATGCAAAATAAACACATTTATACAACTGCCCGGTTTGCTTTTCAAATTATTTTCTTAACAAAGCATCAATTACTGCACATTTTATTACGGAAAGCATTTGTTATCTTGATATTTATTGATAAAAATCACTTTTCCCACTTTTAGTAAATGCTAATAAGCAGCGAATTTTTGACACCTGTTAAGGCGGAAATTAAAGTGAAGCGGCTGTTGCGGTGACGGAAGTGTAGCAATATACGGGGTGACACATGTGTTTGAAAAAAAAATTAAGAAGTTTTTAAAACTAAATATCGATTATTATAGGACTATCAAATATTAGATAATTACTGGAAACTTACTCAGTCATTATTTAATTAAAATTTAGTCACTTTGGGCATTTCATTACTATACTTTGCAAGGAAAAACTGGCTTTTAAACAGAATTTATTAAATCTTGAATTCCAACACTTTCCTTTGGAAAAATATATATGGTCAAGAAATTTTAAAAGAGTAAATTTGCGCGATAAATATTGCTCGAGACATTTTATGTCGCTTATGATCGAATCTAAATGTCGCACTAGTAATTTTGCTCCCCAGAACGATTCAAAACCAATCCAAAATTAGAACAAAATTGTGGAGAGCGTTCTCAATGGGAATTACATAAGAACTAAAACCCTAAGAGAACAAAATGCGAACAATACTTTCGCGAACATTTCAAAGAGAACAAAATTCGAAAAAAGTCTTCGGAATGTTTTGAAAAAGAACTAGACGGGAACAAAAGTCTAAGGAACTTTCTCTCGAATAACAATTTGGGAACTAAAGTCTCACGAAATTTCTGACAGGGAACGAAATGGGAGCGAATCTTCTCTGAACTTATCAAAAAAGAATTGAAAGATAATTATGCAAATTGTAAAGAAAAATAAAAATTTTCCACAAATTTACAGTTCACCCTAATGATAAACTATCTGGAATTTGAAATGATCCGGATTTCCTCTGCCTTAGAATTAACAATCGTGGTTCTCACTGAAACGATTTTTCATCCCAGCACGCAGACGTTGGTCTCATTCTTAACCTTAAGTTCTCAAAACCTTAGTTCTCGTTTTGTTCTCTAGCAGAACGTTCATCAGACTCTTGTTCTTATTTGATCCTTCTTAAAAACGTTCTAAATACTTTCGTTTTAATTTTTTTCTCATTGGAAAAGTTCCCCAAAGTTTCGTTCTCATTATGTTCTTCTTGAGAACGTTCCTGAGGGTTTGGTTGGCATTTTGTTCTTTATGAAAACTTTCCCGAACCTTTTGTTCTTATTTCGTTCTCGTTCGAACTGCTCTCAGTATTTTTGTACATTTTGTTCTCATGCAGAACTAAACCAAAACTGGAACGCGTTCTCGGTCTCTGATATTAACAAACTCAACTAATGAATTGCAACAAAAATAAAGTTAAATAGAAGAATAATTTATAGATCATCGAAAAATGGGCAACGCTAAACTAATTTTAATGTTTGACTAATTTTAAATACTGTTACGATTATCCTCGAAACCTTGAGGGATTTCCCAAATATACTCG
>NW_023458558.1:23904536-23950004 GCF_013731165.1 Rhagoletis pomonella
TGCCTATTTCTCGTTGTTCGCTTTGTGTTGCCGCAGTATTCGCCACAATACGATTATTTAATATTCGTTGCTATCGATAATTTCAAAATATGCTCGATACTTGTGTCACCCTGTGGCTCCCTGCACTTCCGTCGATACAACAAGCATTTGAAGTTAATTTCCTTTTTATTAAAGTGTTAAAATTCGTTGCTGAACAGCACTTAGTAAAATGAGTGAATTCATAAATAATAAGTGATAATAAGATATTTATTCCATTTGCTGATAAACAAGTGTATAATAAACGCGGGTGTAATAATGAAAGAGAACAAATTACGTCGGCAACAATCCAGAACTGTTTACTTTGCAAATACTTGCGGCGCCCGTGGGTGAGGATAAAACAAAGTGACTATGAAGGTAAAACAAAGTGACTATGAATAGCTTAGTTGTAACTTAGGATAGTTTCGACTTAGTTGTGAACTAAATAATAATAATAATAGATTGGCGCTTACACATATGTTAGTGTTTGGCCGAGCTTCTCCTCCGACTTGTGGCGTGCGCCTTGACTATGAATGTAACCAACCGTACTTCTTTCGGAAGTAAAGTACTTTTTTTGAGCCGTTGTACTTCGTTCTTCGAAGTACAGTCCAATGTACTTCTTTGCAATGTGTTGTACTACCCAAGGTACATTGAATAGATAGTATCAGTAGAGCAACTTATTTGATTTTTATTTACTATTTTTTAATTATTCGTTATCTAAAATGTCAAATATGTTTAATTTCTTCTCACAAAAAATACACACCCCTATTCTGCAACTCTTTCGTATTCGGATTTTGCTACGAATCGTAGAAATAGTATGCTGCAATCCGAATCGTATTTGCTTAATTTTGTTCGAAAACAATTCGTGTCGAAGGCGAAATAAAAGATGTAAATCGATGTGTGTTTGCAAGAAATGTTGGTGGTGTTCATTTAAACAGAAAATTTGCCTTTCGCATATACTTATATTTTTATCCACTGCTTTATATAAACTAGCAAAAAATAATATTTGTTGCCCCTAATCGAGAAACTTGGGTCCGGTTTAGTTAATGTACAACGATTTTCGGTTGTTGTGTCCAAACGCATAACCCGAATCCAAAAACTTTAACATACACGTGTAATCAAAGCATTCACATTTTATTTAAGATAAATGTTTCAAATTTCCTACCACTAGCTTATTAAAAAAAACTCGGTTTGCACTATGCTATTTCGACCTATTGTATACCTTTGACATGAGGAAGCCCCTCTTCCCCGCAACACAGAAAAGAGAATTCTACTTAGTAAGGTTATAATCCCTAGGCGCGGTCGAAGGCAGAAGCAAGCGCAACAGGTGGTGGACATAAAAAGTGCATGTTTTCAATGGCTTGGAAGAAGCTGTTATTGCATTAACTGGATTGAGAACCAGAGCTTCAGGCAAAGGAGGAGTTCTGGCTTGTGGTTCAACATTTCAGCCAGAAGCTGACATAGATGCGCCCATGGTTGCTATGCCAGATTTGTGAATCCATTGCCATAGCGCCCGCTTAATCTGCTGCTATAATTGCAAATGCCTACATCAGAATCAATAATTTTCCTCAAAATATGTAAATTTAACCAATTTTACAATTTTATTGGTAGCTGGAAATGCTGCACATGTTTCCGCAAGGGTTGCAGCATGTGGATTTTTCGTTTTTCGTAGCGTAGCTACGAATTACAAATTACGAAAATTCGGGTTCTAGAATAAGGGGGATAAATTGTAAAAATCTTTTTGCATGTGATTAAACCTTTTCCTATACAAAACAAGTGATTCAAAAGCAACGTTTGGGACGTTTACCTAACTCCGCAGCACAAGCACTGATTACTGGGCAAACAAAATTTACTAAGAAAAAAAGTCGCACCAATCTTTTGCTAAGCTAATTTTTAATTTTTACTCAAAATCAGAACAGACACTTTAGACAGAGAAGGTATATGAGTATTCATATACATACGTTCTTTGCTTTAGATAAGACAAGCAACAACAAAATACACATAAATTTTGTTTATGCTCTAATACCTGTTTGCTGTGCCTTGTACGATGATATTACCTTGTACGTTAAAATTTCTTTAACTGTTTCGAAAAATTGCAAAAGTTAGTCATCTCAGTTAAGAAAGGTACTCATAGATCAGCACATATGTAAAAATGACTTTCAATCACTTCACTTGGTGCATAAGGACGGGTAAGTATTGAAAAATTCTTTAAAATTGTATCCTTAAAATATCGCAATATTTGGTTTTGAAAAAATTATATGTTAAGGACTTATACAAACTCGATAACATTCTCGAATTTCGTCCTTTTAACTTTATCAGCTTAAAAAAATACCTATTCGTCCTTGTGAATGCAAAAAAAGTTAAATTTTTCTAAATTCTAAAGAAATTTCCTCTTTCATTTTTATATATATATATATATTTTTATTATACATTGCACTGAATTATTTAAATAATTTCTGGAATTAATCACACCTTTGAAATTACAAAGTCCTTTAAAATAAATCCTTACGTTAGAGAGAAAAACTAAAAAACGCAAATTTTAGTATATTTAGCCCATGGTTTCGCGAATATATTGATTTTTGTGTGTGAAATTTACTATCGCACGGTGTTTTATGTCTAATGAGGTAGATATTTATAGAAAAATTTTAATTAAATAAAGAAGAGAAAAATAAACAATGCTGGTCGAAATAAGGCGTTTCTTTTATTTCTACCACTAGTATGTATATATGAAATTCTTTCAACCACAAAATACATTTGTTGACTTCAATTCTTTTGCATAGAGCTTTTTTCAACATACATACCTTAAGTTACTTTATCAGCTATGTATACGCTAAGGTATTATTAGATGCGTATACATTTTATTACTGTTTTTTGTTTTGTTACTTATGAAATAATTTTCACTTAAAATAAAAAAGTAGGTTTCAAACCCATACTTTTATTATTTATTTTACGGTAGGAGAGCTTCTCAAACAATACTGGAGCAATTTTTGCGATTTAAGTTGTTGTTAAGTAATGATCTAAAGTCTTGTATGCAGCTCTCAAGAAAAGCAAAAACTTCATATAAAATGACGTACAAGAAACGGCTGAGAAATTTTCTTGAGTCAAATTTCTTAAGGAATTTGCTACGCTTTCTACTACGGTTTTCTAAAGTTTTTTGTGAAAAAATAGCGCAAGGCAACTCAGGCTTGCAACAGAAATATATGCCCGTTTCATTATTTCTTGAGGAGTGAGTCAACAGGCTTTGAAGTATCAAAAATGGCAAAATTCCTTGGACACACACACGAAATAATGGCAAATTTTTCTTGACCGTTTTCTTGAGAGCTGCATACTGGCCTTATATGTATATCGAAATATCTAAACCCCGTAATTGTGATACCGAGATCCCGAAAATCCCGGGATCGTAAAAAGCCAAAAAATTAACATCCCTAGTGTGTACATGGTTATAAATTTACTCGTGTACTCTCTCTGTAGGTGCCTGCCGGTGCTCTATGAAATATACATACATTTTTACACCAAATTCAAGATTGTCGGTTAATAGCAACTCGGAATGCGCTCTACTTTATTTAAATAACCGTACTATGCATAACTATGCAATAAACATTACAAATTGTCAAAACATTGTAGTCAAGAAGAAATGGTTGTGGCTTGATCTGGAAGTTTATTTACGCATTACTTTTTCCTAGAGTTTAATACCCTAGTGTTAGTTAGCTAACATGTAAATACATGCTATACATATGTACCCAGCCAGCAAAATATCCGGAAACGTATCCGAAAATGGAAACAATTTCGTATAAAAACCTGATGTTTCATCCGTTTTCCGATTCCGTTTCGGATGTTTTTCAGATCAATTCTCCCACTAAAGTGTTCATCCGAAACGTATGTGCAGAAAACTATCGAAAATGGTTGTAAAACGGATGCGCTTCGGCTGTTTTCCTGAAATTTTTCTGAGTCAACTTTTGGTTGAAAACGATTTCATTATGAACTTCACAGAAACTTTTTCATAGTTACAGGAAATCAAATAAAAAACAAATTTAAGATTCAGCAATTATTTCAATTTTAATAATTAATTTTAATGTGTTGCTTCTGACGGAATTCGAACCTGGGACTTCCTGAATGCTAACAAATAGTAGCACACTCAGCTACTGTTTTCAAATGCTCAATTTGAACAAATATTTTTAAATTATTGTTTTTAAATAAGACGATGACATTTTTCGGATACGAAAAATGAACAAATATGGAATTCGTTTTCTGAACGTTTCCGGATACGAAAAATGTACGAAAACTGCACTGTCGGCAAAAAGTACGTTTCTCTGCTGGCTGGGTATGTATGTATGTACAATGTACATACTACATATGTATGTATGCATAGGCATTTAATTTTGTGGAGCTATTATAAATCTTGTAGTAAGTAGTAAATACCTAACTAAATTCCGTATTTTTATCAAAAATGTATATGCATGTACAGTATATTTTGCTTTGCTGCCTCTATGCTTAAGTGCACATTTAAGATACCTACCCCAAAATACGCATTAGATACTATTCGGTAAAAATTTCGATTGCAGTAATTTCTACGTGGTAAGTGCTTCTCCATTATTTGGTTTCATAGGGATTTGGATACCTTCCTCATTGAAGTAGTAAAGAAAATTCGCTTAAGTGCCTTTTTCGGTTAAGTGCACAAGTTTTTCGTGCAAAGAAGGATGTGCAGCTAAGCAAAATATACTGTATTTGCTTATCAAAGTAACTAATGTTCCTGCTATTGTCACAGGTAGCACCTTCTCTGCGCTAAACACACTGAGATACAATTTATTGCGGACACTCGCAATTTTTGTTGATTCGTATTTTATTGTTTATACTTTTAGAGCGTTTGGCGTCGTGAAAGGCATTATGGCGTTTCTATTGCTCGCGTTGATTGTGTCTGTGATGGCTTTCGTCGACCAAATTTTAGCAGTGGACGCAGTCATTTCGTGCACTCACTTTGCCGCGTGCGGAAGGTTCGAAAAGACGTGTTCGTCAAGCCGAAATTAAACAAGTTTTTGTTAAGCAGCTGATCGCTTTGGCATTGGCGAATAGCAGCAAAAGGGGCACATATTTATGTACTACCTTCACTAGGTATTGAATTTTTCTACAACTTCATTTTACATTTGTGTTTTCATATTAAGCGTGTAAATCTTACATTCATACGTGCAAGTGAAAGAAAATTCTACTATTTGTTCAATTAAAAGTAATTTGCATATTTTAGTATTGGCGAAATACAACTGTAATATGTATGTGATTGACGTGGCAATGCACATCGAGATGTAAGACTTAACAAATACATATTTATGTTTATAACCAATCACCAACAACTGGTACTATTCACATAAAACAAGTTGGCGAAAGAAGTAGCAAAATAACAGAGAAACAAAAAAACGCACCAACAGCGATAAGGGCGATTATGTTGTTGTTGTTATTCAAGCTAACGAACTCGTAATAACAACATATCGTTAGCAAAGTGTAAAAAGTAGCTAAGTGCACATTTCATGAAAGTAAAGCTATCAAAAATGCTCATTTTCGAAAAGGATTAAGGTCATTGTTTTATATTCAATGAAAGGCAAATTTGCTAAGACCAAAACAGGCACCGAAAATCCAATAAGGCCAAAATAATACGAAATCTTTTGTTAAAAATCGAATCATTCTGGCTGGTATATAGTTTTGCTTTGCTTTACACCCACAAAATGTTTTATTCAAAGTTTTGCGAAATACTAGGCGAAAATGGTTATCGATTTTTTGCTCACCTATAAAATTTGTAAAAATGGACTTACCAACTTTTCATTCTAAGCTAGCGGTATGTTCGCTTAAGTGGTAAATGTAAAGTGCGAATTTGCTTAACTTTCTATTTGCCTAAATATTTTTAATTTGAGTAACGGGCTATTAAAATAATAATAATGCATTTTCATATATTTATGACTAATAATTGATTTCCACCAAGCCTTAATTGCAGTTAATACCTATTAGAAAAATGAGATTACAACTCGAAGGGGAAAATTTCATTTTGTAAGTAGAAGCGAACGAAAGAAAAAAGCAAAACTTCAGAAAAAAACCTTGCCGCTCAACTCATGTTAAAATTATTGGAAATTCTCTGAGCTCTTAACTGCAGTTAAGCCTTTGTTGGAAATAGGCTATAAAAATACAAAACAAATAAACCGTGTACGTTACAAGAAATGTGCATGCTGCTGAAATAGTCATTCCAGCAAAATAATTCCCGAATCATACTAGTAAACTGGCAACGGAATTATTTCGCGTCAATAGAGTTGAGGTTATGAACTTGCCAGCTGAGTCTTCCGACCTCAAACCGATTGAAAATGTTAAGGAAGCTGTTAAGCTAAAAAAAACAAGAATGAATGTGGTTCAGCGTGCATGGCAAACAATTTATATCTCTGAATGACTTAAGTCATGGCATTAAGTACTAACTATTCGTAGCGATATTTTACTTAGGGCCAGTTTTTCAGTGCACGGCCGTGATTTAAACTAAGTTTAAACGCCCGATCTGGCAGGTTTAGACTAAGATCAGCCAATCAAATGTCAGCCAGCTGTTCAATTTAAACTCAGTTTACTTAATCTAAGTTTAGACTGGCACTGAAAAACTGACCCTTAGCCTGAAAAATATAAAATGTTTGTATCCGTGACTATTTCAATGCTGGTAGCTGTATATGCGCATATCGTCGTTTAAAGTACAAAACCGCGTGTCACCAAAATGCAAAACCGCGTATGTGAGGTAGCATAAATTATTTTATAGAGAGTAAAAACACTCATATTTCAAAATAGTTTTTTTTATGAAGCAATCGCATTTCTGGCTAGTATATTTTAGGACGAAAGGATAAGGCTTGAGCCAAGGGCCTGTGTGAGCAAATCCATTTTTTGACAAAAAATTTCAGTTACGCGGTTTTTAGAACGACCATACGCGGTTTTATACCTTAAACGACAATATGCACTTAGTTCTCGAAATGACTCGAATCGAAATTTTTATTTTGATCACTACTTGAACGCATGTTCGGTTACTCACTTTTTCATAATTTACTGTTTTTATTTCCGTTGTAACCAAAAAAAAAAGATGTATTGCTGTTATGGCAAAGTCCATTGGTTTGCTACTCTTTTACATAACGATTTGCAACCATTGCAAATATTCGACAAAGAAGAAAATGAAGTAAACAATTTTGTATTTCGTAAAAGCTCCGAGTTATCCAGTTTTTTTTATTGAGTTCCAATTACCAAGTATTTAAAAGTTTATATGTTTTGAGTTCCTACATATTTACTGAAATGCTAATTTGTCTATTTCCTTTCTTCGGCAGATTATGAAGGCGTAGCTGTGATATTCTCGAAATTTATTTATTGGAAGAAATTTATTTTTGGATTGTGAAAAAGATGAAATATTTTGGTGGGGTTGAAGGGTAAGTAAAAATCTGTATAACAAGTATGTATTTCCTTATAGCCCAATTCTGTATCGGTGACAAAAACTTTTTACTGACAAATTTAAACTCGTTCATATATTTTTCCGTAATAAAAACGGTGACAAGAATTTTGTAAGTGATACAAAATAGAGCCGTTAAACAAATGTTGTTTTTAAAATAAGATTATTAAAAAACCTGTGATGTAGTGGTAAGCAGTGCGCGCTTCCACTCCGCAACGCCTGGGTTCAAACCCTGGTCAAAGTAACATCGCAAAAAATTTAGAGAAAAGGTTTTTTCTTAACAGCGGTCGCCCCTCGGCAGGCAAAGGCAACCCTCCGTGTGTATTTCTACCATGAAAAACAGCTTATCACAAAAATACAATCGCCGTTCGGAGTCGGCGTGAAACTGTAGGTCCCTCCACTTTGTGTGACAACATCAAGGCGCACGCCACAAATCGGAGGAGAAGCTCGGCCAAACACTAACATATGTGTAAGCGCCAATCTATTATTATATAATTAAAAAAAGGGTGTGCATATCACCCGCGACTGAGGTGAAACTTCTTCCTCTATCACGCGTATCTTGTTTTGTTGTAATGTCACGTTGATCTATTTTTTTTAGACTTTAATTGTAATTACATAAAAAATAAATAAAAATAATAAATAATTGAAAGAGCAAAAAAAAGATGTAAACAATATTTTTGATGTCATGGTCACACGAACTCGCTGGTCGCCTAATCCGCAATACTGCCGCTTGTCAGGGAACAATTTTGATCCGATCAACTGTGCCGTTAATTCTGATCAACGTTGCCGTCTGTCTATGTCTTTAATCTAATCTAACATACATACATAGTTCCTTGTAGAGCATACCCTCAGAGCTGCGCACTTGAGGCAAGCAAGTGGGTATGTATGTAGGTATTCTAGTTAGTATATTGATCTGGCTGAAAGTAGGGGCCTCATCCACCGGGTGGCCCTGCACTTGCTCAGAGTGCCCAATGGAAATGAGGCGCCTAGTCTTGACAGCCGTGAACGAGCAACTGGCAACGTAAAAAATACATATTTCGGATTATAACAGACGTGACCGTAATATTCGTCTCGTATTTCGGTATGATGACAGACGTGAATGAGTGACTAATGTTGTTGTTATAGCGGCTACAAAAACCCCGACCAGATCGGTTATTCCCTTAATCGTTGTCGTCAGGCTCTATTAGCGGTAGCCCCCAGGAAGCATGCAGACTCGACGGGGTTTGTCCAGATTGACAGGGGCGTTAGTAGGGTGGGATTCTGACGGCATACGAAGAGATGCTGTGAGTCATGGGGCGACTCTCCGCATGCCGGGTATTCGTTCAGAACATCCTCGTTTAATCTGCTCAGGTATGAGTTCAACCAGACGAGGCAGACGAAGTTCTGCAAGGAGTTGTCTGTTTGGGCGACCACGTCTGTGGCTCACAACTAAAAACTGCTTGCAGAGCATTGTGTTATGCTCCTAAACTGATCGTACTCGTTCATTCAAACGACTATTAGAATCACATTAGGGCAATGGAATGCGTGCAAAATATGGAAAATATTAGAAAAATTGAAAGCAGTTGGTATCGAATTCAACTTAATATAGATTTCTAACTTCTTTATGTTCATTTTAGTTATTTTCAACATATGAAACCACGATTTAATGTTTTTAAAGCCGCACTTTTGATGAAGCATTCGCAGTTGGTATGTTTCTTAACTTTTTTCTGTAAATTTTAAAAAGGATCCGCGATGAAATGTGCAATCAAACGCCGCACATTACGCGTAGTATTTTATTTTAATTTGATGCTTCTACGTCTACGTATATTAAAAACTAGTACAATGCAAATTTAGCATATGTTTATAATGACAATTGTAGTTAATAGCACTTATCACAAATGCATTATGTCGGCTTTGAACTGTTTGAACTGATTGTTTTTGATTGCATTTAATGCACTTAAATGTTGTAGATGCGAGTGACTAAGCAAGATTTATGACAAGCAGCAGGGATTTGCTAGAAATTTATTTTTTCAATATTGCAAATGCTTAGTTTTGAATTTTTTCCAAGTGCATAGAGCTAAACAGCATATGCACTAGATATTTATAACAAAAAAATGTAGGCTTCGTTGTTTGCATTATTTTTACATATATGTAGAGTTGAATGAAACAAATTTCACAACCTCTAAATGTGACATCCGATGTAAGTACTTATAATTTTAGCACTTCCTTTATGTGTTCTTTTATAAACTGGCAACTAATGAAGGATATTAACATATGCTTGAACATATTCCTATATGTATGTACATTAGACTGCATCACTCCCCATACAAAAAAAAATTAATAAATAAAAAGCGGTACTGTCTTTCCATTGGAATAATAAAATCTATTATATTTGAAGACTTGCAACAAAATATTTCGGAAAAATATTAGGATTTACGTGAGCTGAACCGATTTGAAAATACCTCCATAAATGGAGTTTTTTATGAATAAAAAGAGTGTTTTGAGTATTTTTTGAAAAAAAAAAAATCCAAAAATTAAAAAATGTGCGTAAAAATATTTAAACATCGTAATAATGAGAATTTCAATGCTGTTTTTGAGCTTCTTTCAAAGATTACTTCAAGAAAAACATGAATAACTCACCAAAAACTTTACCAATTTAGACTGATGAGGTATCGTAGGAAAGCTTTATTCTCACCATTTCTGCTTCTTTGCTAATTAGCTCGTTCAAAGTATAAAAAAGGAAGGTAAAATAAACGAGCGTCATTCCATGTTGAATTAAGATACAATGTTGATACTTGATTAAGAAAAAATTGGGACGTGAATGAGTTGTTTTTGCAAAGAAATAAAAAGGGTAATAAGTTTAAATCGGTAAAGTTTTGGCTGAGTTATTCAAGTTTTTTTTGAACCAATGTTTGAAAAAATGTAAAAAAAACAGAATTAAAAATCTAATTATTATGATTCTGTTGAACAAATATTTTAATATTTTTATGTAGATTTTTTTCAACAAAATTCCTTTAGAAACTATTTTTATTCATAAAAAACAAAATTTTTTTAGTTTTGGAGGTATTTTCAAATCGGTCCAGCACACGTAAATCTTAATGTTTTTCCGAAATATTTTGGGAAAAGTTTTCAAATATAGGTAATAAACTTTGTAATCCCGGTGGAAAAACCGCAACTTTTTTGGTGAAGCAGTCTAATATACATACATACATATGTACATACCTCCATGGAAATATAAATATACATATATACATGTATGTAGGTACATATATGTATTTTAAATATGTATGTACATTACAATACATTAATGAGGGAAACTGTACGCGTTAACCTCTTCTGAACCACTTAAGCCACATCTTGATACATATACATATGTATGTACATACATATACATTAGAATTAATGTTGATTGATACAAAATTCATTCAATTAATATACGACCATTACATACATATGTACATATATCCATGAAAAATTCGTGCTGTTAGTGCGCGTCAGATGTGGCAATATTTCTGTCACTTTTCGGAAATCAGTTTCGCTTTCGGAAATATGTATATTTCAACTTTCTCGCGCTGCACAAGAAATTTTTATTTCCGTTGCAAGTGCTGCCAAACTAATCGCGTGTTGCCGTGTGACAGATCACGAGTTTGTGAAAAATAATAACGGATAATTTAAATAAAATATCAGCAATGTTCTTAGTTAATTATTTTTCAAACAGAAAATAATGCTTATTATAGCGAAAAGGAATAACGCCCAACCGACAAAGCGAGTAACGGTTGCATTTTTGTATCGAGAAAGATTGCCAGATTTTCATTCGCTATGTAAATTTTAGAAAATTTCGCTGCGACTCGCCTTTCGGAAACGAAACACCTCTTTGGAAAGACACTTTACATGCAACTGCTTTCTGATATTTCTCATGAACCAACGACTACAGATCACCTAATCAGCCATCGTTGTATTTGTAATCGATTTTCTGAAAAAAGTTTTCGTAGCGTTTTTGACGTTTTCCGGTTTTATTTACACCGTCTTCTACCTCTTCATAGTGATTTTTTAGCGATTGAATGTGTTTTCTGCAGCGATTTTAATTATAAATTTTGGTTTATTACATATTTATGATATAACATGAAGTGCTGTGTGATTGGAAAAAGTTTGTGCGTATGTTTGGTTTGCCAAAAGGCGTAAATTTGCGTGAAATGCATGCCACGTTTGTGGCCAGAACGTTGGCATTGAAAAATCGACCCGTGGTAATGATATGCGATTGTAAAACACTTTCAATCATGAAAACCATATTTTATGAACTTTTTTGCTGATAGTCATCAAGTTTCACTTTGTATATTTTATAATAAATACCAATTTAATCGCACTCAATCACCGCGAGTTTTTCGTTTTCTTTGTTTGTTTTCATTCTTAGACAGATGTCAAAAACGCTCAGAAATATACTTTTTTCTTGCTTCTTTGATTAGGTGATCTTGTATTTTTGGTTCATGGTTAGGTCTGACACGCTCTTTATTTGTGCTCTCACTCGAGGACAAATTCATTTCTAACATTTTATCTGCCAATTAACGGGACAAACTTCGCGCATATATACATATGTACATCGGCATAGCCAAGGAGGGAGCGGGAGCGGTGGGGGGCACTGGAAACCATTAAGCTAGCATTTCAGGGTACTATTTTTTATATATATAGGGAAAACTTTACTGCCTCCACCTGTCTACGCCCATGTACACATTCAAACACTTTAAATACTATTTATACGTTCGTATATCGTCCCGTAACTAAGAACTTTTTTACATAAAAAAAAAATAACGGGACTCATCATAATCTATCAAAAAGTTAATTTTGTATTTTTTGTTAGTTACCGCCATACATACTATCGTCGTTTAAAGCACAAAACCGCGTATCAACAAAATGCAACACCGCGTATGTGATATGCATAAATTATTTCAAAATGGTTATATTTTTTATAAAGCAATCGCTTTTCTGGCTAGTATATTTCAGGGCGAATGGCTAAAGCCAAGAGCTTGTGTGAGCAAATCCCATATTTCAGCAAATGTCAGTTATGCGGTTTTGCAGAATGATGATACGCGGTTTTGTACTTTAAACGACGATATATATGTACGTATGTATAACTATGTATAGGTATATCTACATTTTTATACAGATTGAAAATCGGCTTTTGTGCCCAGCCTCTTACATTATACATACGGTGACCAGATTTCTGTGGACAAAATTCGTTATATTTCCAAAGCATCGCATCCGAACATACAATTTTGTTGTTAGAATAAAACGGCATACCATCTTTTCGTACAGTTTTATTTAAAACAAAACAGAGAAAAAACTTGAAAAATTATCGCAAAAAACTATCACTATCCAAAAAAACATGTAAAAGTAAATTTCAAACTTTGTAGAACATTTATAAAAATTCGACGAATATTAACAAATGTTGATAAAAAATTTAAATATTTTAATCAGATTATTAGAATGCGTTGAGTATACAGTTTCAATTAAAAGCGCAAGATTGAAGTACCTTGGACTTACCGTTGATTTTTGGCGCATTTTCTTCCACACAAAATATGTTATACAATTTTTTTGTATGGAGAAAATGAGCAACACCTTCCACAAAAAGCATTTACAAAAAATCAACGGTAACTACTAAAAATTTTCACTTTGAATTGAATGGGCTACAAAACTGCATAGTCAGAATTTTTCTAAAAAATTAATTAAAAAGCTCAAAATTTTTATGAATCTTTCGTCGCCTGGGTAAAAGATTGTCGTAAGCGCAATTTTGAGGATTTCTAGTTCTAGATGCAGTTATATATTTTTAAATAAGGCCTTTCGATTGGTGTTATCAGTTTTTAGATATCTCTTTTAGTTTCCGAGATATTGACTACAACTTTTTCGATAATTTATTAAAAGTTGGTGATGCAGCCATATTAAACTAAGCAATATCTTAAAAATGGCTTTCTCCATTTTTGGATATCTTCTTTAGTTTCCGAGATATTGAGTAAAAAGTGTCGTTAATTTGGTAGAAATTTTGATCACATTTTGTCGTATTTCATGCAAAGTGAGTGCCAAATTGTGGACAAATGACGCTAAAGAAAATCTTTCATAAACTCAAAACTTATTAACAATAAACATTAAAAATTAAATAATTTAAGAATTTGGTGAACTAGTAACATTTTCAGAGACTTTGGAGAAAATTTATCTTCGCGTTTTTGAGAAATTGCATTCCAAACTTCAATCGCGATTTCCCACAAACTGCCGAAATTAACATATGTACGACAATCTTTTACCCAGGCGACGCTTTGTCGAATTTAACTAATCTTTGTACAACGTTGGAAATTTTAACTTACATGGTCTTTGTTAGATAACGAGCTACAAATATGAAAAATTGGTACACTTATATGTCCTGAGTTTTAAAAAATATTCAGCGGGACAATTTTCTAAAAATCGATACTGTCCTGCCAAAATCGCTAACGAATGGTCACCATAATTGTAATAATAATAATAGATTGGCGCTTACACATATGTTAGTGTTTGGCCGAGCTTCTCCTCCGACTTGTGGCGTTCGCCTTGATGTTGTCACACAAAGCGGAGGGACCTACAGTTTTACGCCGACTCCGAACGGCGATTGCATTTTTATGAGGAGCTGTTGTTCATGGCAGAAATACACTCGGAGGGTTGCCATTGCCTGCCGAGGGACGACCGCTGTCAAGAAAAAACCTTTTTTCTATATTTTTTTTGCGATGTTGCTTTGACCTGGTCTTCAAAAATTTTAGCAAAACGAAGAAAAATTTAACACTTTAACAGGCAGGATAAAATTAATCAATTTTGCTTAAATTTAACCAAATCGGCAACGCTGCAGACAACACTTTTGTTTACATGCTTGATGCGTTTTTAATGCTTTTGTTTTTAGTTTGAGGACACCAGTTCGTAATTCTTAAAATAATTTAACCAATTATAGTAATCGTAAGTGTCGTAAGCAAGTTACAAGAATGGAAAAAATCATGTTTACCACACTCACGAGAATCCGCGTTTTGTCAAAATGGGATGTGAGGCGTGAGGTATGTATTTATTTTGCGATTTTTGTTAATAATATAGTTGTTTGTAAAATGGGTATAATACATTTTTTATATGTAAATTATTTTTTTGTATTGAAAACATTTTGAAATTTTTATATTAGTTAGAGTTGCAACGATCATAGCAATTTCTCTTCAACAGTTCGAAAATCCAAAAAATTGCCAATGTAAAAAAATGCCTATTGTTCGGGACGCCATATTTGATCCGCCATTTTTAATTTTTGAAAATATAATATCAATGGGTAGGTTCAGAAGGCGCAGCAGTTGAGCGCAACCGTTGCTAAAAAAAACAATTGATCGTTATGCGTCTTCTGAACGGCTTGATACAGTAACATGTTGTCTCAAATGATCAGAAAAATATTACGATCGTCTAACACGCAACTGTTCAGTTGCTCAGAAGTACACAACAACGCGTTCAGAAGATGCAATCGCAACAGTTAATGAGCTGTTGCATCTTTGAAATCAGTGACGACAAAAATCTCCGGATACCATAGCTTCATAACAATCTATACATTTTTGAGGAAATCGTCCGCCATTTTGATTTTGATCATTCTTTCTTTTGCAGTGGGGCCACACACTCGCGGCTAGTTATTTGCGATGAACAGGGAAGCGCAGTTGCTCTAACCAGTGGTCTTGGCACGAATCATTGGATGGTCGGCATACCGGAAGTCGCACGACGAATTTCCGATATGGTGGAGCGTGCCAAGGAAGAAGCTGGCATTGAACAGGATGTGCGTCTAACCAGTTTGGGATTAAGTCTGAGCGGTTGCGAACAGGTAAATGAAACGTATGCCAGCTTTCATTTCATCTTTAGTACAACAACATAAATTAAGTTAAATGAAGAATAAAATTTATTGTCGCTGATTTCGTTTTATTTAGTTGAATTCCATCTCAAATTTTTATAAGAAAAAACCTTTAAAATTTCTTTTGCAGGAAGCCACAAATCGGGAGCTTGAGAAGGAAATGCACAACGCTTTCCCCGATATTTCGGAAAGTTACATAGTCTGTAGCGACACAATGGGCAGTGTTTTCACCGCTTCACCAATCGGTGGCATGGTAGTGATTAGCGGCACAGGTTCAAATGCTCTACTACGTAATCCCGATGGTAGCACATATACGTGTGGTGGCTGGGGACATTTCATGGGCGATGAGGGAAGTGGTGAGTACCAACAAAAACGATTATACACGTTATACACGGTAAAAACTTAACAGATTAAAATGACGTATTTTGGAACGATTTTTCCTCATTCCTTTCAAAGTTTTTTTAGGGATATACGTTTGTACCTCAATTTCGCGTCATCGTTTGAATATAGGCATATAGGTTGGAGGATTTTTGTTTAGGGCATAGATTCCTATGAATCTTTAAGCTATTTTCGAATGCGTAAAAAATTTACGGGGAAAGTTATTTTATGCCCATATGAAGAGATAATACTCATTATGGTCTGTTTTCAGGGTGTACCATAAAATTTACCGGATCCAACGATTAGTGTACATATTTATAAAGCCGGTCTTTTAGCTACAGAAAATAACGTCAGAGATGCCTTGATGCAACATCTGATATATGGTACATCTTAGGTTATGTTAGGTTGAAGTGACACTTAGGCCCTTGGTTTGGGCCCGTTTAATGACACGCCTTCAACGCGAATCAATTTGCAGAGTCTGCAAAATCAATAAATTTCCGTATCCCAACAGTTGTCATATCACCAAATTTCCTTCGTCTTCTCCATAATGCGAGAAATTTACACAGCATGCCTTTTAAGGTTTCAGTTACTTGTTTGTTACTGGAATTTTTCGCAAATGGCGTTATGAAAAGTCCCTAGTCTTCTCGCATGTCTGCCGAAAGCAATATGGCCTGGTAGCTAAGTCTCTTCTGTTCAGCCAAAGAATTTCCTGTGAACGTGCCATGATCCATTCCGGCCATATGAGGTTTGCAAGGAGAACAAGTACTCAGATTTTCTTCACCCAGTATTCGTTTAGGAGATGACCCTGCAGCGAGCGGTATTCGTTTCTAGCAAGTCGAAAATAGAACGAAAGTGGCCGCTCAACCAGCTCGAATGCCATCACGTTGCCCCGGTATATATGGTATTTGAAAAGTGGCCTGGAACCTATATGAGTGGACCCTGGAAAATATAAGCATAGAAGGGGATCTAGGGACTCGACTTAAGTGCTCGTATCGCACCCTACGGCGGGGAGCAGGGCCTGATACTGATTTCGTACCAAATTCTGTAGAATTTCCATGATGTTCTATTGATTTCTGACGAGTTTTTTTATGTTTGCAAAGGTTCTACTTTTAAATGTCCAATCGCAGCATAACCCAAGAAAATTCGGTAGATCTCTCGGACATATTTGTTTTCGAGGTTCCACTGAGGGTGGTTTTTCATGTTGATCTGCTTTTTAATGACCAAATCTTATTCAAAACTTTATCGCATGCCCGTAAATCGTGAATATGAGCTGTTTGGCGATATTACTGTGGAGTTTTTTGAACTCCCGTCCATAAATACATATGTATGTACATTAGACTGCATCACTCCCCATACAAAAAAATCGGTGCTATTTTTCCATTGGAATTATAAAATTTATTATATTTTAAGACGTCCACCAAAATATTTCGGAAAAATATTAAGATTTAAGTGAGCTGGACCGATTTGAAAATACCTCTAAAAATGGAATTTTATATGAATAAAAATAGTTTCTTAAACATTGTTTTTGAAAAAATCCCCTCAAATGACAAAACGGTTTTAGCTTAAAAAAATTTCATAAAAATATTAAAAAAAAAATAAAAAAAAAAATTTGAACGGAATCGTAATAATGAGATTTTTGATGCTGTTTTTTAACTTTTTTCAAAAATTGGTATAAGAAAAACTTTAATAACACAACCTAAACACTTCCGATTTAGCCTTAAGAGGTGTCATTGGAAAGGTATTTGCTCACCCTTTTTATTTCTTTGCTAATAAACTCATTCAAAGGATGACAGAGAAAGGTAGGATGAACGAATGTTATTCAAAGTTGAATTAAGATGTGTTGGTATTTGAAAAATAAAAAATTGGGATACGAATGACTTTTTTTGGACAGAAATAAAAACAGTGTGAAAATACCTTTCCACTGAGATACCTTAAGTCTAAATCAGAATAGTTTTGGCCCAGTTATTCAAGGTTTTCGTAAATCAATCTTTAAAAAAAGTAAAAAAACAGCATCAAAAATCTCGTTCTTACGATTCCGTTGAAAAGATTTTTTAATATTTTTATGCAGATTTTTTAAGCTTAATCTGTTTTGTCATCTGAGGGGACTTTTTTCAAAAAGTTCTTTAAAAAACTATTTTTATTCATAAAAAACTCTATTTTTGGAGGTGTTTTCAAATCGGTCCAGCTCACTAAAATCTTAATATTTTTCCGAAATATTTTGGTGGACTTCTTAAAATATAACAAATTTGGCAATCCCGGCGGAAAAACTGCAACTTTTTTTGGTGATGCAGTCTAATGTACATGTATCCGTATACCTTTGCTAATCTGTTTTTTTTTATTCCTATATGGAAGGCCACAGACTACGTCTCATCTAAGCCGATTTGGATATAGCGGTGGTTAGAAAAGAAATACACCATGCTGATCACATTTTCCTCTTCGTATTAACTGGGGTTATGTCTAGGGTTTGTTTCTGTTTTTTTTTTTTTTTTTGTTATAGAGGTGTGGTTACTGCCGGTGGTGCTTTTGAATAAGCTAGCGCTAAGAATGAAATAAAACTCTCCCAGGCGACCAACTGATCTGAAGATCTCTCATAGTCAAATTCAAACATTTATAATGCCTTGGAACCAACCCACCTATCTTATAGTAAGTATTCGACTTTAAGCAATGTCTGAACATAAGAATCCCTTTAACCGCGGTATCTGCGGTTGTTTTTTCACTACTATAATCGACTTGTGGAGCTATGCTTAGTGGAAGCACAATTCAAATTTATTTCTCAATATACATACATACATACATACTTAGTTCTTCGTAAAACTAAATAAGCCATATTAAGATTAATTCTGATTTCTATTTTCTTCCACCTCAGCCTTTCACATTGCCCACCGGGCAATGAAAATTGTCTTCGATGATATTGACAATTTGGAAAAATCCCGTTATCCCATCGATCGTGTCTGGGAACTGATCAAGTTGCACTTTAACGTCGACACACGTTTCGATTTACTGCCACATTGCTATGCCAAATTCGATAAGCCATTTTATGCGAGCCTCTGCAAGAAGATTGCCCATGCTGCCGATCAAGACGATGCGCTCTCTATGTCATTATTTAACGAAGCTGGCCGTTGTATTGCGCGTAGCATAGCAGCGCTAACGCCCAAAGTACAAACGGAATTGGTCAAAACCGGCGATCTCAGCGTGGTTTGTGTGGGCTCCGTTTGGCATAGTTGGCATTTGCTGAAGGAGGGCTTCGAGCATGAAATGCATAAACATGACATACCATTCGATTTGAAATTGGTCACCATAACAAAGAGTATGGCATATGGTGCCTGCTATTTGGCCGCTGACGCCATCGACCACCAATTGCCGCGCAACTATCTGGACAACTTTGACGTCATGTATCACTATCGTACGAAGGAAAAGACAACGAATGGGCTTGGCAGCAGCAGCAGCAGCAATGGTTGTCAAAGTATTCCATCGGTGGAAAGCATTGCAGTGCAAGCTTAGATAAAAGCTCTGAGTCTCGAAAAACTACGTGAACACATTATAGGTACATAAATAATTAAAATAAAATTAGTATCACTTCCATAGCTTAAAATATATACATATGTACGTCCTGATTAGTAGCTCTGAATTCCATAGATTAATTTAAACAAAAGCATACAGCATAGGTATGGTAGGGAAAGGGCGTATCTCACATCGTCGCTGAAATGCAAAAAAGCTACAACTAACTAAATTGTTTTGTTGCATAAAACGATGTGGGAACTTTTAGTTTGATGAAATGCATCATAATCGATCCGAAAGAGAATTTTGGATTTTTAGTTAGTTACGGTATTTTGTATTTCAGCGGCGTTATGAGTTACGCCCTTTACATACTATACTTACGATATATACTATATACTATATAGCATATAGCATTACATATGACATCGTGTAGTGAGAAAATTGAAAGCATAGCCTTAGTTATAAATAAATACAAATGCCATTTTTAATAAAAAAAAATAAATAGAATTGTTTGCTTTTTATGCTGCTGCGCAACGTTTAACAGTGAATTTTATAAATTAAGGTTACTACGCCATGCCTCCAACAATAACGATAAGAAAGAATGTGATTACTGCAACAAGAATTCAACCACTTAGCACAAGTGCATTCATATCTAAATACGTGTCCCGCTGTGGGCGTGGAAGTGCACTTGAGTGATTAACTAGAACTCTTATCCCGGTACTATGTATTTTATTTAGAAACCAAGTATGTAAAAATACATTCTTATATATGTTCATTAATTCATACATATGTATGTATGTATATTAGGTTGGTCCTTAAATGTAGGAAGCAAATTTTTACATCAGATTTCCTAAGCCTCATCCCCTACGACGATGCTACTATAGCCGAAGATATCACATATAAATTTTGGCCCGGATTGGAGAGGGGTGTTTTGGGTATTAGATGAAAAAAAAAATTAATTTTAATTTTTTGAGTCTACATATAAAGGCATCTGTACTTTCCTCCCTTTGCGACACGCCTTAACTGTCTCCAATCGAGACCAAAATTTATATGTGATATCTGTCACCGTGGTATTACCGATTGAAGGGGTTAGACTGAAAAAAAAATCATTAATTTGATTTTTTAAGGACCACCCTAATGTATATACAGTGCCGGTAAAAATAATAGCACTGTGAGGTACTATGAGGTCTATCAAAGGAAAACTCCAAATAATTTTACTTCTAGTATCTTTTTATTTCTCTAACAAACTTATGATTTTATTCCACACTCTAAATGAAAAAAAATAAACTTAATTTAATGCATCGCCAAATTTTTTTAAGTATTTATATGGAAGTATTCAAAATATGGCGGTAAAAAAAAATAGCACTGAGAATTAGTTATGCCCTTAAAAACTAAAATAAAATATAAACCCTTAATTTTTCATTTAGAAGTGTATGTACATAAATATTAGGCTCCAGATTAATACTTAGTAGCATGTCCTTTATTTTTAATAACGGCCGCACAACGTCTTGGCATGGAGTCAACAAGGTCCTGATATTTCTTTTTTGGAATCTTGCTCCACTGGTTGGTCTGGCATCATGAACTGCCTTCTTGACCTCAGTCCAGAGGTTCTCAATTGGATTGAGATCAGGCGACTGCGGAAAGACCCACCTGCTGAAAGACCCACCTTAACGGCATTTCCTCTTCGGCGTAAGGGTACATCACTTACTCTAATATTCTTACGTATACATATTGATCCATGATTTCTTTGATCCAATATATAGGGCCTACACCATTGTAGGAAAAACAAGCCCACACCATTATACTAGTACCTCCGTGTTTAAGTGTTTTTGTAGTGAACTTGGGATCAAATTCAGTTCTCTGGGGCCTCCTAATGTAGTCTCGACCACCTTTGCCACCATAGAGCACAATTTTGCTTTCATCCGTCCAAAGAATGTTCCTCCATTTCCCTACTGGCCAGTCCAAATGATCTTCTGTAAACTTCAGACGCTGTTTCAAATGCTTACTCATTAATAAAGGAACCTTTCTGAGAGTGCACGACTTTAAACCATTCTCTCTAAGCCGGGAGCGAACTGTCTCTACACATGCCATGATATTAAGCTCCTTTCTAAGTACAGTTGCTGGCTTAAAAGGGTCTTTTTGGCTTTGCCGAATAAGCCGTCTGACCAGTAAGGGTGACATTCGGATCATTTTGTTGGAACAGCCAACTGTACGGCCCATTTCCGCATAAGTTTTGCCTTGAGAAATTAGTTTTTTTATAATTTCACGTTTTTCGGCGCTGTAATGTTTCCCACGTCCCATAGCTATTCAAACAATTTACAATCATAGACGGCACAAAAACTGATGAAGGGATAGGGGCAGGAATTTTCGGTCCCTGGGGCTAAGATGTCCATTCCCCTGGGCAACTACCCTTGTATATTTCAATCGGAGGCTTACGGCATCAGTGCTTGTGCGGAAATAGTTCTGCGGGACTTGAGGACCTTTTGCGCTTCTGCATTTTATTGAAAATTGCGTTGATTGCTCTGAGAAAGAGAGCAACTATAGAAGGTTATCCCGAGGATTTTCGGATTGTTCAATGTCGGAATTAGTACGCCGTTAACGTGAGTGCCTAAGTGTAACCTCACCTCTTTCATCCAGGTGGCGAAAGTGGTTGCTGAGCAGTCTGTAGGCTTGTTTCACTAAAGAAGAGAGAAAGTGCGGAGACATAAACATTTACTTTTGAACACAGGTCAATAATTCCGTTACCGGACACCAATATTGAACAATCGTAAGCATAAAAGATGGTCGAAACGCCCTCTGGTGGTTAAGGAAGCTAGGAGCTACAAATTAAAGATAAGCGGGACGAGTACCCCAACCTTTGAGTCCCCTGCTTAATTTTTTGGGGTTTTGAAGCTTGATACCTGAGGATGACTGGACGAATGTTCCACTGACCACTCAATGTAGCGTTAAATGACAAACAGTGGCAAACAGAAGTCATGCTGATGCTTAGCTGGAGTCAAGTTGTACGAGAACTGCGGGAGTAACAAGGTCTCTGGTGTCTTTGATCCGGTGGAGAGGGGTGTTATCAGGCTATTAGACTCCCCATTGTGGGCAGACTTCCCCGGCCTAAGAAGCGGGACCTTGAGACGAGACGAGAGGAGAGTAGCCATAGGCAGTTTGAGGACCTTGGTTTTGTAGTCTACATACTTCCGCTGGACCCGTTCTTTCAGCAACAGCATGTATACTTCATCGTAGTCAATGGCTTTTGAGACTTTTGCCTTCCCGATGGCCACCTGAACTTCGCCGCCGGTAAAAACAAGAGACGCATTTTGTCCTGAAGTTTGCGCTGGCTCTGTGTACCGAAGAATGCAGCGTGTGAATTGTCGGCTAAAATAGCTCGCATATCCCTTCGGGTCCGACGAGGCCTGATGGTTTTGCTCGGGTTGAACACAGACCTTATGGCCGACAATAGCTTGGTCACCTCGAAGCAGTTTGCAAGTCTTCAGTTGTTCGTCCCCTTTCTCCTTTTCTTCCCGAATCACCAAATGATACGGGGACCCGAGGCATCAAGCGCGAGCTGGGAAATTGAGGCGGGGTTCCGATATGCGTTCGCCAATATGAACGTCTGTTGGTGCGGTGGGAGCGGCGAAAATGCTCTGGGTAACTTCCGAGAACAGGGTAAAGGGCCACGGAGGGAGGTCGCAGTGCTCATGTCTCATAATAATAATAATAACTTTCGCGAAGCCGTACCAGTCAACTTTGCTAAAATTGATGTACAGCGGCAGTTTTATCGATAGAGATGTCTATGGGTAGGGGATCAGACGGTAGCGGCAACATAGTTATGCTTTTTACTGGACCTAGCTATTGTTATGTCGAGGGAGCTGCTACCCATAATCCTGGAAGGTTGGATCGTCGAATCAACAGACCGTGGTTGGGTAAAACCCTAGTCAATCCGTTACGTAGAAATTGCCGTGTTGGGAACGTTCATTGTTGGTGTTCACCCCTGCCTGGTTATCGGGCCATTTAGTTTTATTCAGTTTACAAAAAAAAAAAAAAAATACAATGGAAAATAATAATTTTTAACCAGGTAACTTAATATTTACATTTCTCATTCCCTTCCCCCCTTTGGAAATTTAAAACACATTCGCTTTGTTAGAAAATGTGTAAAACGTTTATTTATCAGCATTTTTAAATATATGGAATATTGGTTTGTCTTCTGAAACATATATTAAACTTTCGTAAATGCGATTGTTAGCGCGAGCATAGTTTTTCATTTTCAATTCTGATCTGCGAAAATGCAGCTTAAACAATTCCATACAAGCGAAATTACTGAATACAAATTTTTTGAACTTGTTTTTCTTGCGCCTTAAGGGTTCTACTTAATATATGTAAATATTCGGATATTGTTGTAATTATTGTAAGCATTGTCTGCTATTTAAAGCCAAATACAATTTCATGCCTTGTTGGTTTTTGTATATAGTCTTTGGCCTACATATTCTTTTAATCAATCAAACATAAATACATATTTATTAGATTTGAATTTCAAACGCTTCAATGCTACAGCTTATAATTTGAATAAATAAATACTTTTGCGAAGTACATATGTATAATAAATATTTTTGCTTAACACATATGTTTTATGGAGTTGAATATTGGAAAAATTGTTCATTGTATGCGTTTCTAAAATTTTGATTACATATTTCATATTGAATTGAACTTTAGTTACGAAGCAACGAATTCTACTGCTTAAATAATACATACATACATATTATAAATTCAATAAATGTACTTATAAGTGTAGCTAGAATACCATTACAATAGTTTATAATAATGTTAATAATAGATAGAAGAGACATTATATATCTAGAGTGCATTCGTTTAATTATTTGTCATACTCTGACGCAATTTATTCGGATCTTGGTAGTGTGACGAAATCATTGTGGGATGCTGTGGTGGCGGAAAGCAGCGCACGTGCTCCACATTGGAACCCTCACCATCTCCACCTTTGAGATATTTATTGAGTATAGCAAATATTTGTGAGTTTAATACTTGAAAACGGCGTATGCGGTCAACCATGCGTTTCAGTTTCTGTAAATTGTTAAACAAATATTTGTACATATGTATGAAAAAATTTTGGATTTACATTGTTTATACTCTTCTCTACTTACAATTCCCTTCACATCCTCATCTTTGCCATCAACGCGTTGCACACGCAAAATATGATAGCAAAAATCCAAAGCCTCAAAACGTCGCTGCTGTCCCAGCAGCACAATCATTGCGCAACCAGCCCAATTTAAACCCTCGCCGAAGAGCTCTTCAATTGTGTATTCCGTACCGCGTACTGGTATGCAGTAGACAAATTGCAACGCTGACCACAAACGATGGAACTCCGAGCATTCGTCTACGTGTATGATGCCATTCGCTGGTGGTGGTCCACTCCACACTGGATCATCCAAATAGCTTTTAATACGATTTAGTATCACCTCGAAAATGCTCAAACCACAGCAGAGACGTTCGCGTGTGAGTAAATCACCCTCGCGGGCAATCATTGCTTGCTATAACGAAAAAAGCAATCGAATAAACTATGCAAATTTAGAACAACGTGTTTGTATGAATGCATGCTTACTTTCGCATTGCCAATTTTTTCTACATTCGATACGATCTGCAAATTTGCAAATTGTGCCTCCAAGCGCTTCTGCTTTGCTTCGGGCTTTTCATTTTCTAAAAAAAAAACAAAAACAAAAATAACATAAAACGTTTACATAGCTATGTAAGTACCTTTGCAAAATGGTCGCGGGAATATATTTTGGAACAGCGCCGCATGTAGCAAATCACATACTTCTTCCTGTGATAACGCCTGCTCTATAAGCAAGCAGAAAATAATACAATTTCCTAACTCACGGAACGACTGAAACAGATCGGTTTTTGTATCCGGATACTGCACAATATCAGTGAGATGCGCTTGGTAGTAGCTCAAGACGCCTGGCGAGCCATATTCGCAACGCGGCAATTTGCAAGATTTCGGCATTGCACCCATTAAGGTTTTTGTAAACTGTAACAAGGTGCCTTGTATAAGTGGTTTAACAATATCCTTCAAAATAATGTCCATGACCACCGCTATGCCCTGATAGCCGAGCAGACGACACATTGCATGGAAATGTGGCGCTCCAATGAAACCAGTATACTGGCCATATTGTGTAGAGTATGCGGCATTCAACTGTTTTGAGCCCCACAAGTAGAAATGTGCCATCTGTGGTGGCTTTTCACGTTGTATGGGCTGCGATGAGGCCAAATTCACCTTACTTCGGACAAATCTGAGTAAAATAAAAATGTCATAATAAAAATCAGGACATATTGATTTAAATTAATTTTAAAATTTGCTACCGATTCGTTGCTGCATTGTAGCAATAGTTAACCAAAAAGTCATAATTCAGCTCAACAAACACATGCAAGGTTATGCGGCCATAAGGCGCCAATACGTTGTGATTTGCTTCTTTAACCATGGCATCAAAATTATCCAGTGCCAAGTGTTTGCTAAGTAATTTGTGACAGATGCGATTGGCTTCTAAGAGACCTTCGAGTTCCTGTTTAGAGACACATTAATGATAAATGTGTTATTTAGAATTTTTCTTAGTAGTTAATCAAATGTTACTCACCACAATGGCAGTTATATCATTTCCTTCAAAGCGACAGATTGCCAATTCAACACTTTTGTGCATATTCGCATTGATACGCTGATTTATGAGTTTATTTAAGTCAATAGAACGACCTTTGGGAATATATTTAAGTTTGCTTATTTATATTAAAAAATACGTATATAATTTTTGAAAACTTACCAAGTAATTGCACATGCCTTTGCTTCAGCAGCGTTTCATAGCGATTATTGCGTGGATACGAGTGGAAATTGAAGCCTAAAACTTCGCACTCCAGACGAAAACGTTTATCAAGAAAAATACTATAACAAAAATAATTAATCGCCGCAATTTTCAAATTAATTTCCTAGGCGACCTACCTGCCTGCCAACTGTTTGTAATGCGCAAATATTTGTTCGCTTAACTTATAGACAAATTGATCAAAACACAAATTGACTTCTGCCTCTACTTCATCATAAAGGAATTGTTTACGAAACACAGTTAGGGCATAGTGTGCTGAGTCATTGTACAAGTCCAATGGATATAAAACAAATCTGCAAAAAAGGATGCAACAAAAATGTTTGTGTGTGCACTTTTATTTCTTATCAACTCACTCCATCATTGAAGGCTCCTTCGTTTGCAATATGTGATCAGTCAATATCCACGGCATAGACATCTCAATGGGAAACTGTATACGCTTCTCCATGGTAATCAAGTCTTTGCACTCCTCATTGTGCTGATGTTTCACCATACATTTGTTCACCTTGCGTCCCATTGTCATTTCCAAATAAAACTCACGATACCATAATTGCGAAAGATCGCAGCACTTTTGAAGTGTGTCACTGAAGTTCAGCAGATAGCTCCAGTAGAACGAGGTTTTGTGAAAAGTGTCAATTTGCATAAGACAATTGCCGTCGATGTCCTTGCGCAACGTACGTTTGCCACCACTTTTATCAGCAATCAATGACTCCAGCATAGTACGAACCATGTAAAGTTGCGTGGAGGAAGGTCCGACATTCAAGCGTGGTACTTGAATACGAAAACCTGGATCAGGATCCTTCTTACCCTTTGCAGCTGGATCATCTAGCGGCTCATGACCTTTCTGCCAATCAGCAGCAGTCTCTCGTACTGACATTATAATACTGCGGATTAAATCCTTCTTGTTTTTTACCGCCTTGCGCATAGGTTCACGCAACGTCAATTGCACGAAATCTTGTAGCTCGGCGTATATATTGCGGCGTATTGCTTCGCACAGTACGGTTTCGATGCGCGCCATTAATACCTGAGGAGAAATTTATGTGCGACTGTTCAAAGAAATTTTACAAATCAAACTCTACCTGTAATCCCTTAATCATTGCAATTACTTCTATGAGCGCAAATTTTTCTTCAGATGTGTAATTATAACGTGTAGCTCGCTCATATTCCTCCGCCTCAACGGGACATTCTTTGTTTTGGTGATGGTCAGTGGGATGCAGCAGCTTCCACGAGTACAATTCGGTAACAACGCTAGTCCACTCCGACAGCAATTGTAGGCCACGCAGCGCCAAGTCAGAGGTAGCACGATTTTCAGCATCTGTCGGATTTTCTTTTACTGTTGTGGTCACTTCGTTGGTGTAGCGTGCTAACTCTGATATGTACTTAACGTGATCTTCGCGAATTTGTGGCAAATGTACCATTAAATCTGCTTGGGGGCTAATTGCATTCGAGCTAGACAAAGGCCACTTGCTAGTATCCAAATGCTTGCTTCGTTTAATGTAGTTAAAAGGTGCAATTTGCATATCACCAAATAACGGCACCACTTCCAAATTTTTGAAAATTCGATCTATACGATCCAAGCGTATTTTTTTCTTTTGATCTAATTTATTTATGTTACAGGCATCACTGTCCATAAGGAAAAGTCCAAACCCCATTACTTTAACCAGCATATGCTTTTCCTCAGGCGTCAAATACATTTTCGTTTCAAACATGTGCACACAAATGTTTACAACATCTGAAAGCAAATCTTCGTAGCCAACGATTTTCTCGAGCGTATCTTTCACTGTATCACGTATTTTGTTCTGTGTTGCAAGAAACATGGATAAATTTTGTGATTCCTGCAATGTGTGTGAGTCTGACATGACTTTCAGGAATTGGGCAGCGCGGCGATATGTGCTGTAATCATTCTTTACACTCGATTTCATGTTCTTCAATTCATCCAACACAGCAAACATGTTTATGAATTTTCCTAAGGTTAACAAATATGCTTCCGATACGAAGTCCTTGCGTTTCTCTGCATGACACAGGCGCTTCACTTCACCAGAAAACGCTTCAATAGCCTTTCGCTGTAAAAGAATTCGATTGAAAATTTTTGTTTGAAATACACCTTCCATCAATATTTGGCAAATATACATACTTGGAAATACATAAAATTAAGTAATTTGTTGACTTCTGGTGCTAAAACTTCCACGGTCTTTTCATAAATTTCTACTCGATTGGGTTGCTCATTGGATTTTGGTTGAGGTATTGCGCGCGAACAGCAGCGCCAAGTGTAAAGCATAACAGCATGTTTTTGTCCCTCATCAAGCAAAACATTCTGCGTAAGATAAAATTATAAAAATAATTTATCATCAAATGTACATACATACATACGTACATACAGACGTATGTAACTGATAACTTCCTTACCAGATTAGCATGTGTTGTCGCTTCTTCTATATATTTTGCTATGCCCGTTACAAATCCATTACGATCCTCAAAGTTTGTATCAAAGTTTGCCTTGTATATAATTGAACATGGTTGCGCTTCAATGCAAGGCTGCTCATCGGGTAATGACAGCTCGTCTAGCACTTCCACATTGGATAACGCATCGGCCAATGTGATCTTTTCTGTCATTTTGCAAAGTAACTTACACTGAAACGAGGAGAGATAACAAACCATATTAGAGCAATGATGCAAGCAATGATGCTAAGCGCATTGAGTGCAACAACTCTAACAGCGCAAAAATCATCGATTGGAAACTGGGCGGGTCTCGCGTCGGCCTATAAGACAAGTGTTTACGTTGCTGCAGCTAGTACTTGCACTTCTTGTTTGGGGACAAGCTTATAACTTCGTACATACAAACGTTTTCGTTTTATGGGAACTAATCTGCTTATTGCATTTCATGCATGTGTTCTCCCCAATTTTTACTCACATTAAATTGTCGAAAATTGTTATTTATTTACGCGACTGCCATTTGACGTGAAAGCGAAGAATTGATAAATTTTTGACACCATGACACACACCCACAATACGTATGCGTCAAATCAGAAAATTCAAACTGACAATGGTTGTGTTCATTGCAAGGCTATTACACTGCGAAAAAAAGCTCCAAGTTTTTGTATGTATGTATAAATCCAATTATATGTTGGATAGCAAGTAATTTCGAAAAGTGTGTCGAACTCAGTCTTGCCATCTTTTGATTTTCAAAAAGCACCAAAGACTTGGAAAAAAAGCGTTTTACCACACTAAAAGTACCAAATTTTTTTGAAACTAGGGATGCTTTTTTCATAACATAATACCGAAGTACTGCACATTAAAACTGGGCATGAATCACGTATGACGACAATCGTCTGAACGATATCGAGTCGAGATTGTCTTGCTTCATAAAAATCAAAAATTGTTTGATCGTTTGTGCGATATCGTCAACTCGATTCCAGTTTTGCTTCACGTAACAGTAAGGCTTTCTGCACATTGGTCGTCCAATTATAGTTGCTTCATCGTCACAATCATGATGCAACGATTACATGACTAACTACACTTTCGCACACTCGGTTGTGATATTTCAATTCATTTGGCGTCTAAAAATTCACTTGGAGCAGGTATTTTCTGTTTTTCTGGTTGATTTTTTCGCGAAATATTTATAAAAACCTGGAATTTTTTAAATATAGACTGCCCTGCAACAATTCTAGACATCATTTTTCATTAATATCTCTTCTCTTCTTTTCCTGAAATGTGTTTTGTGCATACAATTTCGTCATATTATATTTGGGGTATTCACTACGGTGTCGTAAGTGTCGTATTGTTCTATGTCGTAATTTTAAACGCCTAAAAATATATTAAGGGGGTTCGCAAATCCATCAAAGTCATATTATGCATTTTCGCAGTGTTGAAAAATAGTTGGTTGTGGCTTAAAGTTCTCTAAACATTTGTTTAGGCTTTTAAAGTTTACGACATACAACAATACGACACTTCCGCCACCGTTGTGAATCTCTCAATTTATTTATATATTTATTTATTAACGCTCATATTTATTGAATTTTAATGCAGTTATCCACTTTTTAATAATTTCCACAGATTTTATGCAAAAAATACTAATTTTTATGCAATTTTAATGCAAATATTAACTTTTTAAAGTTTTTAGGGGCGATTAATTGAATCAAAATTTGGCTGTCACCAACTTCATTGCGAGCGCTTAGTTGAAATGCCGTTCACACCAGGCGATTGTTGCTTTCAACTAATAGTTGCCTGTAAAATCGCCCCATGTAACATCGTATAAGGAAAACCCGAGTACCCAATGCTAATTGAATTGCTCAATGAACACCGGCTTATTTACGCGCTTACATATTGAATATACTACTAAAAGCTGGCATACTTTTAGGATCACATTGTCGATTTATCCACTCGTGTTTTTTCTTCGCTTATGTTTGCAGCAAAAACTTAGATCGAGTGCATTATTCAATATCAGAATTCTAAAATATACTTTATTTGCTAAAATCGTAAGACTTGATGGAATATCATTTACAAATCGGGCCTATTAGTTTTAAGTGAAGATAAGTTAATTGTCTAAGTAAATAAGTGAAAAATGGCAAAAAATAAAAGTACTGTCTACCTTGGTTTTGAGGATGAGGAAGTCACTGGCAAACACGGATCCATATTAAACAGTACGGTGAACAAAGTTGGTGGAACACCGGTATGTACGACACTGTTTAGATGATTGTGTAGTATTAAACCAAGCATAAAGGTCAAAGTGATTCACCTTTTGCCTTAAGTGTTTGCCCAACGTCGCTGTTTCCGCTCCATAGAGTCTGGGCTTTGCGACGTGATGCGCTGCGCTGACGCATCATTTACAAAATTAATTAAAATTGATTTTTTTTTGTTGGTAACATATCTTTATCTGTATCTTGCAGGACTGGCCCTCTGGTGAGATAAAAGTGCCTTCGTGCCCGCTATGTGGCACAGCACGCCCGCTAATTGTGCAGCTATATGCACCATTGGAGTTATCGAAATTTCATCGAACCTTATATGTTTTTGGTTGCTTAAACCCGGCTTGTTCTCAAAGCTCCAAGAGTTGGCTATGCATACGTACACAGCATCTAGACACACCAAGTGAAGCAGAACTAATAAGCGCAGTGCCGCCACCACTAACAGCAGGTGGCGGTGGAGGAAAGAAAAAAAAGAATAAGCTAGCATCAAATGCAACGCAGCCTCAAAAAATTACTTGGTGCAGTGGTGCCGATGATTGGGGCGAAGCAGGGGAGGAGAGTATTGCAGCCTCCGATAATGGTGTGGAGCGCATGGATACAGGCGCTGATGAGTTACATCATCAAAACGAAGAGAACGGCAACGTAATTGGAAATAATGATAACTCACCCTTTTGTGGCGAGCACTTACCGCAGGTCGACTTAGGCAACAGTGATGTTGATGAAGATGATGATGACGAAAGCAATTCGATGGATAACGAACTAGTATATGGCTTTGGACAACTCGATATGCATTCACCGCAAAAGGTAGTTGAAGATCCCAACGCCAACTGTGCTGCTGGTAATGCGGCTGCCGCAGCTGCTATGGATGGTGGCGCAATGATGGGCTTCGGCGGTGCCACTGCTACCATTTGTGCCGAAATTGAAGGAGCTGAGACAGATGTAGTACTCGTGGAGACGCCCCTAAAGCCAGAACGTGACTTAATTGCACTCCTGAAGCATACTGCAACGCCTGCGGCACTCGGACCCCTTGCCAAGACATCAGATGTTACTATTAAGCCATTCTTCATCGCGGTGGATTTAGAGCAGCGGCATAAACTTAGCGAATTTGAAAACTATGGTGGTGCGCTATCGGCGGATCACATACGTGATTTATACCAAGAGTATAAACGGCAGGATGAGGCGGCAAATTCGCCAAACGGGCTTGGCGCATGTGGTGGAGCAAGCGGAGAGGGGCTAGGTGCTGCTGGAGATGAAAAAGAAGTTTACGAGAAAACTTTGCCGGCGCATGGTGATATAATTTTTCATCAATTTGTTAGTACTATACAACAAAACCCCGGTCAGATAATAAGGTGAGAGTATAGCTATTAAACTGTATGTATATAGGGCAGGCGCATATAGCGCCACGAAAAAGAGAGGAGCCTATCTATAAATATAAACAAATTGAGGAGAAAGGAGGAGCTCTAAATAATAAATACGTCCCTTTACTGACATTTCATTGCACCTACTTGATGCTACCATTATGGTAAAAGAGACGTAAAGGGGCGTGCCTCGGACTAATTACCATTTCAATTCCAGTAATGCATTTCAAGCTATACCGCAATTTCTTATTTATTTTTTTTTATGCCTGTTGGGCTACTCTGGCTCTCAAGGCCTTATATGTATGCATATCAAAAGTTTTTTTTTAATAAAGGGCTATGGAAGTTTAACTTTATGTTTATACTGTATTTGATATGCTTATGGTAGAACTAAAATTTAAAATTTAAAATTTCCATCCCCACAGGTATTCACGTGATACACTACCCCTATTGATGGGACCACTATCCGAAGCAATACCAAAGTGCGCGAACTGCAATGGCGAGACCATATGTGAAATTCAAATCCTTTCCACACTCATACCGAAATTACGTTTACAGCAGAATAGCGATCCGGTACCCATCGAATACGGCAATGTGCTGGTGTTTACATGTCTCAAATGCTGTTGGGATACACCCGATAAGATGCGCTATGAACGAGTCATTGTACAAGCCGAGCTGTAAACAATAAACAACAGAGAATCCTAGTATCTGGCGAATATGCTTGAAAATTATATCGCACACGATCTTCAAAAGTTACTTAACTCAAAATCTGGCATTTTTGAAATTATGCACTAAAAGCGTACACAGAGCTTTTATTTACCTTGCAGCATTAGCTGGAGTAAGTTTTTGTTATAATTTATTGAAAAAACCTAAGGTCAAGTCTCCCTTGCCCATATGATTAGCATGTGCTAAGAAATAGTTTTTCGCATTTTCTGACGAACGTGTAATTTTGAGTTGTGACTCTTTTGAAGACTGTGTGCGATATGTTTAGCTTACACTTGAATCGAACAAAAGCACCCGCGAATTTGGGTACAATGACATTACATTCAAACTATCAAAGTGTTAAATTATCAAAGTATGTACCTACATAGATGCGTTTACAGAAACTACTTCAATTATAAAGATATAAACATGAAACACCCTTTACTTACACACATACATACACAGATACTATATTATTAGTCCAATCGCTACAATAAACGATGGACTTTTTAAACTACTTAAATGAACCAACAGACCAAAAGCTTATTTACCAGCTAGAGATTTTAAATTATAGTCTGCAGTAACTTGGGTAAAATAATTGAAAACTTTAAGCATATGAGTAAGAAAACAAGGATTATTAGATAATAGGTTTCTCTCAGAGTTAGTTTTAAGAATAATACGAGGCTTGTAACTTTCTATTCAATCGATTTTTATTTAATTTAGATTTTATTTATTTAATATTTATTTATAAAAAAGACTTCAGATAGAAACAAATTTTTTCACGGACACAGATTGCAGTGTGTAAGTATCTTTCATTGGCTTACTACACACATTAATACAATGTGTACGCATTTAGTTATTGTTGTAAATTTAACTTCTTAAGTAAATTAATTAATTATTAAAACTAGTATTGTATTTTATTTAAATTAATTTTGAAGCTAGGAATAGAAAGGCTTAATTGAAAAAAATGATTTCAAGAAAAAATTTAATAAATAAATGGTATTAAAGTAAAGTGGAAATAAAAGAAGAGAAACTAACAACAGTTGTTTTTGAAATGATATTGAGCCTGGGTCGCTCTACGCCAGCCCAAGTGGAATTGCTTGGACAGAATCAAGTTAGGGAACGTACCCATACTACGTGACCCGCTCATGGGGGCTCAGGGGGATCTCCAAAATACCACGCTTGGTCACAATAAGGGGCGGTGGGCTTAGGCTTTTATCATGTAGTCAATAGCCTCTAAGGAAATCTAGTGTTTTCTCGAGCTACATTCAAATATGGCGCCCACGGTTTGAAGCTTTTTAAACTCACAGGACTTTTGTTTCTATAAATTAAGTACTGGTTATGATATATTTTGACGTAAGTTTTATCTTGACAATATGTTTTTCCACTTGTAATTATAGGTGTGCATGCACTCCTGGGTCACGCGCCAAGCGCCGTATTAATAAAGACAAATACATATAAACCAAATAAATGTCTCGGAATATACTACGCTCGGTCACCGAGGGGGGAGGGGGGGTTAAAAATTGCAAAAAGTGGGTCACGAAGTATGGGTACGTTCCCTTAGCTAGTAGCATCATACCATCATATACATATTCTTCCCGACACCTAAACATAAATAAGAAACATCGTTTGTGCTTTTTAGGAAATATTGATTTATTAAATTAAGCTTTAAATCTAATCGTCTCCTGTTTGTAACTAAATACATAGCTCGCTTAATTCAACTGAGTCTTTAATTAAAATTTTTTACAACCGTTTTCCTAAAAGTCCCTGTTTATATGTTAAGTTATTTTTATGATAAAATTTATTAATTTTTTCTTATTATTCAAAAGCTAGCAGTTTACCATAAATCAAGCTCCTAAACGAAACAACAATAATAATTTAAATGCAATGGCTAGTTTTGTCTTAATTATAATTATTTAATTAAAAGTTCGTTGCTAAATAGTATGCGTTAGTGGCGGGCAATATTTATGCAACGGTAAGCGAATGCTTGAATCTCATTTTATTTAGTTTTTATACAAAAATGCAATAATATTCAATGCTAATTTTACCTTGTGAAGCTCCTAAGCAAAACACAATTTTAATTTTAATACTCGTGGCCTGCCTATTCGATTATTTCAAAACTAGCTCTGCTTATCTTTTCATTCATTATCGCGGTTTATTGGGATCATACTGTTGCCATTTACGATGACTTAGTGTATTGAAGTCGTCGCAGTGGATCGCAATATCGTGCAGGTACTTTGAAAGTTTCAGGAGCTCTTTATCTGTCTGACGACTTAAGTGTGCCTGCCGAAAGGGTCGTACGCGTAAGCCCGAGCGTGGGTTCATCAGGAAGTTACGTTGTATATCATCGAACATGATGGTGTTTTTGGAACTGTATTGTGGATAAATACCCCAAATTAAACCTAGTGGCTTTACATCTACGACGCCACGTTCGATAGTGTACACCGAAATCATGGCAGTAGAGTCCAAATAGAACATTATTTTATAATTGGCATTATTGCTGACGCCCAGCAATTTCATTTTCTCTTCAATCCAACGCATACCCGTGGCAGACCAGATGACAATGTCGTAATGCTCGTAAGCAGATTCAAGGAATTCATGTAAGTACGGTCGCATTAGTTCCGAAGCAGTTTCAGCGGGAGATCGATGGTCAAAAAGTGTGTAATCTATGTCGAGTACTAAAAGCTTTTTACCTTCCCGCGGAGGATTAATCTCTGTAATTTTATACTCCCTAACCCGGCGTTGCACTTTCGCTAAGTATACTGGTGATTTTTCTACCAAATCCTCTTCTTCGGCAACATCAAAATCATCTATCACCTCAGCCATTTCTTCGGGCAGCTGGCATGCAACCTCAATAGCAGCCTCGGTAGAACCTACCATCATAAGCTTGAAGTTTGGTTTCAATTCCAGGGCACATAGCTTGATGTCATCTGGCGCTACTTTGCCTATAAAAACAAAGCCCGTTATGTTTTAGACACATCCTGCATAACGGCAGTGACAGCGATCAACTTACCTTTATATTTGAGATTTATCAATTTTTGTCGCTCGGGCCGCACCTGTGTGAGTTTGAAGATTTCATGACGGAGCACGGCCACCGTATCCTGATCAGTTAGGTCTGTTATGGGATACTCCTTACCACTCCATTTTACAATGATTGAGGCCTGGCGTATCTCGTTGATCCTTTTGGAAGTTGATGCTTCTGGCTCGGTTGCCATTGCGAATTGCAATTTATTGCCAATTCCGTGCACCGGGTTGAAATACAAATCCACAGCAAAGAAACAAAAGCAACGAACAGAGTTGCCAAATTCGCCGAAGTTCAATCGATGAGTATACTCATAAAATACGACATAAGAGCAATAAATAGCTCTGATCCAATACTTTTCGTGAAAAATCCTGTAAAACTGTCAAACAGCAAAATTACTCTCTGAAGTGAGAGTAAAAAGTGAGCAACAACAAGAAGTACGGGAACAAAAAAACATTTTTCCTGTAAAAACGTCCACCAGTGATTGCTTGACACTTTTCATGATTTTACCAGAATAAAAAGTTCGGGTAAAATCTTGCAACTTCATTCTCTACACAACTCTCCAAAAGTCGCTCTCATTTACAGGATTTTGGAGGATTTTGTAGTACGGGAACATTTTTCCTGCAACTTCCTGCAAGTTCGTGTAAAATCCTGTAAGTTCATGGAGTACTGGATCAGAGCTAATTAAAGTTTGTTAAAAATGAGATGAAGGATTGACATTGGATATCGTTTAGAAAAATTGTATCGTGTTTTCCAATACATAGAGCGATAAACTACTAATTTAGACCAAGTGAAAAAATCTGAATATTTAAAAAATTTTGAAAATAGTTGTGTTTTCATATTCTCCAGCAAAAATTGCCTTCTATCCAATTCAACAAATGACGGCTTTTCACATTAATGCTTCTTCTTATTCTGCTAGCTAATTTCTGTTAGTAAAAATTTCGCCAGCAGGAATTTGCAGCTCTCCCGTTTTATTACGCTCTCGATTCATTGCTCTCTTGCAAATTTTTTGGGACTTTTCCAGTAAAAATTTGCAGGTTCCAGTACGAATTAATACTGACTATTGGTTACTATACAAACCTAATATGTATACACATAAAATATAAGTGTTAATTTTCTTTAATATTTGCGGGCCATTATAACGTTTTTAATAATATATTTTTTTCACTTGCACTTTCTTAATACACTCAACGTCACAATTACGCTCAATTTTCGGTGGAACTGACTGACTGACTGACTGAAAAGTTTTTTTTTAATGATTAACGAACGAACTCTATACGCAAAATACCTTCGGCTTGCCATAAATTCACTGGCCTACACTCACACGCCGGCACTGGCCCACAGACACTACTGTACAATTTTATGCCTTTAAAATTTTGTGCTGTAATCGAATTTTTTTTTGCTCATTAACGATTAAAAATCTTTACTATTATTATATTATTAACACAAAAACACAGCTGAAATTTAATTTTATTAGAAATTTACTTTGTTTTATCCTCACCCACGGCCGCTGCAAGTATTTGCAAAGTAAACAGTTCTGGATTGTTGCCGACGTATTTTTTTCTCTTTCATTATTACACCCGCGTTTATTATACACTTGTTTATTAGCAAATGGAATAAATATCTTCTTATTTTCTCATTATTTATGAATTCACTCATTTTACTACTTGCTGTTCAGCAACGGATTTTAACACTTTAATAAAAAGGAAATTACCATCAAATGTTTGTTGTAGCGACGGAAGTGCAGAGAGCCACAGGGCGACACAGGTATCGAACATATTTGCAATACTATCGATAGCAACGAATATTAAATAATCGTATTTAAAATTGGTCAAACATTAAAATTAGTTTAGCGTTGCCCATTTTTCGATGATCTGCAAATTATGTTTCTATTTAAATTTATTTTTGTTGTAATTCATTAGTTTAGTTTGTAATTATCTGGAACCGAGAACGCATTCCAGTTTTGGTTTAGTTCTGCATAAGAACAAAATGTAATGTTAAGAACGTACGCACAAAAGAACCAATCGGGGACAAAAGTATTGAGAGCAGTTCGAACGAGAACGAAATGAGAACAAAAGGTTCGAGAAAGTATTCATAAAGAACAAAATGCGAACAAAACTTTCTGGAACGTCCTCAAGAAGAACATAATGAGAACGAAACTTTGGGGAACTTTTCCAATGAGAAAAAAATTAGAACGAAAGTATTTAGAACGTTTTTAAGAAGGATCAGATAAGAACAAGGTTAAGAATGAGAAGGACGTCTGCGTGCTGGGATGAAAAATCGTTTCAATGAGCACCACGATTGTTAAATGACTGAGTAAATTAGTAAATATCCAATAATTATTTAATATTTGATATAGTATTATATTAGTTGTGTTTTCATATGCACCAGCAAAAAAAAAATATCCAGTAACTTGCCAGTAACCAAATTTCGGAGAGTAAGCCAATATTTACTCCCAATGCGTGGAGTATGCAAGAAAGTACGCAAAACCAGCAAGAAGTTGCTAGTTTTAGGAACAGCTGATTAATTTGTTATTTTTCGATGCAATTTTCTAAGAAAACTATTATTTCCCATCTTATTATATATTCAAATAGGTTTATTTTGCTAATTGCAACTCTTAAAGTACCACAAAAAATTATTTTGTTAATTTGAATTACATTAAGCATCATGCCATCAGCTGTTTTTCTTACTAGCAAATAGTTGCTAGTAAAAATTTATCCAGTAAAACTTGCAAGTTCAGCTGTCATTTTTGCTCTCTCAATTTCCCCTCTTTTGCTGGTTTCTTGCAAGTTTTTGCGTACGAAAACGACATCCAGTAAAAAGCCAGTAAAATTAGTGCGGGATTTACTGGATAGTGCGTACGCGAACAGGACTAATAATCGATACTTAATTTTAAAAACTTTTTATTTTGTATTTTCAAACACATGTGTCACCCCGTATATTGCTACACTTCCGTCACCGCAACAGCCGCGTCACTTTGGTTTCCGCCTTTACAGGTGTCAAAAATTAGCTGCTATTTAGCATTTACTTAAAGTGGGAAAAGTGATTTTTATCAATAAATATCAAGATAACAAATGCTTTCCGTAATAAAATGTGCAGTAATTGATGCTTTGTTAACAAAATAAGTTGAAAAGCAAACCGGGCAGTTGTATAAATGTGTTTATTTTGCATGTGAAAAATGTGAAGCGCAGTTAAAGTCGGCACGGCTAGGAGTTAATCAAATACCTAATTTTTAAATAAAAACCAATGTAAACGCAATTTTTGAATAATAATGCAATTCAATGGCGCATTTTCTAATGATAATAACAAAAAAACTCATGCCGGCAGAAATATTTAATTGCTTTTTTAGCGAGTGAAACGAGAGTACGTCCAGTTTGCAAAAAAGTGTGAAGTTATATTGAAATAGTGTTGGTGACGATAATTTTCTTAATAACATTTCTAAAAATATTAGTTCCGGCAGTGCTTTTCATTATTTTTTTTACGAGTACAAAATATATTGCGTTCGCGGCTAGCGCAGTATGGTATGTAATAAAGAAGAGATATTTTTATACTTAAAGTAAAAGTATGCGCAAATTTTGATCGATACCAATGCAATAAAATAATGATTCTCTTTTTAAAGTAAGCAAAATAAATAATCCGGTAGTGATTTTATATGTTTTGGAGGTTAAACTTCATATTACAAGTTAATAAGTTGCATGCGTCTTTTGGACGCTAATGTATGTATGTATAAATGCGAAACAAAAAAATTTGGGAATAAATAAAAAGGTGAATGAAAATTTAAGCGATTAATATAAAATTGGTAAGATCTATCTATTTTAAAAAAGTCATATATAATAATCATCCCAATCATCAAAAAAAAAATTGGATAAATAAAATTTGCGTATAATAAATATGTATGTTTGTGCCAAATTTCCATTATTATTTGCTGTAATAAAGAAAGCCTGTGTGATAAAAAAGGAGTTATTGCATTTTTAGACCAAAATTTAGTTGCAGGCAGTGTCTTTTGTGTAATTTTGTATATGTGAAATGTTAATAAAAAAAGCCTTCCACGCAATCGGCACTGAAGAATGCGTTAGAAAATTGCTATTTGCTTTGGTTGCCATTGATGGGCTTTTCTTTAATAATATGCTTAGTGTTATATAAAAAAAAAATATTAAAAAAATGTGTATGAAAACTTAAGTGACCACAACGAAATTGCAAATTTTCCTGCAAAATATGAAGCAATTTAAAACCAAATTCATTGGGGTAAGTCATCTTTTTATAACCACAGTATTTAAACACTTATTTCGGAACATAATTTTGCTAAAAATAGTTAATTAAAAATTTGTACACTCTTAAATTATTATTTTTTCGCTACGTATCTAATTATTTTAACATATACTTATGGTCCCGCAAAACTTACCACGACTTAAAAAAATAGGTAGAATTTTGAAAATTAATAAAAAACAGCGTGAGTACCAGGTACTCATGAAATTTGTTGTCGAAGATACCACATATAAATTTTGGTCCCGATGGGAGATGATTAAGGCGGGTCGGGTCGCACAGGGGGCAAAATCCAGATTACGCTACGAAGGCGTCTAAACCGACTCCAATCGGGACCAAAATTTTTATGTAATATCCTCGACTTTAGTAGGATCGATTTTGGGTATTAAATGAAAAAATTGTTTTTAATTTTTTTCGTCTCCAAGGAGCATTTGGCTTTTGATACCATTGCGACACGCCTTAACCGGCTCCAATCGGGACCAAAATTTATATATGATATCTTCGACTACGATAGTACCGATTTTGGGTATGAGTTGGCAAAAATATTCCTTTTAATTTTTTGAGTCTCTATATAGGAATCTGAACTTTGGCCTCTGTGCGACACCCCTTACCCGTCTTCAATTGGGACTAAAATTTGTATGGGATAGCTGTGACCATGGTATTACCATTTGAAGAGGTGAGACTGAGAAAAAGCTCATTTGATTTTAAGGACCACCTTAGTGTACATAGCTCTTGAAAATAATAATTTTTCCCTTACCTTAAACTTTTAAGCGGGGGCAACAATGATGTTTTTTAATTAAGGCAGAATTAAATATGCGCTATCTGGGAAGACAATACCTATAATATTTATTCTGTATGTTGCCACTATATCCAAACACAAACACATGTTAAACAAACAGTGAAACAATTACTTCTTTTCTAAGTTTGCGAATAAAACTTCACACTCAAATTTAAGACATTCATAACAAATATTTTATGAAGAAAATCCCCACTACGGCTTTCTTTACAAAAATATATTCGTTTAAAATAAAAATAAGCGAATTCGGCCCGATTTTATATAACCCTGCCTGACATGAAAATTTTCTCCGCGATAAGGTTAATAGCTATTTCTAACAGATTTTGGATCGCTTAGTAAAAAATGGGGGAAATCTTTAGTTATTTGCCGGTCGTTTTTGGGGGTGGAGGGCGGAGGGGGTGGGGTTTGCTACCCCCTAAACCCCCCTATTCGAAAGGGAACAGCCCCCCCTTTCCAAAAATTTGCACCCCCCCCCCCCCCCCTGCGGGACCACCCACAGACCCCTAGGGAACCGTTTGAAAAAGGGGGAAAAACGAAATTTTCTTAGGCAAACTGAGTAGTTTGAAGTGGAATATGACTACGGTGACCATATTAACCAACGTAAAATAAAGGACTTTTTCAAAATGATTTGGGAATACGCACATACAACTTGTATGAGAAAAGTACCTTACCCATATCGTAATTTAAATCAAATATTTACCAGTTAATTATATTATTTAATTGTAAAAGTTCCCCTGCTGTAGCGAAAAATTAAGCCAAATCCTTTTCAAGGCCTTCGCCATCCTTTGCCACCAAAATGCGTTTACCATAATTCATACTGCACAACGAAGCCAGCACACAGTGATTCAAAATTGGAATTGAATGTTCATAAATCACCGCAGCCTTCATTTTTCAACCAATTTTTACTAAAAACTAAAAAAAAAACATTTATTTTGGTGAACATTTTTTATAACATTTCAAATTTTTGTGTAATTTTTTCGTTTTGGGAAAACCATACAATTGTTTTCAACTAGTGTTTGCTATGTAACATTTATTCACTGGAACAGGAGAACACATTTTCTTCAAAATTGCTCCTTTTTCTGCATTTTGCTATAAAAAAATTTAAGATAATTAAATAAAAATTCACAAATCAGGCTCAGGCAAAATAATCAAATTAAGTGACAAAAATGAAGGCTCCAGTGAATTACGAACACTAAATGCCAGTTTTTAACCACTGTGCAGCAGGGGGTTTATTGTTATCTTTCAGTGGAAGTGGAAACTCAGCGTGCAACACGATCCTGGGCACAACTTTCTCTGTGCTTATAAATTGTACAAAGATTACCGATTAAGTAGAAACCCTTAAGTGGGATGCGAAACAAACTGGCGTAGGTTTTCATTATATTTTATAAGGAATATTTTTATTTTTCATATTCTGTGTTTAAAATTTTACCTCTGAAAAATGCAGAGCTGATTTAAAGGACAGTTTAAGAAATAAAGGACAAAAGGCGTCCCTTATTTTGAAAAAAATTATAAAGGATAACCCCCTGTAAAGGACTGCCCTTTAAAATAAAGGACGGATGGTCACCGTAAATATGACGCAACTAACAGAGACCGTGGGATTTTGTAATAAAAGAAATTATGCCAAATTAGATATCGGGCGATTTTGAATAAAGAATAAAAAAGTTAATTAGAAATAAAAAAACAAGTTTTTATAAAAAAAATGTTCTTTTTAACAAATGTATTTTTGCGTAGAATTCCTTTCTGCGTAGGCGGCCTTCGGCCGCACTTAGGCATTATAACCCTCACAAAGTAGAATTCTCTTTCTGTGTTGCCAAAGAAGGGGGCCTGAACACCTTTTGCAGAGAACACCTTTCTGCGTAGGCGGCCTTCGGCAGCACTTAGGGATTATAACCCTCAGGCAGTAGAATTCTCCCTTCTGTGTTGCCAAAGAAGGGGGGCTGAACGCCTTTTCCATAGAACACCTTGCTGCGTAGGCGGCCTTCGGCCCTCAGGCAGTAGAATTCTCCAAGGAATGAAACCGATTCAAAATAACGTTCCGGTTTGGGTTTCGGTTTTGCCAAGTGTTTCGGTTTCGGTTTTGGTTTCGTTCTTCAGAATTTATTTCGGTTCGGGTTATTTTCGGGTTCGTTCCGGTTTCGGTTTTTCACAGAAATTTTGTTGATATTATTTAAATCACAATGTCTTAAACGTTGAGGAAAGAAAATCGAAAATTACAATTCACTGATAATATCAACACTAGGTTATTTCCCTAACAATCCGGACCGGATTTGGTAATTAGAGAATAAGAGAAACATTTTCTTTCAAAAATGGAACAAAGTTCAGAAGTACGGAAACGCAAAAACCCACATTTCGAGAAACCACGAGTCGAGAAACAGCTGATTCACGTTGTTCTTGTTTTTGTCACTTATACCATGTTCTGACCGACATCGGAAAGATGTTTTAGTTGCTAAAACTGGTTTTCGACCTAAAACTTGTGTTTTCGTCCATATAAAATCTGTTAAACGAAAATCAGTTTTCGCTGAAAACTACTTGAAAACTCACTTTCCACTCATTCCAATCGGTGTCTTCACTAGTTTTTTTCGATTATTTATCGAAGTGGAAGTCATATTTTATAAATACGCCATTTCGGATTTATTGTTAATTGCCTGGCCAAAGCAAAATAAGAATGAAAGTTAAAGGTTGTAAATGAAAAGAAAATGAAGGAAAAATGTTTTGGTTGTCGGTCAGAACATGGTATTAAATGCAAACACTTGGAAATTGAATTTTGGTTTCACAAATTTGATTTTAAGTACATAGATTGAAAATACATCAACAGGCCATTCACTTTTCCTTAAAAGCACCAATTAAATGCAGGCAACATGTAAACACAATACAGCTGATATGCACTTTGACACTTTATCCATTTTTACTCGGTGAAAATTTCGGGCTGTTTCGGGCAGGAAGAAGAATACACTTACGATCGAATACGCTCGAATTTTCGCTCTCTATTACCCATTTTGTTGAGTACAGGCATGATTTCTGGGCTATTTTGGGCACACGCGGGATCTCGCATTGCGTACGGGAAAGAAACTACTTAAATATAATTAATCGATTATCGATTCACAACAACAAAGTCATCAGCAGATTTTTGCGAAAAGTTACCTTGCCATACTTATTTACTACTTAACAAGAATTTTAGCAAAATGTTGCTGATTTTGGTTAAATAAATCATTTATTTCAAAGAAATTTTTATTTATTATTTTTGTAAATTTCTGGAAACCGATTGAAACCTGTGATTGAAATGGTTTCGGTATCGTTCCTTTTCAGGTCAAGATAACGGTTACGGTTTCGGTTTCGGTTTTGAAAAACGAAACGGTTTTAAACGGTTACGGTTTCGGTTCGGGTTTCGGTTTCATTCCCTGGAATTCTCCTTTCTTTTTTGCGAAGAAAAGGAGCTGAACACCTTTTGCAGAGAACACGTTTGTATATTTTTAATGCTCACTGGGTTATATACTATCTTCTTTTGTCTCTCATTCTTTTGCATATTTTGGAGTTTGAAAGCTGAACTCCGCCGTTTAATATGCATATCCAACCAAAGTCAGACGCGTGATTTTGAAAGTGTTTTTATTTAATGAATTATGATTAATTGGTTAATATTAAAGTCGTAAAGAAAGTTATAACTAATCGTGTAAAGTCTAAAGTGAAGGGGAATACAAAAATATATTGGTGAAGTGGCTGCTTTAAGGAAAAAATTAGTGATAAATGTACGCAAATTTCCGAATTTTACAAAAAGGGCATATTTCAAACCTAATTTGTAAATAAATTAGTGATCAAAAATTACAAAAGTGGGTGTTAAAATAATGTGTAGACCCTTGACTACATAGAAGTGTGTGCAAATTTTTTTTGGATCGGGTCACCCCTTTGGACGCAATACCTCGAAATAAGCGGCAACGTACTGAAGAGTACCCAAAAATGGAAACATATGTATGTATATATTTGAATTTTAAGAAAACAAGGCAAATAGCAAAATGGGCTAATCGGCTTCCGGCTTTCGGCTAAACCGAAATTTCTCTGGCTGTTGGCTATCGCAACCGGCAAAATCTGGCCGGAAACGGCTAAAATGGCAACGATATTTGGGGTCTTAATTTCCCGAAAAGGGCAACACTGTCGGCTTCCGCCGCATTTTACAGCTGTCAGCTGTTCGCAAAGTTGTCAACGTCGAAATGTTTTTGTTGTTTTGTTTTGACCGAAACGAATAGTCGTGTTTGACGTAATCAAGAATTGTAAAAAGGATAACAAGTCCTAAAGCAATGGATTCAGCACTGGCCGGCCAACAATTTGCCGTTTATCAAACGCGAGTGCAGCGATTGTAAAGTGTATAAAATCTGCATAACATCCTCACAAAGTTCGGGCGACTGCGACGCAGTGGAAGTGACCCATAGATACATGCATACATATTAGGTAGTGAAAAGTGCAAATGTGCATTTGAGAAGCGCAGGAAAAAAGGACAAATTTATAAATAACATACCTACACCCGAAACAAGTTAAAAAACTTTGGGGACGTTGATTTTCTCCATTAGTTTGTGGCAAAAAGTTTGGTG
>NW_023458558.1:23950104-23951232 GCF_013731165.1 Rhagoletis pomonella
ATCTAGAATTGATTTCGGAAAGAAAGTTATCATTACCAACACTATTTCAATATAACTTCACACTTATTTGCAAACTGGACATACACTCGTTTCACTCGCTAAAAAAGCAATTAAATATTTCTGCCGGCATGAGTTTTTTTGTTGTTATCATTAGAAAACGCGCAATTGAATGGCATTATTTACCAAAAATTGCATTTACATTGGTTTTTATTTAAAAATTAAGTACTTGATTAACTTCTAACCGTGCCGACTTTCACTGCGTTTCACATTTGTTACACGCAAAATAAACACATTTATACACTTGCCCGGCTTGCTTTTCAACTTATTTTGTTAACAAAGCATCAATTACTGCACCTTTTATTACAGAAAACATTTGTTATCTTCATATTTATTGATAAAAATCACTTTTCCCGCGTTTAGTAAATGCAAATAAGCAGCTAATTTTTGACGCCTTTAAAGGCGGAAACTAAAGTTAAGCAGCTGTTGCGGTGACGGAAGTGTAGCCATATACGGGGTGACACATGTGTTTGAAAATAAAAATTAAGAAGTTTTTAAAACTAAATATCGATTATTATAAAACTTTATCAAATATTAAATAATTATTGGAAATTTACTAATTTACTCAGTCATTATTTAAATAAAATTAAGTCACTTTAGGCATTTCGTTACTATACTTCGCAAGGAAAAACTGGCTTTTAAAAAAAAATTTATTAAACCTGAAATCCAACACTTTCGCGTTTTTGTTTATGTCGCTTATGATCGAAACTAGTTTTATTCCCAAGAACGATTCAAAACCAAGCCAAAATTAGAACAAAATTGTGGAGAACGTTCTCGATGGGAATTATATAAGAACCAAAACCCTAAGACAACAGAATGCGAACAATATTTTCGGAAACATTTTAAAGAGAACTAAATTCGAAAAAAAGTCTTCGGAACGTTTTGGAAAAGAACTAGAATAACAATTTGGGAACTAAAGTCTCATGGACTTTCTGCCAGGGAACGAAATGGGAGCAAATCTTATCTGAACTATTCGCGAAGAATGGAAGCGTGAACAAAAATTTTCTCATAGCGTTCATTATTTTTAAGTGTTTGAATATTAAAATTAATCAAAAAAGAACTGAAAGATAA
>NW_023458558.1:23951332-23954215 GCF_013731165.1 Rhagoletis pomonella
GAGCTAGTCGAAGATTTATATGAGAAATTTCAATTAGATTTAGCCAGGGACGGGGGCCACTTACTGCTTAGCAGTCGGGATGCCAGTGTTATTACCACTGAGACGCATATTTCGGAGTTACCACCGGAAATTTTGTTGTACATACTGCGATGGGTCGTATCGACGCAGTTGGATATACATTCTTTGGAGCAATGCGCCGGCGTTTGCAAGGGATTGTATTTGTGTGCGCGAGACGAGGAACTATGGCGATCGGTTTGCACAAAGTAAGACATTGTACTTACTTTTCTTCCACCTTTTTATTACATTTAGTTATTTGTTTTTACCAGAGTTTGGGGAGCTGATCTAGGCACCTTGGGCGAACCAATACAGCATACACAAGCAGACGATTTAATTGAATCAGTAGATACTACACCTATGGTGTACACATCTTGGCGACAAATGTTCATTATGCGCGAACGCGTAATCTTTAGTGGCTGTTACATAAGCAAAACAACATACTTGCGTATGGGCGAGAACAGCTTCCAAGATCAATACTATCGCCCTGTGCAGCTTGTCGAATACTATCGCTACGTACGATTTTTGGGTGATGGACGTGTGCTTATGATGACTAGTGCTGATGAGCCTGCACAGGGCGTGAATAAGCTCAAAAATATTAATCAGCTACGCCCAGAAGTGTTATGTGGTCATTATCGCCTCTATGGCGATACTATAACTATCTTGCTAAAGAAACAGCAACAACAATTGCATAGCAATAATTCACATCAATATGCGCGCCATCGACGCAGCAGCATGGCTACATTCAAAGAAGAGCCAAACTGCACAAAATATTGCATTGAATTTCGTATAACGAATACAACAAAGCGGAAGTATGCGCGTCTATTGTGGGCACAATATTCGGTTGTACAGACGCGGAACAAAGTGGAGACTTCATCACAATTTGACCTCACACCATCAAAGTATCCGCCCTTGTGGTTTTCACCAGTGCGTAGCTATCACTTGGACACCGATGCACCTCTTTCTTAAGACATCGTGTGTTGGTGCGCACGAGTTACAAATTTTAAAATTTTGTGTGTGCGAGACCTGGTCATGCATAAATAGTTATTTTAAGATTTATAATGGATTTCAAGGGTTGCTATTGATCTACTGAACACATATTTATGTGTTACATGCTTTATGCTCGTGCATTATATACTTACACTAATTGTAGAGGCTGGTGCTTCAAGCTTAATTTTGTAGAATTTTATTATTTTAACTAGATGTATTCTCCTGGGACTAAGTTTCCTGAGGGCTCTTGATACTATTAAAGTAATAAAATAATACAAAAAGCCATAGTTACAAGCTTGGATGAAAGTTTGAAGGAAAGATTAAGCTGACATTATAGAGGCGCATGTTGAAAAGCTAAACATTTGAACATGTACAAATCAGTGTTCGTATGGAATAGTAGCTTATGTCAGGAAGCTGGCTTTAGTATAATGCGGCTTTCCCTTTATTATTTAAGCGTCAAGGTATTTTCTGATGAGACTTAATAAAGGGGGCTACTCTGTAATGCGATACGAAATAGCAATGCGATGCGATAGGCAAATACACCGTGAGTAATACGCTGTGCGATTGCCTATCGCATCGCATTTCTCTTTCGTATCGCATTACAGAGTAGCCCCCAAGAATATTGACTTGCTAGTATCGGAACTATTTCTTGCACGTTTATTTTCCCCGGGCCGGAGTTCACAAGCGGACATCGTGCTCTGACTCCGGAGTATATTTTATAATAAAACAAGTGAAATATTAGGTGTGTACTCGTATTGAGAGGGCCAAATTCTCCAGCAGCAAAAGTTCTGAGAATTTAGCAGCATTCGCTCTCAAAGAGACGAAATATCAACAGAAGTACGAGAACGCAAAATTTGCAAAAACTTGCAACCTTCGAAACAGCTGATCACTTGCACAGTTGCCACTGGTGATTAATTTGGCAATTTATTTTCTGCTTAGTACATTTTCCCCCGATTTGGCATTTTAAACAATTGAATAGTTTTGGATAAGAAAAACCTTTTTAAAATACAAATTAATTACATAGGAATGAATTACTTATTTTTCTCATAATTATTTGTAATATCACATGGTGACGCATTCAAAAACAAGAGTATCTCCTCCAAATACCCATCATTGATCCAAAAATGTAATAGATATAGCTACAGATGTAGCTTTAAAATTATAAAATTTTCATTTCAACAATCAACCTACCAAAACCGAAAACTTCAGCAAAAAAAAAACATTTAGCATGTTGCATTTAAAAATATTTTGGTATATTTAAAGGAAAATTATGGTACAAACAAAAAATGTCATCCGGCAACCATAGTCAGCACACACTAAAGTAAACAAACCTCAACAAACGTTGTGCTTATTTAATTTACTCACTTTTTCGTTGTATACTAGCATTAATAATAAAATTTGCAACTCAAAAAGGCCATATTTTCCTTTGTTTATTTACAAATATGTGTTTGTGATCAGCTGATTTTCTTACTTGCAAGTTTTAGCTGGGACAATTTTTTCCAGCAGAAATTTGCAGCTCTCTTTCACATTTTGCTCTCTCAATTTTCCCTACTTTGCAAGTTTTTTGGGTACGAGAACGCAAAACCAGTAAAAGTTTTCTAAAACTTTAGATAGTTGGGTGTACGAGTACACTCCTATTATTTAATTTCGTGCAATTTATAAGTTCAGTCTTTGAAATCATCTACTTTTTTTAAGCATTCCTTTCTAAGGGCGCAAAACTGTGAGAAAGGATAGGAAAAAGGAAAATTTGTGTGGTTGTTTCCTAAAATGGGAAAAGAAGACGTCCAGACTGCAGCACTTTCCTTTGCAAAAAATATCCTTCTGATGTGTTCGAATATA
>NW_023458558.1:23954315-23956201 GCF_013731165.1 Rhagoletis pomonella
CAGCACTTTCCTTTGCAAAAAATATCCTTCTGATGTGTTCGAATATAATTCAAATGAAATGATGCACCTGAAAACCGTTTATAGGGCGAATTTTGCTGAAAATTCTAAGGACTGCATACCTTCATTTGACCACTTAAATGCGATCACATTAAAAATTTAGAAACACCTGTCTCGCTTTGCGAATGTGCTGCACATTGCCAGTCTCGGTTGCCAACGCCGAGCGATCGTTCAGCGTTCTATCAAGGATAAAAAGCTCACCCCTATTGCGCGTGTCGACTAGTAGTAGATAGATAGATAGATAGATATATAATATGATGAGGTATGCACTGCGACCTAATGATCTATTGTGTCCTCTGCTCTTCATAATATTTCCTCCAAGCCAAGATCCCTCAGGAAGTTCCAAAGCTTCTTCGGGAATAAAGAATGAATATGCTCTAGCTGTGGCCACATTGAGCCTTAACTCATCTCACGTCTTTTGCTGACTGCACCACACTCGATGAGGAATTGGAGTGATGTTTCACTGGAAATGTCGCAGAACCGGGAAAGGTCATGTGATCGTATCCCCAGCCTATACAGATGCCCTCTTGGTCTGCAGTGTCCTGTAAGAAAACTTGTTAGTATTCTTATCCTCTCCTTTGGGAGGCTACCGCCTCTCTAGCGGGACAATCCGCCGCTTCATTCACATCTATTCCCATATGGCCAGGCACCCACGCCAGTTTGATGAGTGAGTGCCGCCTGACTGTCACAATTCTCTCATTACGGTATCCTCTATTTATGATGGTCTCCGCACACAAATAGATGGCGTAGACTTGAGATTGAAATATGGTCGGGTATTTCCGCATAGGGATTGAGATACTGGACCTAGGTCCAGAGCTTCCAGCCCCTATTCCTTCTGGGGTCTTTGAGACGTCGGTGTACCACTGCAATGTACTATTATGAAGGAGTCTCTCGAAGGAGCAGGTACTCCAGGTTGCTTTACTGCTTAACTCAATTTTAAATCTCGTTTCAAAAACTATAGCTCTACATATGTCATCCCTCGGAAGCCGGGCTAGCGGGAGCGAGGACCCAGCTTCCCCATGCTCTTGGAGAAAATGACCTTACGCCTTCCAAATCTCTGTCTGGCAAAATTGAGAATAGTTCTTTTGACGACCTGTTCTATGGTTATATAAAGGGGCTCGAGCTCAAGGACCACTTCCAGCGCTGTCATTGGACACTGTTCTATCATGGTGTAAAGCCATCTTAGGATCCTGGGGCTACAACCCCAGAATTTTCCCGACAGACGCTTACACCATTAATGTTTTCGTGGTCTTGGATGTGGTCGCATCCACACGTTTCTTCCATCGAAGTTTGGTGTCCAGGATTAGTCCTAGGTTGTTGTTGTAGCGGCTACAACAACCCCGCCCAGGACGGTTGGTATCTCAGTCGTTGTCATCAAGTTCCACTAACGGCAGCCCTAGGAAGCGTGCAGCTTCTGTAGGGTTGGTCCACAGGGACAAGACCGTTAGGGTTGTCGGGTTTTCCGGGCATGCGAAGAGATGTTTAGAGTCATGTGAGGTCTCTCCGCATGTCGGACACTCATTTGGCACATCCTCATCAATCTACTCAGGTAGGAGTTCGTCCATTAGTCCTAGGTACTTCACTTCGCTGGCGACATTGACCACGACCCCATCCAAGGTAATGTCCCTCATGGCCGGTAGGGCTCTTTTCCTAGTAAATGGAACGATGGCGGATTTAGCTGGATTTATACTCAGCCCTCACTTGGCATACCATTCCTTTGTTAATCTTAAGCCTCTTTGAACGATGTCGCAGCGGGTACTCTCAAACTTCCCTCTGGCAATAATCACTATATCGTCCACGTAGCCTTGGCAGCGGATACCATTGTCAGA
>NW_023458558.1:23956301-23958200 GCF_013731165.1 Rhagoletis pomonella
TCTGACAATGGTATCCGCTGCCAAGGCTACGTGGACGATATAGTGATCATTGCCAGAGGGAAGTTTGAGAGTACCCGCTGCGACATCGTTCAAAGAGGCTTAAGATTAACAAAGGAATGGTATGCCAAGTGAGGGCTGAGTATAAATCCAGCTAAATCTGCCATCGTTCCATTTACTAGGAAAAGAGCCATGGCCTACCGGCCATGAGGGACATTACCTTGGATGGGGTCGTGGTCAATGTCGCCAGCGAAGTGAAGTACCTAGGACTAATGGACGAACTCCTACCTGAGTAGATTGATGAGAATGTGCCAAATGAGTGTCCGACATGCGGAGAGACCCCACATGACTATAAACATCTCTTCGCATGCCCGGAAAACCCGACAACCCTAACGGTCTTGTCCCTGTGGACCAACCCTACAGAAGCTGCACGCTGCCGTTAGTGGAACTTGACGACAACGACTAAGATACCAACCGTCCTGGGCGGGGTTGTTGTAGCCGCTACAATAACAACAACAACCTAGGACTAATCCTGGACACCAAACTTCGATGGAAGAAACGTGTGGATGCGACCACATCCAAGACCACGAAAACATTAATGGTGTGTAAGCGTCTGTCGGGAAAATTCTGGGGTTGTAGCCCCAGGATCCTAAGATGGCTTTACACCATGATAGAACAGTGTCCAATGACAGCGCTGGAAGTGGTCCTTGAGCTCGAACCCCTTTATATAACCATAGAACAGGTCGCCAAAAGAACTATTCTCAATTTTGCCAGACAGAGATTTGGAAGACGTAAGGTCATTTTCTCCAGAAGCATGGGGAAGCTGGGTCCTCGCTCCCGCTAGCCCTGCTTCCGAGGGATGACATATGTAGAGCTATAGTTTTTGAAACGAGGTTTAAAATTGAGTTAAGCAGTAAAGCAACCTGGAGTACCTGCTCCTTCGAGAGACTCCTTCACAATAGTACATTGCAGTGGTATACAGACGGCTCAAAGACCCCAGAAGGAATAGGGGCTGGAAGCTCTGGACCTAGGTCCAGTATCTCAATCCCTATGGGGAAATACCCGACCATATTTCAATCTCAAGTCTACGCCATCTATTTGTGCGCGGAGACCATCATAAGTAGAGGATACCGTAATGAGAGAATTGTAATTCTAAGTGACAGTCAGGCGGCACTCACTCATCAAACTGGCGTGGGTGCCTGGCCATATGGGAATAGATGTGAATGAAGCGGCGGACTGTCCCGCTAGAGAGGCGGCAGCCCTCCAAAGGAGAGGATAAGAATACTAACAAGTTTTCTTACAGGACACTGCAGACCAAGAGGGCATCTGTATAGGCTGGGGATACGATCACATGACCTTTCCCGGTTCAGTGACATTTCCAGTGAAACATCACTCCAATTCCTCATCGAGTGTGGTGCAGTCAGCAGAAGACGTGAGATGAGTTAAGGCTCAATGTGGCCACAGCTAGAGCATATTCACTCTTTATTCCCGAAGAAGCTTTGGAACTTCCTGAGGGATCTTGGCTTGGAGGAAATATTATGAAGAGCAGAGGACAGAATAGATCATTAGGTCGCAGTGCATACCTCATCATATTATATATCTATCTATCTATCTATCTACTACTAGTCGACACGCGCAATAGGGGTGAGCTTTTTATCCTTGATAGAAAGCTGAACGATCGCTCGGCGTTGGCAACCGAGACTGGCAATGTGCAGCACATTCGCAAAGCGAGACAGGTGTTTCTAAATTTTTAGTGTGATCGCATTTAAGTGGTCAAATGAAGGTATGCAGTCCTTAGAATTTTCAGCAAAATTCGCCCTATAAACGGTTTCCAGGTGCATCATTTCATTTGAAATATATTCGAACACATCAGAAGGATATTTTTTGCAAAGGAAAGTGCTG
>NW_023458558.1:23958300-23959531 GCF_013731165.1 Rhagoletis pomonella
AGGGAAACAGCTGATCAAAAACAGCTGGTTGGCATTTACGCAAATCAAAAAATTGAATTTGATGGTTTGGAAGATAAAACTTACAAAATGCGACTAATTAAACTTGTAAGAAATAAGTAGTTATTTGTTTAATCAATAAACTGTGTCAGAATAACACTTTGCGACGACTTTTCGTACGTTTTAAATTTTACACTTTTGTATGTAAACAAAAAATTATATCAGCTGTTCGTCTAACTTGCAAGTTTCTGCAAATTTTCTGTTCGCGTACTATTTTGGATATTTCCCTCTTGTGAGAGAACAGATGACATTTCGCCGGAATTTGGCAGTTGGTTGGTTTCTGCTGGAGATTTTAAACGAACGCACCTAATAAAAACTAGTTTTATGGTTCTCCAAAAACGAAAAAAATTAAAAACAAATAATTTGTAACATGACCGTCAGCAACAATATGGGTAACGATCTGGTCAAACAATGGCGGGTGTCCACGGAGCCCACCATGTCAGACCATAGAATTATCCAATTCTTGCTGGGAGCGGAGGTCAAGGCTTACGCTCCGATGAGGAACCTCAGAAACACTAACAGGGATAAATATAGAAAGCTTTTAGCTTTAAACCTAACGGGTTTAGAGAGGGAACATTGAAGAGATGGCTGTATTTCGCTAGAAAATAACTATAGCTGCCCCCGAAACCAAACCAAACGTGGCGAGCAAAACCGCGTGGTGGTCAAGGGAGCTCTCAGCGCTCCGGAAAGAGGTACGCAAACTCTTCAACAAGGCCAAGCGCTGGGGAGGCTGCAAGGAGATTAGGAAGGTGAAGAGAGCCAGTTTTAGAACCTTCTGTGAAGGTATTTCGAATACCCCGCAGCTGCGAGGCTACACAATGTTCTAGCTAAAACGCAGTGATGGCACCTACACTAGAAGCTTGCTAAAGAGAGCTGCCACTCTGCTTGAGGCACACTTTCCGGAGGCCACTCCCATTGAACTGGAGCCAGATGCCAGGTGCGACCATTTGACTGCAAACTGGCCAGAAGTATATTCACCCAGAATTCAGTCGGATGGGCGCTGGGTTCGTTTGAGCGATTTAAAGCAGCAGGGGTGGATGGCGTCCGGCCAGTCATGCTGCAACAGGGTGGAGAGAACACTAACTAACACTGTACCTGGATAACATTCAACAGCTGTGGCGAAGAACGCGGGTAATCTTTATCCCAAAAGAGGGTAAAAGAGATTATATCGCCA
>NW_023458558.1:23959631-23972725 GCF_013731165.1 Rhagoletis pomonella
TGGCGATATAATCTCTTTTACCCTCTTTTGGGATAAAGATTACCCGCTTTCTTCGCCACAGCTGTTGAATGTTATCCAGGTACAGTGTTAGTTAGTGTTCTCTCCACCCTGTTGCAGCATGACTGGCCGGACGCCATCCACCCCTGCTGCTTTAAATCGCTCAAACGAACCCAGCGCCCATCCGACTGAATTCTGGGTGAATATACTTCTGGCCAGTTTGCAGTCAAATGGTCGCACCTGGTCCGCTCAATCTCTGGCTCCAGTTCAATGGGAGTGGCCTCCGGGAAATGTGCCTCAAGCAGAGTGTTAGCTCTCTCTTCCAAGCTTCTAGTGTACGTGCCGTCACTGCGTTTTAGCTCGAACATTGTGTAGCCTCGCAGCTGCTAGGGTATTCGAAATACCTTCACAGAAGGTTCTAAAACTGGCACTCTTCACCTTCCTAATCTCCTTGCGGCCTCCCCTAGCTTGGCATTGTTGAAGAGTTTGCGTACCTCTTTCCGGAGCGCTGAAAGCTGCCTTGACCACCACGCGGTTTTGGTTGTTGTTACGTTCCGGTTACGTAGACCCGACTGTCGTGGGATCTAATGAGCGTACGCGGTTTTGGTCGCCACGTTTGGTTTGGTTTCGGGGGCAGCTATAGTTATTTTCTAGCGAAATACAGCCATCTCTTCAATGTTCCCTCTCTAAACCCGTTAGGTTTAAAGCTAAAAGCTTTCTATATTTATCCCAGTTAGCGTTTCTGGGGTTCCTCATCGGAGCGTAAGCCTTGACCTCCGCTCCCAGAAGAATTGGATAATTCTATGGTCTGACATGGAGGGCTCCGTGGACACCCGCCATTGTTTGACCAGATCGTTACCCATATTGTTGCTGAGGGTCAGGCCAAGGACCTCCTGCCTTACTCTAGTGATGAATGTCGGGCTATTTCCCACAGTATTTATGCTCAGATCTTCACTTAATATGTACTCTAGTAACGACTCGCCACTTCTGTTAACGTCTGAACTTCTCCACTCTACTGCTCTGGGCCTCCCCGCGGCGAGGTCCTATATTACCTTATTACTTGCTCCTTTGAGGCCTCTGTAAGTCCACGGCTCCTGAATTAATAATATGCCCAGATCGTCCGTCGAAAACCTGCTTGCAATTACAGACGCAATCGCATGATGCAGATTGATCTGGGCTACTTTTAAGGGCGGTGGGTACCTCATCATTGCTCGTCGAAGTCCGAGAGCCGTAAGTCGCCCTCGCTTCTCCCGTCGAACAAGCTTTGGTCAACCGCGAGACAACTGTCCAACGTGATGAATCGTGACGACATAGGACCCGACGGATACATGCTAATACTAAAAAAATTGGGTCCTGCGTTATGGAACACAACTTGTCTACGGCCACTCTAATCATTCCAGACATCTGGAAAATGGGGAGGGTGGTCCCACTGCTTAACCGGCCAACCTGGGAGAGTCCTATCTTCTGATAACCCTGATAAGGCACTAGAGGCCTTGCTACTCCGACACAACACAAACCACCTGACCCCATCGAGGCATTCACAGGGAATCAGTATTGACCTACACTGACTATCGATCTGTGAATAAAGTTCTGGGAACAACCGCTTGACGTAGACGAGACAGAGCTTTGTCTGCCTCGGGAGACTCGAACCACTAGAGCTCAACTTAGCTTTGGTAACTAATAATAATAATAATAATAATAATAATAATAATAATAGTTTAGCGCTTACACATATGTTAGTGTTTGGCCGAGCTTCTCCTACAGTAGGTTAAACTCGTACCTTACCTCGATACATCTCTGCGCATGCCCCCTAAACCGCACTGAGTCTCCCATTTGTTGAGCGTGACGTCAACGATTAAGGGACTAGCCGATCTAAGCGGAGTTGAGTAGCCGCTACAACAACAAGATAAGGGTTACAGCGGAGCTTCAGTGGGCTGCCAACGACGTGTTCAGTTTGCAGCGCACTGAAATCTGCAGCGTCTGTTCATCATGAGGAGACTGGGTCTAGCACTATAAAATATGCTTTAAAGAAAAATCAGGTTCTGGTTGTACGCTGGTGTAAAAGAAGTTTCCAATGTAAAGGGCAACGTCGCCTCGGATGAAGGTGCCCCATCCGTTCCAACCGCTTATTTATTCTCGGGAAGGCTAGTTTCCCTGCCATTGAAGAAATACGCTGAGCAAGGCAAGAACTGCGGTATTTTGCTACATATATTATACCTGACATGTAGTGAGATTTATAGTGAGAAAGATAATTTGCTCTTGTTGTGCTTCCATTGCCAAGGTGGTCTGGTTGGAGGTGCATACGGAAAGATGTTGGTTGGTGAGCAGTTGCCGACTCGTATGACGGGGCGGACCATTTCGAAACAGAGCGTTGTTGGGGTGGTTTTCCCGATGACATCCTACGGGGAATTGCTTCGACAGCATGATGTTATGCTCTTTCACCGCCAGCATCAGGCTTTCTTTGTTGGCGACATGAGGTGGCGACTAGTTCAAACCTGAAACCCCTAAACCTGGTGAAAAGCATGGCGGTGGATTTCAAAGCGGATATGATGAGGTTTCTGGCAGTAAAGAAACTGGAAATGTTGATGAGATAGTCAGTGATTTTGCCGTCAGGGCTTTCGAAGTTTGAAGAGTCGCTCGGACTCCTTGCCAAGTCATTAAGGACTTGTCACTTCCAGTTCGGACGAAACGATGTATAACCAGCTATCTGTGTGGGCGTCAATTTTTAGTTGAATTGCTTTACGCCAAGTCTAAGCACTGTGGATTTAAACTGGTGGCCCCTGGAGGCGGCGTGTACTCCACGACACTCGCGTAACTGCTCTGTGAGAGCACTCCTCAACAAATCAATGTATAGGGCCAGTACTGGATTTCAGCGAGCCCGCTGCAGAGAAAAAGATGACGCATACGGGGTTAAGCTCCAATCGGGTGCAATGCAAGTTTAGGGGGTTGGATGCAGGGAGCTGAAAGAGGAAGCCATACGTAAATACATACATATTTGTTGTAAGAAAAAAAAGCTTGTGATATTGGTCGACGGGAAAACTCCCGTAAATTCTTTCAGAAAGTTAAGCGCCTATTCATTGATGTTCATAGCGTGTTGAAATTTTGAAACCCAGGATTCCAGTCGATAATCTCGAAAAAGTCCGTATACTTGGGTATCAGAGTTAATACAAATTCTGCTGTAGCCTCTTGCTTAGTCCTGTGTAGATCGCACAGTGATTAGTAAATGGAATTTAATGTTCATAATTCACTGGAGCTTTCATTTCTCAACCAACTTGACTATTTATTTTTTAATTAAAGCTTATAAAGTCTGCAAGAGATTAGTTGATCCCGATTTTTGATTATTTAAAAAAAAGATTGATTCTCCTTTTCTAGTTAATAAATGTTACATAATAAAAACTAGTTCAAAACAATTGTACTCCACCAAAAGCATTTTCTTTTTGTTTTAGGTTATTATAAAAATTTTGGGTATGCATTTTTATAGATGATTAAATTTTTATATAATAAAGTGCAAGCTGCAAGTCGCTAAGAGGTCGCGTTGATTTTTAATAATTTTTTCGCTAACATTTCGAGCACATCTGCTTGCTAAATGGGAAATAAAAGCATTTGTTATATTATTAAAAATCAACGCAAACTCTCAGCCATTTGCAACTTGCACTTCAGTATACTAAAATTTAATGATCAATAAAACCGCATACCCAAAATTTTTATAAAAACCAAAAACAAAAAAGAACTTTTTGGTGAAAAGTTTTTCATAACATTTCAAATTATTTGTTTTTAATTTTTTTCGTTTTTGGAGAATCATAAAACAAGTTTTTATTATATAACTTTGTATCGATCTTCTTCAAAATTGCCACTCTTTCTGCACTTTGCACTAAGAAATACAAAATATAAACAAATGAAAAATCAAACATTGAGCTCAACTAATCTCTTGCAAATTTTATAAGTTTTTATAAAAAAAAAATGTATCAAAAATTTATTAACCACTGTGGATCGGCTTGTCCTCAATCGTTTTCGTCAAGCACAACTAACGGGAGGCTCAGGAAGTGGGGTTTAGAGGACATGCGAAGAGGTGTGGCGAGTAGTGAGGTGACTCCGCATGCCGGACACTCATTCGGCACATTTGCATTTATCCCATTCAGGTAGAAGCTTAACCTGCTGCAGTTGGGCTGTGGTGGTGCGTTCTGTATCATCCTTTTCAGGTGGCTGTACTCCCAAAACGGCATTTACAGGTCTAGAGTTTGTGTCATCTCGAGACCGACTCCCTGTGAATACCATTTATGGCCAATCGGTACGCAGTCGGGTCCAGAGGTTGTTTTATGTACCTCCGTTAGTTCTGAGAGATGTCTTATGACGTGTCTAGGCAAAGGCTCTGCGGCAATTAGGGTCTGTTCGGGTACCAACGTCTAAGGCATCCTACTAGGAATTTCGTACATACTATTATATTGTGCTCCTTGACAGGATGCATTTGAGGCTCGTCATGTAGGTGGTGCTGTAGCGACATCAGAAGGGATCCGGTGACCGTCCGGACTGCCGTGTTTTTTTTTTTTTAATCTGCAGCTTTGTCCATTGCATCCTGTTAGTCCCCGGGCGCTGCATAATTTAGAACCGGCTGGCCAATTACCTTATATGTTGCCGACAATGTTCCTTTGTCTTTGCCCCAGGTGTTGCCGGCTAGCGACTGAAGGCTTTGAAGATTCTACGGAGGATTTACAAGCTGTGTAACGAAGGCGAATACCGTCGACAAGTGAAGGATGAGCTTTATAGGCCTTACAATAGTATTGACATAGTGCAGCGTAATCAAATAAAGTGGCTCTGCATGCTTGCACATCTATAAATTTATACCAAGGCTCCAGCCCTAAAAGTATGCAACGCGATATCTGCTGATGGTAGCAAGTTTAGTTGATGGCACTTTTGTGATGGTAAGTCCAGAAAAGGAGAACTTGATTTCACTGGGCATTTCCAATTGACGTCAGTTGACACAGAAGAAAAACGAACGGCATACTTAATTAGCCTCGGCCAGCGCCAAAAAAGAAGAGTAGGATTTTAACAAACCGAATATAAAGCAAACTATCAGCCCTATCCTGAACAGAAACTCCCTGGGAGCTTTCTCTTTTTCCCCTTTCCTCCTATCATGAATGAAAATTCCCTGAGGATTTTTCTTTTAAATGGCGGAGTTGAGCTGCCAAAAAAGTGTCAAACAGCTCTTTCAAAGTTCCAATTTCCTCCTGCCTTATTTTCAGGAAAATGCTACTCACTGGGATTTATTAATTGGAAGATTTCTTTCTCTGGAGAAACGAATTCCCGGAGAACAAACACCCCGGGAGTATTCAGAATTGGGCTGTATATAACTTTCTTGCACTAAAATCAAGATTTATTTACAAGCAAAAGTGTAAATTTGAATTTATTTATTATCAAAGCGTGTAACCACCTTGGTCCGCCCAGTGTACGCGTCGACTTTCGAGGTAGTCTAGGCTCTCTTTGATCTTTCGGCGTTCTTCATCCATTACTGCCAAACGTTTGTATTTCTGTATAACATAGCAGCAGCTGAACATGAGTGCAACCTGAAAGATTAGCCAGAAAATCAGTAGAGCGATGAGAAGGCTTTGATTCAAGCAAAAGTTGTCCAATTGCATGTGATCTAAATCAACGAAATAAAAAGAAAAACGAAAAATTCAATTTTAATAGAATACCGACTGTCAGTAGGCACATACCAATGCCCGCAATCAGTAAGACGCCACGCTCGCCATAAATAAAGCTATTACTGCTGACCTGATCAGGACCACGCACGTGTAAATTATAGTTCAGTGGAAGTATGCCCAAATCTTGCATCGACATATTGTCAGTCTTTGAGTCACGCGTCAAATTCATCTCTTCAAGCTGTTCTTGGGGCACATCCATCACCGTCGATATGTAAACGGGGTTTTGAACCTTAAAACGATCCGAGAGTGGAGACTCTGGCTCCTCTTCCCTAATTGGTGGCCGGATCTGGCGGCGTTTTCGTGTAGCAGAACTTACAAGATTAGCTGTAGCGCTGCTATAGCTGTCATCCTTGCTGGGGCTCGTGCTAACACCACCACCACCACCACCACCACCACCACTACCATATGGATAACAATTATCTCCGAGGCAGCGTTGTTTACAAAAACGTATATTCACATCGAAGTTCACTAACGAAGATCCGGCAAATTTGAAGGCGTGAAAACGTGCTCTTAACATATTTTGTGTAGTTGAGTGTTTACGCTCCAATGCGGGAAATACCGTGACATCAATGGGGCAGCCACGTTCATCGATGAGTTGCACGAAATTTTGATTGTCCTGTGTTTTGGCAATCAGCGAAGTCGCGCGAAAGTCGGGCAATGGTGGCAGTGCATAGTTAACCAACTCTTGCTGGTGTGGTGAGTATTCAGCAATGATTTGTAGTTCTAGATTTTGTCCAATTTGCACATCATTCGTTTCGTGTTGATGCGACAGATCGACAATTTGTAGTGTGACTTTCGGTAGGAGTGGCACATCCGTGCTATTGAATAGCAGTGAGCCCTCGTTGGGTAGCATGCTGTGTGAAGGTGGAGATGTAAAGAAGAATTAAGACTTGTTGGCACAAATTTATTCTATTAATTATAACTTTTCGCGACAAAAAACATGTTTGTATACAGGGTGTCCACCGCTTTTTAAATGAACGAAAATATTTTTTATTGGAAAACGAAATAATGTGTATCACCAAGTCGGCGATGCTCTCTCTATCTTTTGGTCGTATTATCGACTTCGGGTTTCGACCGGAAGTAGGTTTAACTGACCAGAAGTATTTCGGTTTTTATTACAGATTCGGAATCTGCGGAAAAAATACATTACCTTTGTAGGAAATTTTTTTCTATAAGGGATTTCCGTTTAAAATAATGGAGCTCCAGCCTATTTGAACTACTTTCGGTCGAAACCGAAAGTCGGTAATACTTATTTCTTCGTTTTCCAATAAAAAAACATTTTCGTCCAGGACTAGTTGAAAGTTGAAAAAGTTTCAAATAAAAGTTACGTATTTTTATGCGCAGAATCCGAATCTGTAGTAAAAGCATATAACCCCATATAAAGAAATGACCTTCCGGTAAGTTTAACCCACTTTCGGTCGAAACTGGATTTCGGTAATACCACCAAAAGATGGAGTATCCCCGACTTGGTATTTCATATTCTTGCGCCTTCCAATAAAAACTATTTTTCTCCATATTAGACGGGGTGGACGGGTAGTGTGGGACATGTATTTATGTATGTATTACAGCTGAATACGAACTCGATTTCAATGCCATGGTGAACAAGAGAAGAGAGCTTTAGTCCCACTGTCAGAAAATCAAGCCCTTCCGACAAAACGTGCCATAACGGATTGAGGCTGATCGACTTCGCCGGCGCCCGAACCATGGTAGTAAGCTATCGGCTATCTTTACCGATGCAGTTTGCAGAAGGCGTGAGAGAAGTTTAAACTCAATGTGGCCACAATCAAACCCTATCCCCACAGGTACTGTTGAAATTTGTCAGAGATTTAGGTTTAGAGAAGGCATGGTGAAGTGTGGAGGACGGCACAATAGACCACTAGGTGGCGGTGCAAATCTCATTTTATTATCTATGGTAGCAAGCAGTACTAGGCTCCTGCATAGAAGGATCCATCAAGCTACGTAGCTGTCTTCAAAACGAAAAACGAGGAACGAAATCGATCATGTTGTGATAAACAGAAGGCACGCTTCCAGTGTTTTAGATGTTAGCACACGCCAAGGATCAAACATCGACTCGGATCACTGGAAAGCTGGAATCACATCAGACATTACAACATGCATTCGCCATTCGACTCTTACACCTTCTCTCAGAGAGTACTCTTCAAGAAGCCGACATATGCGAGTAGTGGGTCCATATTTCCCGCACATTACGTACCACTGCCGAAAAAGTATTCCAGCAAGCCCGAAAAAAGAACAAGTACGATGTTGAATGCAACGAAGCTGCAGGCAAGAAAGGATGCCCCTGCAATGGGGGGAAAAGCGCGATATTTAGAATCGATATGGGAAGATAAAGAGAAGGCGAAGGAGGTATTTGACGTAATAAAGGTAGAAAGCATGCTTCCTGACTGCCATTTGAGTGTGCTTAATATGCAATACAAAGTCGTATAGAGGATATTGTGTGAAAGACAGAAGCGCACCGTCTGGGAATGGATTGGGCAGTTGACTTTAGATCTGGCAAATTCACCAAAGACCAGGTACTCACCATACTCTGAGTATTGGAGGAGAATCAAACGCACCGTCTGTTTGGCAAATATAAAGCAGCTAGCACAAAAATGAGTTGCCTATACGCGATGTCTGGATTTGAATATTATTTGGCCGAACTTCTCCTCCAATTTGTGGTGTGCGTCTTGTTGTTATAACACAAGCTGGAATAATCTACAATTTTAAGCCGCAAATGGTTTTATGAGAAGCGTTTTCAAAGTAGAAATACACGCGGTTTGCCATTCTTCTTGGATGTGGCTCGGACCAGCAAGCCAAGTGGTGATGGGACATACTCAAACTACTTGGCTATAGCGAGCGACTGTGGAACTAAACTTCGAATTAACGCATCCACAGTCTCCCAGTGGTTAGAGGGGCATGGTTTACCAAACATTGGGTAGGATATAGCTTCGAACCCTGGAGAAACTTCAAAAAAAAATTTAGAAAAAAAGAACTTGTTATTCTCAACCTTACCTAATTTCGATCCCAATCCCAATCTCAACCCATTCTTAAGCTTAATCCCAATATTTTTCTTCTTCTTAACCTTAGTTCTAATCTTAGTGCTGATCTTAACTTCAATCCCAATCTCACGTTAACCTTTCTCTTAATTTTAATCTTAATCTTATTCTTAAACCGCTACGTGCCCCGGTTCGACATTTCACACAAAATATTAATATAAAGAGACTCAACTGGATTCACATCCCACAGTGGTTACCAATAATGCCACGAAGGCATTTTATACTTATCAAAGGCTCCATGGTAAAACTTGGCGAATATCTCCGAAACTAACGTACCGGTCATTTAACACGTAGATAAAAACGGGGTTAGGAACCTACCTAGAGTTCCGATGTGAATGTGCACAACCACAATCCTGGCGGAAATTATCGCAATTAAAATAATGTCTTCGCAGAAAGACTAATGGGGCAACAATAAACATCATGTCCAGCGTTAAGAGCCCTAGGCTCTTGGAGAACGGTAGCAAATCTGGTAGACAGATGATAAATTATACTAAAAAAACTAAGAACCAATAACACCTTGTCACACTAATAACCTTGTGGTGAGTTTCGGGCCATGAGGCTTCGATGGCAACGAAAGCGCTGACACTGCCTCGTAATGCGGTGACCAACACAGCCTGATCAGCCCTCAGCCTTTCTGTGATCTGTTCAGAGGATACACAGCTCCTAAGGATATGGGAGTACTCGCAATATGCAAGCCAATGGTGCACGACAAAGGGTAAAAGGCAATTCGAAAGATTTCTAACTCCGTGTTGTGGAAGATTTAGTGATCGAGTGCTAAATCTTAGCAGAGAGGGTTTAAGAACTCTCACCGGGTACCTGACAAGACGAAGCGGACTGTGTTTTCGTCTACACAAAATGGGACTCTCGGAGGAGACAAAATGCAGGTTTTGTGAGCTGGGGGAGCAAACCTTGGAACATATACTATCCCTACAGTGGAACCCCAAACTAGTCAGGAAAAATACTAGTTTACAACTAGAATTTCCTGACTGAAACCGAACTAGTTCGAAAATGGCCAGACTTTTACCAAGTACAAAACGAATGCCCGGTTTTATTTGACTTCGACAGTTTAATACAATAAGTACAAAAAATATTACAACTTTTATTTGGGTATATTGTCAACCATTAAAGCGAGTACATATTCAATCGACCAGGCATGTTAAAAATTTATTAATAATCATAATGATTATTAATTAAAGCATGTTTTTTTTTTGGATAACCGCTTAATGATTAAATACCAATATTAGCACCATTTTAATCAATAGTTAATTAAAAATTGTTAATTAATTCATTAATTTTAATTACATGATTATTTTGTTATTTTTGATAATTTTCAATTATTTTTGACTTTTTTTAATTACAAGATGAAAATAGATATTCGATTAATTTCAATTATAAACAAGCCAAAACAACAGACACAAATTATGAATATTTAATAACTGCATGAATTGTTTATTTATTTTATTTTTATCAAAATCTCAAATTTTAAACTTTAATTATTACTTTGATAACATTTCAAAAAGAAGGGACTGAAATGTGCAAAGTTAGTGAATTTAATTTAATTTAATAAAAACTTTTATTTTTATTTAAGTATTAACTTGAATATGAACTAAAGTATTTACTTTATTTTTAACTGAAATATTTTCTTTTGCATATTTAATATTATTAAAAAAGATAAAAAATTTAGTATTAATTGTACCTGAATGCTTTTACTTTTAATAACAATTAATTAAAAATGCATTTAAATTTATGTTAGAAAGTCTGAAATATTTATATTTTAATTTGACATTAAATATTAGCAAATCTAAGGCTGCTAAATAAAAATGTGAAATATATAAAGTGTATTTAATCAAAAGTTTTTTATTGTATATAATTTATTTACTTTTTACTTTTACTTTTTAACTCCCAATGTAGTGGTTTCGGTCCATAATTCGACAAGTATTTTTCTGTCTATTTTGAACTAGTATGAGACTGGTATATTTTTGACCAAAATCGGACAATTGACATCTCGTAGTTAAAAATACCAGTTGATTGCATGGAAAAAGATAGTTGGCTGACTAGTTGGGCATGCGGTTCATACTTGTTGTAAGGTAGTTTAAAACTGTTACATTTGACTACAGGGATGTGATCGCCCGCGTATAACTCAACTTATACCATGGAGAACAATTATCGTCTCCATCCAGAATCTAGACACTCGGGACACCCTTCAAAGTGCTAAATTTCATCAATAACCTCAGGTTGGAGTGGCTATTAAGGGTTACTATTTAAGGGTTAGCACACTATAATAGTGTTCGCTATGCAAAAAAGATCAGTCCAGCGCCTTCGTCTTGACCTGCAGGCTGTGTCGGAGACTTAAACGTAGATTACGTGATATTACTAATATCACATTCAAGTTAAAAGTTGAAGAAAAAGTTGAATTACAAAATCTATTATATATATTTTTTTCTATCTACCTATTATATTTTAAGACGTCCACTAAAATATTTCGGAGAAATATTAAGATTTACGTAAGCTGGACCGATTTGAAAATACCTCCAAAAATGGAGTTTTTTATGAATAAAAATAGTTTTTTAAAGAACTTTTTGAAAAAAGTCCCAGCAGCTGACAAAACAGATTAAGCTTAAAAAATCTGCATGAAAATATTTAAAAATGTTTTCAACGGAATCGTAATAATAAGATTTTTGATGTTGTTTTTGTTTTTACATTTTTCAAAGATTGATTTATAATGCCCATACCTTTGAATAAAATAAACATACTTAGAAGATATCAACCAATACTTCCCATATACCAAACGAAAGGAAAACACCTGAATTGTTGAGTAAAGAAAACAAAAACAAAATCATTCGAGCGGTTTTCGAGCATTTTGGTAATAAAAAAAAATTGCAAATTTTTTCAAAAATCTTTTGCCTTAAAAATGCTCATTATTGGTTGAACTTATATATAAAATTTGTACACGATAATATTTCTACTGCTCCAAAGAACCTACATATATCCCGAAAATAAAAGTTATATCTGCAAATCATTAGACAGACTTTAAAGTCTGTCTCAAAATTGACCCCAAAATAAGCCAATATTTACCGTTGTTTCTACGACAAACACCGAATTGGTTACTTATAGAAATGTATCTGTCGATAGGTGGTCGAATTTTGTCTTTGAAACGCCACACCTTTCTTTGAAATCGCTTCACTAGTTCTTGTGCAATAAGCGTTCTTGTGAAGCTCTAAAAATTACAACTACAACATTTGAGCATAGCCTCCATATCGAAACGTAAGATGTATTTTACGTCAAAAACTTGTACAAGTTGATAATAATTGTTACCAAATTCGTTTGGCCAAAAAACTATGTAGTAAAACTTGCAAGGAGAGAGCACAATTTTGACATTTCATTTGGAGGGGAAGTTCGTGCTGGGGAAATTATTGACACACGGTTGCATTTTTTTCAACAATAATTTGAATCAACAAGTTCGTTCAATTTAAAAAAGGAATAATTTTTTTGGCGATTTACTAATGAAAGAAAGATGTAAATATTTGTTTACTCAATTAACTTAATTAATTCCTGTATTCGTAATCGTAACACAATCGACACCACGGTCGATATAGGAAATCCGACAGTGACTTACACAAAGAAATTGAATCTTATGTTGAAGAAAGTCAGAATAAGAAGGGATATACGTATAGGCCCTGTTTTGTTTTCCGACTGAAATAATGTAAACAATTTATTATGTTCGAAATGCAACCGTGGACGCCAGCTGGCAGTGAACAAGGCGTATTTAACAAGGTGGTGTTATTGGTCATTGTCATTGGTATGAGTTACAACAAACACATCATTTTGACATAATGGCCTCCACGGCGAAAAACTTAGCTGTCGCCCCAAAACCACCTTGTTTAATACACCTTGGCAGTGAAGCTTGCAAATGTTTGCTAATTCCTGTTGTAAGTTTCTCTCTTTGGGAGAGTAAGATTCTCTGAATTTGGTTATTGGCTAATTCTTACTGGCTTTTGCATAGCGAACAGAACTTATATCTAGTTAGGTCTCAGCGTTATATGCCATAATAAGTAATAATAATAATAATAATAATAATAATAATAATAATAATAATAATATAGGAAGACTAATGTCGAATTTCCACTAGGCATTATAATGATAGAAAATGTATGTATTAAAAAATGCAATGTGGAAACAGATATAGTGACTAGTTTTCCTATTTTGAATGCCCAACATTGTCATTAAAAATGTGTTCATTTAATGTCAAGTGGAAATTCATCATAAAAGAGATGAACTTTTGTTGCGTACCAAGAGTAAATTTTTTTTCTGGATTTTAACAAAAATATATGCGTATTTTTTTTTT
>NW_023458558.1:23972735-23972941 GCF_013731165.1 Rhagoletis pomonella
TGGCTCAAGACCGACCTACTTCAGAGTTTGGTTGAAAACGCCCTATTTCAACAAATCGTTCAAAAACGCCCTATCGAAATCGAGAGCCCTACTAGAAACTAGCAAAAGCCCAAAAATTGCATCACAGTAATATTTTCATTTTTTGAACAGATGCAGATTTTTTCGATGGACATCATCAGACTGAGCACAAAATTTTTCTTCGTGGG
>NW_023458558.1:23973041-23987019 GCF_013731165.1 Rhagoletis pomonella
TTTGGTTAAACTTGAACAATTAACAGCTACGCGAACGCACCTATTATATAACTTTGTATCGATCTTCTTTAAAATTGCCACTCTTTCTGCACTTTGCACTAAGAAATACAAAATATAAACAAATGAAAAATCAAACATTGAGCTCAACTAATCTCTTGCAAATTTTATAAGTTTTCATAAAAAAAAATGTATCAAAAATTTATTAACCACTGTGGATCGGCTTGTCCTCAATCGTTTTCGTCAAGCACAACTAACGGGAGGTTCAGGAAGTGGGGTTTAGAGGACATGCGAAGAGGTGTGGCGAGTAGTGAGGTGACTCCGCATGCCGGACACTCATTCGGCACATTTGCATTTATCCCATTCAGGTAGAAGCTTAACCTGCTGCAGTTGGGCTGTGGTGGTGCGTTCTGTATCGTCCTTTTCAGGTGGCTGTACTCCCAAAACGGCATTTACAGGTCTAGAGTTTGTGTCATCTTGAGACCGACTCCCTGTGAATACCATTTATGGCCAATCGGTACGCAGTCGGGTCCAGAGGTTGTTTTATGTACCTCCGTTAGTTCTGAGAGATGTCTTATGACGTGTCTAGGCAAAGGCTCTGCGGCAATTAGGGTCTGTTCGGGTACCAACGTCTAAGGCATCCTACTAGGAATTTCGTACATACTATTATATTGTGCTCCTTGACAGGATGCATTTGAGCCTCGTCATGTAGGTGGTGCTGTAGCGACATCAGAAGGGATCCGGTGACCGTCCGGATTGCCGTTTGTTTTTTTTTTAATCTGCAGCTTTGTCCATTGCATCCTGTTAGTCCCCGGGCGCTGCATAATTTAGAACCGGCTGGCCAATTACCTTATATGTTGCCGACAATGTTCCTTTGTCTTTGCCCCAGGTGTTGCCGGCTAGCGACTGAAGGCTTTGAAGATTCTACGGAGGATTTACAAGCTGTGTAACGAAGGCGAATACCGTCGACAAGTGAAGGATGAGCTTTATAGGCCTTACAATAGGATTGACATAGAGCAGCGTAATCAAATAAAGTGGCTCTGCATGCTTGCACATCTATAAATGGATACCAAAGCTCCAGCCCTAAAAGTATGCAACGCGATATCTGCTGATGGTAGCAAGTTAAGTTGATGGCACTTTTGTGATGGTAAGTCCAGAAAAGGAGAACTTGACTTCACTTGGCATTTCCAATTGACGTCAGTTGACACAGAAGAAAAACGAACGGCATACTTAATTAGCCTCGGCCAGCGCCAAAAAAGAAGAGTAGGATTTTAACAAACCGAATATAAAGCAAACTATCAGCCCTATCCTGAACAGAAACTCCCTGGGAGCTTTCTCTTTTTTCCCTTTCCTCCTATCATGAATGAAAATTCCCTGAGGATTTTCCTTTTAAATGGCGGAGTTGAGCTGCCAAAAAAGTGTCAAACAGCTCTTTCGAAGTTCCAATTTCCTCCTGCCATATTTTCAGGAAAATGCTACTCATTGGGATTTATTAATTGGAAGATTTCTTTCTCTGGAGAAACGATTTCCCGGAGAACAAACACCCCGGGAGTATTCAGAATTGGGCTGTATATAACTTTCTTACACTAAAATCAAGATTTATTTACAAGCAAAAGTGTAAATTTGAATTTATTTATTATCAAAGCGTGTAACCACCTTGGTCCGCCCAGTGTACGCGTCGACTTTCGAGGTAGTCTAGGCTCTCTTTGATCTTTCGGCGTTCTTCATCCATTACTGCCAAACGTTTGTATTTCTGTATAACATAGCAGCAGCTGAACATGAGTGCAACCTGAAAGATTAGCCAGAAAATCAGTAGAGCGATGAGAAGGCTTTGATTCAAGCAAAAGTTGTCCAATTGCATGTGATCTAAATCAACGAAATAAAAAGAAAAACGAAAAATTCAATTTTAATAGAATACCGACTGTCAGTAGGCACATACCAATGCCCGCAATCAGTAAGACGCCACGCTCGCCATAAATAAAGCTATTACTGCTGACCTGATCAGGACCACGCACGTGTAAATTATAGTTCAGTGGAAGTATGCCCAAATCTTGCATCGACATATTGTCAGTCTTTGAGTCACGCGTCAAATTCATCTCTTCAAGCTGTTCTTGGGGTACATCCATCACCGTCGATATGTAAACGGGGTTTTGAACCTTAAAACGATCCGAGAGTGGAGACTCTGGCTCCTCTTCCCTAATTGGTGGCCGGATCTGGCGGCGTTTTCGTGTAGCAGAACTTACAAGATTAGCTGTAGCGCTGCTATAGCTGTCATCCTTGCTGGTGCTCGTGCTAACACCACCACCACCACCACCGCCACTACCATATGGATAACAATTATCTCCGAGGCAGCGTTGTTTACAAAAACGTATATTCACATCAAAGTTTACTAACGAAGATCCGGCAAATTTGAAGGCGTGAAAACGTGCTCTTAACATATTTTGTGTAGTTGAGTGTTTACGCTCCAATGCGGGAAATACCGTGACATCAATGGGGCAGCCACGTTCATCGATGAGTTGCACGAAATTTTGATTGTCCTGTGTTTTGGCAATCAGCGAAGTCGCGCGAAAGTCGGGCAATGGTGGCAGTGCATAGTTAACCAACTGTTGCTGGTGTGGTGAGTATTCAGCAATGATTTGTAGTTCTAGATTTTGTCCAATTTGCACATCATTCGTTTCGTGTTGATGCGACAGATCGACAATTTGTAGTGTGACTTTCGGTAGGAGTGGCACATCCGTGCTATTGAATAGCAGTGAGCCCTCGTTGGGTAGCATGCTGTGTGAAGGTGGAGATGAAAAGAAGAATTAAGACTTGTTGACACAAATTTATTCTATTAATTATAACTTTTCGCGACAAAAAACATGTTTGTATACAGGGTGTCCACCGCTTTTTAAATGAACGAAAATATTTTTTATTGGAAAACGAAATAATGTGAATCACCAAGTCGGCGATGCTCTCTCTATCTTTTGGTCGTATTATCGACTTCGGGTTTCGACCGGAAGTAGGTTTAACTGACCAGAAGTATTTCAGTTTTTATTACAGATTCGGAATCTGCGGAAAAAATACATTACCTTTGTAGGAAATTTTTTTCTATAAGGGATTTCCGTTTAAAATAATGGAGCTCCAGCCTATTTGAACTACTTTCGGTCGAAACCGAAAGTCGGTAATACTTATTTCTTCGTTTTCCAATAAAAAAACATTTTCGTCCAGGACTAGTTGAAAGTTGAAAAAGTTTCAAATAAAAGTTACGTATTTTTATGCGCAGAATCCGAATCTGTAGTAAAAGCATATAACCCCGTATAAAGAAATGACCTTCCGGTAAGTTTAACCCACTTTCGGTCGAAACTGGATTTCGGTAATACCACCAAAAGATGGAGTATCCCCGACTTGGTATTTCATATTCTTGCGCCTTCCAATAAAAACTATTTTTCTCCATATTAGACGGGGTGGACGGGTAGTGTGGGACCACCTACATGTATGTATGTATGTATTACAGCTGAATACGAACTCGATTTCAATGCCATGGTGAACAAGAGAAGAGAGCTTTAGTCCCACTGTCAGAAAATCAAGCCCTTCCGACAAAACGTGCCATAACGGATTGAGGCTGATCGACTTCGCCGGCGCCCGAACCATGGTAGTAAGCTATCGGCTATCTTTACCGAGTGTGATGCAGAGGACGTGAGAGAAGTTTAAACTCAATGTGGCCACAATCAAACCCTATCCCCACAGGTACTGTTGAAATTTGTCAGAGATTTAGGTTTAGAGAAGGCATGGTGAAGAGTGGAGGACGGCACAATAGACCACTAGGTCGCGGTGCAAATCTCATTTTATTATCTATGGTAGCAAGCAGTACTAGGCTCCTGCATAGAAGGATCCATCAAGCTACGTAGCTGTCTTCAAAACGAAAAACGAGGAACGAAATCGATCATGTTGTGATAAACAGAAGGCACGTTTCCAGTGTTTTAGATGTTAGCACACGCCGAGGATCAAACATCGACTCGGATCACTGGAAAGCTGGAATCACATCAGACATTACAACATGCATTCGCCACTCGACTCTTACACCTTCTCTCAGAGAGTACTCTTCAAGAAGCCGACATATGCGAGTAGTGGGTCCATATTTCCCGCACATTACGTACCTCTGCCGAAAAAGTATTCCAGCAAGCCCGAAAAAAGAACAAGTACGATGTTGAATGCAACGAAGCTGCAGGCAAGAAAGGATGCCTCTGTAATGGGGGGAAAAGCGCGATATTTAGAATCGATAAAGAGAAGGCGAGACGTATTTGACGTAATAAAGGTAGAAAGCATGCTTCCTGACTGCCATTTGAGTGTGCTCCACCACATACTTAATATGCAATACAAAGTCGTATAGAGGATATTGTGTGAAAGACAGAGGCGCACCGTCTGGGAATGGATTGGGCAGTTGACTTTAGATCTGGCAAATTCACCAAAGACCAGGTATTCACCATACTCTGAGTATTGGAGGAGAATCAAACGCACCGTCTGTTTGGCAAATATAAAGCAGCTAACACAAAAATGAGTTGCCTATACGCGATGTCTGAATTTGAATATTATTTGGCCGAACTTCTCCTCCAATTTGTGGTGTGCGTCTTGTTGTTATAACACAAGCTGGAATAATCTACAATTTTAAGCCGCAAATGGTTTTATGGGAATCGTTTTCAAAGTAGAAATACACGCGGTTTGCCATTCTTCTTGGATGTGGCTCGGACCAGCAAGCCAAGTGGTGATGGGACATACTCAAACTACTTGGCTATAGCGAGCGACTGTGGACCTAAACTTCGAATTAACGCATCCACAGTCTCCCATGGTTTACCAAACATTGGGTAGGATATAACTTCGAACCCTGGTGAAACTTCAAAAAAAAATTTAGAAAAAAAGGACTTGTTATTCTCAACCTTACCTAATTTCGATCCCAATCCCAATCTCAACCCATTCTTAAGCTTAATCCCAATATTTTTCTTCTTCTTAACCTTAGTTCTAATCTTAGTGCTGATCTTAACTTCAATCCCAATCTCACGTTAACCTTTCTCTTAATTTTAATCTTAATCTTATTCTTAAACCGCTACGTGCCCCGGTTCGACATTTCACACAAAATATTAATATAAGGAGACTCAACTGGATTCACATCCCACAGTGGTTACCAATAATGCCACGAAGGCATTTTATACTTGTCAAAGGCTCCATGGTAAAACTTGGCGAATATCTCCGAAACTAACGTACCGGTCATTTAACACGTAGATAAAAACGGGGTTAGGAACCTACCTAGAGTTCCGATGTGAATGTGCACAACCACAATCCTGGCGGAAATTATCGCAATTAAAATAATGTCTTCGCAGAAAGACTAATGGGGCAACAATAAACATCATGTCCAGCGTTAAGAGCCCTAGGCTCTTGGAGAACGGTAGCAAAGCTGGTAGACAGATGATAAATTATACTGAAAAAACTAAGAAACAATAACACCTTGTCACACTAATAACCTTGTGGTGAGTTTCGGGCCACTGCCTCGTAATGCGGTGACCAACACAGCCTGATCAGCCCTCAGCCTTTCTGTGATCTGTTCAGAGGATACACAGCTCCTAAGGAGATGGGAGTACTCGCAATATGCAAGCCAATGGTGCACGACAAAGGGTAAAAGGCAATTCGAAAGATTTCTAACTCCGTGTCGTGGAAGATTTAGTGATCGAGTGCTAAATCTTAGCAGAGAGGGTTTAAGAACTCTCACCGGGTACCTGACAAGACGAAGCGGACTGTGTTTTCGTCTACACAAAATGGGACTCTCGGAGGAGACAAAATGCAGGTTTTGTGAGCTGGGGGAGCGAACCTAGGAACATATACTATCCCTACAGTGGAACCCCAAACTAGTCAGGAAAAATACTAGTTTACAACTAGAATTTCCTGACTGAAACCGAACTAGTTCGAAAATGGCCAGACTTTTACCAAGTACAAAACGAATGCCCGGTTTTATTTGACTTCGACAGTTTAATACAATAAGTACAAAAAATATTACAACTTTTATTTGGGTATATTGTCAACCATTAAAGCGAGTACATTTTCAATCGACCAGGCATGTTAAAAATTTATTAATAATCATAATGATTATTTATTAAAGCATGTTTTTTTTTTGGATAACCGCTTAATGATTAAATACCAATATTAGCACCATTTTAATCAATAGTTAATTAAAAATTATTAATTAATTCATTAATTTTAATTACATGATTATTTTGTTATTTTTGATAATTTTCAATTATTTTTGACTTTTTTTAATTACAAGATGAAAATAGATATTCGATTAATTTCAATTATAAACAAGTCAAACTACAGACACAAATTATGAATATTTAACAACTGCATGAATTGTTTATTTATTTTATTTTTATCAAAATCTCAAATTTTAAACTTTAATTATTACTTTGATAACATTTCAAAAAGAAGGGACTGAAATGTGCAAAGTTAGTGAATTTAATTTAATTTAATAAATACTTTTATTTTTATTTAAGTTCACTTGAATATGAACTAAAGTATTTATTTTATTTTTAACTGAAATATTTTCTTTTGCATATTTAATATTATTAAAAAAGATAAAAAAATCTAGTATTAATTGTACCTGAATGCTTTTACTTTTAATAACAATTAATTAAAAATGCATTTAAATTTATGTTAGAAAGTCTGAAATATTTATATATTAATTTGACATTAAATATTAGCAAATCTAAGGCTGCTAAATAAAAATGTGAAATATATAAAGTGTATTTAATCAAAAGTTTTTTATTGTATATTCATAAATTCATTTTACTTTTTAACTCCCAATGTAGTGGTTTCGGTCCATAATTCGACAAGTATTTTTCTGTGTATTTTGAACTAGTATGAGACTGGTATATTTTTGACCAAAATCGGACAATTGACATCTCGTAGTTAAAAATACCAGTTGATTGCATGGAAAAAGATAGTTGGCTGACTAGTTGGGCATGCGGTTCATACTTGTTGTAAGGTAGTTTAAAACTGTTACATTTGACTACAGGGATGTGATCGCCCGCGTATAACTCAACTTATACCATGGAGAACAATTATCGTCTCCATCCAGAAAGCTAGACACTCCGGACACCCTTCAAAGTGCTAAATTTCATCAATAACCTCAGGTTGGAGTGGCTATTAAGGGTTACTATTTAAGGGTTAGCACACTATAATAGTGTTCGCTATGCAAAAAAGATCAGTCCAGCGCCTTCGTCTTGACCTGCAGGCTGTGTCGGAGACTTAAACTTAAGAAAAAAGTTGAATTATAAAATCTATTATACATATATATTTTTTTCTATCTACCTATTATATTTTAAGACGTCCACCAAAATATTTCGGAGAAATATTAAGATTTACGTAAGCTGGACCGATTTGAAAATACCTCCAAAAATGGAGTTTTTTATGAATAAAAATAGTTTTTTAAAGAACTTTTTGAAAAAAGTCCCAGCAGCTGACAAAACAGATTAAGCTTAAAAAATCTGCATGAAAATATTTAAAAATGTTTTCAACGGAATCGTAATAATAAGATTTTTGATGTTGTTTTTTTTTACATTTTTCAAAGATTGATTTATAATGCCCATACCTTTGAATAAAATAAACATACTTAGAAGATATCAACCAATACTTCCCATATACCAAACGAAAGGAAAACACCTGAATTGTTGAGTAAAGAAAACAAAAACAAAATCATTCGAGCGGTTTTCGAGCATTTTGGTAATAAAAAAAAAATTGCAAATTTTTTAAAAAATCTTTTGCCTAAAAAATGCTCATTATTGGTTGAACTTATATATAAAATTTGTACACGATAATATTTCTACTGCTCCAAAGAACCTACATATATCCCGAAAATAAAAGTTATATCTGCAAATCATTAGCTACTAGAGCACTTTAAAGTCTCAAAATTTACCCCAAAATAAGCCAATATTTACCGTTGTTTCTACGACAAACACCGAATTGGTTACTTATAGAAATGTATCTGTCGATAGGTGGTCGAATTTTGTCTTTGAAACGCCACATCTTTCTTTGAAATCGCTTCACTAGTTCTCGTGCAATAAGCGTTCTTGTGAAGCTCTAAAAATTACAACTACAACATTTGAGCATAGCCTCCATATCGAAACGTAAGATGTATTCTACGTCAAAAACTTGTACAAGTTGGTAATAATTGTTACCAAATTCGTTTGGCCAAAAAACTAGTAAAACTTGCAAGGAGAGAGCACAATTTTGACATTTCATTTGGAGGGGAAGTTCGTGCTGGGGAAATTATTGACACACGGTTGCATTTTTTTCAACAATAATTTGAATCAACAAGTTCGTTCAATTTAAAAAAGGAATACTTTTTTTGGCGATTTACTAATGAAAGAAAGATGTAAATATTTGTTTACTCAATTAACTTAATTAATTCCTGTATTCGTAATCGTAACACAATCGACACCACGGTCGGGTCGATATAGGAAATCCGACAGTGACTTACACAAAGAAATTGAAGCTTATGTTGAAGAAAGTCAGAATAAGAAGGGATATACGTATAGGCCCTGTTTTGTTTTCCGACTGAAATAATGTAAACAATTTATTATGTTCGAAATGCAACCGTGGACGCCAGCTGGCAGTGAACAAGGCGTATTTAACAAGGTGGTGTTATTGGTCATTGTCATTGGTATGAGTTACAACAAACACATCATTTTGACATAATGGCCTCCACGGCGAAAAACTTAGCTGTCGCCCCAACACCACCTTGTTTAATACACCTTGGCAGTGAAGCTTGCAAATGTTTGCTAATTCCTGTTGTAAGTTTCTCTCTTTGGGAGAGTAAGATTCTCTGAATTTGGTTATTGGCTAATTCTTACTGGCTTTTGCATAGCGAACAGAACTTATATTTAGTTAGGTCTCAGCGTTATATGCCATAATAAGTAATAATAATAATAATAATAATAATAATAATAATAATAATATAGGAAGACTAATGTCGAATTTCCACTAGGCATTATAATGATAGAAAATGTATGTATTAAAAAATGCAATGTGGAAACAGATATAGTGACTAGTTTTCCTATTTTGAATGCCCAACATTGTCATTAAAAATGTGTTCATTTAATGTCAAGTGGAAATTCATCATAAAAGAGATGAACTTTTGTTGCGTACCAAGAGTAAATTTTTTTTCTGGATTTTAACAAAAATATATGCGTATTTTTTTTTTAATTGTCAGAAGGGGGTTTAATAAAAAACTAGTATTAAGTTAATTTTTTTAAACACAAAATCTTTTGTTTAAAGCCAAATATTTGATGCGACTTACTGCTGTGCGAACTCTAATGAAGACTCCAATGCAATAGCATTCGGTATATCTTCACCCTCCAAACCATCCTCATCATTGCGTCCATCAGTGTGCCCATCCTTGCGCATCGTCGAATTGCTCATTATGCAACCGACTTTGATGAGACGATCACCCTGTGTTTGCACGTTTCGATTATTTTGTATTACTATCAACGCGGATATGAAAATTCTGTAATTCAAAGTAAATATGTATGTATGCTAATAAATACGTATGTACATACGGGTTTGAGTAATCAATAATTGGAAAATAACCAAATTATTACTTTGCTTCGATGATTGCTAAAAGTGCCTACGTACGCTTGCTTACCTTTGATATGCTTTGGTGACTTCGTAGGCACGCAAAATGCCGCAACGATTCTCTTTGACCTCGGTGCCGATCGGTAGACGTAACACTGTGCTACTTGTGCCGTTGCCTTGCACCATACACTGCTTTGAATGCATGCTGGCATACATTTTACCATAAAACCAATCTTTCGGCGTATATTTGATGGCCATTTCGTCTTGTGTGCACAGCACCTGTACTGTGTGGGGAAAAATGGAAACAGTTGTTTTTTTTTTAAATTTTATTTTAGGAGTTTGTAAGCATAAGGTACCATCTAAACACTTGACACGCCGCATATAGACAGACTTCTCTCTTAGTTTCAGACTGCGGGGTCCCATCGATATAATATCCTCCGAGTGTAGTAGACATTCCGAATTGGTCAGATCGCGCTCAAAATAGAATGACACGCCTTGGCAATAGAATTTCGTTTCATGTGAGCACAATGATTGACACTTCAAAGAAAATTTTAAATTATACAGTGTAAAATTCCATTATAAATTGCGTTTTGTAATATAAATTATTAGCCATAACTACAAACACTCACACACACACACATTAACTAATACTAACTAATAAAAATTTATACATTCGTTTACAAAAATAATTAATTAAAATTTTATATGTACATATGTACTTTCAATCGAAGCTTTGAGTTGATTGCATGTCAGTCGGATTATTGTAAAAAGTTCACTATTTTTATTTTTTATACAATCTAAATCCCATGTTTTTGTCTTCAACATCATACTACCATCAATACTACAAACAACATAGACAGACACACCTCCTTTTGGGTTAGACCCAAATATTTTGCTTCCGCATAAATGAAGCTACTGTTCGCATACAATTCGTATGAACAGCTATCGTTCTCGATCGGTCGCTCGTAACATTGATTTTCCATGTATTCTTCGTCATAGGGTGCAGCCCGGAATGCATCGGGTTGTATCATTTTATCTTTATCACTGAGTATACAACGTCCCAATGTGTTGGGTTGTGACTGATGTTGTTGATGTTGTTGCTGCTCTGCTTGTGGCACATGTTGACTGAATCTGATCGATTGATAAAAAAGAAAAATCGTAAATGTGGGATTAACTTGACATTAGCGACATTAGCATCTACATAAAATAAACAATACTACGCCCACATTTATGTAACATACACGTGTAAGTCCATTAGGGTGCCCATCGAAGTTTTTTGTTTTGTTTCAAATTTCAAGACCCTACCCCCTAATTTCCTTCCATTTTATGAGAAATATTATTGCCTATTGTTATAGATTTCTTAAAAATCATTTAGAGGTACGATTTTGTAGATTTATCAGTTTTTGATTGACTATTTTTCATTAAATTTTAAAGAGTTGTTGGTGTAAGTTTTCATAGGGCAAATAAAACGGAAGGCCTTGAATTTATACATATGTGTGTATGTACCGGACTTTTAGAATTTATAGCAGTTTGGCTAAGGAATTCCTCTATATTTATTCAAAATTTATATATGCAATCGTCTTTAGTAAAAAAGTGCGTTTTCAAGAAGTTTTAGGACAATGAGGGTGGCACCGCCCACTTACATATGCATATGATATACATATATGCGTATCTCAAAAACGACCTGGCCAATCTCGACCAAATTAGGTATACACATTGTGTTTAGGCGCGTCATGCACCATGTTGATTTTTGAAATCGGATAAAAACCACGGCCTCACTAACGTAACGGTAATTTCAAAAACTCAAAGCTAGCTATATTTTAGGGGAAGTTGGTTTTGTCCGATTTAAAAAATATTCAATATGGCGCTTATAGAGCCTAAGCAAAATGTGTATACCACATTTGGTCGAGAGGGGTTAAGTAGTTTTTCAGATATGCATATATCATATAAGTGGGCGGTGCCACTCCCATTTTCCTAAAACTTCTTGAAAACCCACTTTTTTGCTAAAGAGCGATTGTATATAACAATTTTGAATAAATAAGTCTGAAAGTCCGGTAATTGAAAAGCAGAGTGACGAACAAAACCACGCTCTAAAAATTTGTCTATATACCTGACCTTATAGATCGCGCGGAAACCTGAAAGATGACGTGGAAAGATGATAAGGCTTTGGGTGCTTTTGAGGTCATTGTTCTACGCAAAATCTATTGCCCTATTCGCGTGGGTGACGAGCACCGAAGACGGAATGGCGAACTATAAGAGCTTTGTAACTGCATGGATATAGTTAAGCGCATAAAAATATAACGATTTCGCTGGCCTGAGTATGTTGTGCATATTTAGATGAAGAGGCTTCAATCAAAAGATTCTTCGATTCGGCACGCATGTACGGCGACCCACGAACAAATGAAAACTAAGTGCAGAAGAAACTGCCTGCACTCGGGATTTAGAACTGGCAAATCTCGCAAAGAAGAAATGTAATTGGCGGAAGAAGAAATGTAATTGGCCAAATAAGAAATGTAATTGGCCAAATAAGAAGAGGAATCAGGGAAAATATAAAATTGCCCAAAACAGGTCTCAACCCAAGAGCTACAAGTATTAGAAATGCTGTGTTCACTCGTTGCTATGACTCTCGGAGCACGATCAGGTCGAGCGCACCTTCTCACGAGAGTCGGATACCTGTACGTTGGCGGAACTGTTTATTTCCGGTTATTGCCAACTGGCACGCATATATTTATGTACGTAAATATGTGCATGTGCCTGTATTCTTGGCCCCGAAGTTGGCGTTTCGGTTATCAGTAAAAACTCTCTTTGATTGTGATAATGACAAATTGTTGAGATCATTTATATGTATTTATCAGCAAAAAAGATATTATAAAACTTCAAATACGCATAATGTGGGCTAATTAGTGCTAATTTAGCTCATGGTATTGAAGCATTTTATTGCTATTGTTTATTTTATAGTGCTAAGCAAAAAGTACTCGTCACTAAAGTAAATAATCACTTAATCACAAATTCTATTTCCTGTTTCTGAAATTGTTGAGGCACAGCATTTTTTTCAAAAGTCTGAAAGTGACTATGATTCCATTAGTGATAACAGGTATGTATATTTTGCACCAGTGTGTGTAAATATGTACATACATATATACATATAGTATGTTCAATAGCGAATACAAGAAGGCGGAAATAAGGTGCAATTTTAGCACATCGCATACGTTCTTCAGAAGTGAATTACTTATGTAAGTAAAAATTTGGCGTTAGTGAGAAAACGCAATAAACTATTTCTTAACTAAATTAGTCATTATAACGTATGTATTTATATTTGTACGGTATCACAAGTAGGTTTAGTATTAACACTAGAAATACGGACAGGGGTCTCTATTAAATTTTAGGTTATTTTTAAAATGAATAAAGAAATTGTAATTTAAAATTCTGCTAAAATTTATTTAAAGGATATGTTGATTTTTCAGTTTTTCGACGCTAAGCTAATGCTCAATGTTAATGAACTTATTGGCTTTAGACCTGGTAAATCTACCATAGACCAGATATTCGCTATAGACGTCGCAAGATGCGATGCCTGAATTCGGTATCTTCACGAAACTATTAAGGCTGTGTAAAATTACGTTGAGCAGTTTTACCAGATCAGCCAGGATTAGGAAGGACCGCTCCCAGCCGATCGATACTAAATGAGATTTATCGTACGATATCTTTCTTCTGATGCTGGCGGAGATAATACTTAACAGTTACAAAACTAAATTGCTCAGGTATAATCTTTATACGAGTTAACAATTACTGGCGTACTTATGCCGATGACATCGAGATACTAGGCCTCAAAAAATGCTATACTTGTTCTGCTTATTCCAAGTAAGTAATCGAAGCGAAGCGAATGGCCTGGTGGTGAACAAGGAGAAGACGATGTAAAGTTATTTGAAATTAAATTAGTTTGAACAATTGTAAAAAATGTCATTTAAACTGAACATTATGCTGACTACACACGGGACAACTCTGCGGTCAAGCAACGCTTGCGGCAACACCGCAATAGCCGAAACAACATGACTTGGTTGCTTCAACGATTCTCACGTGTGCAGTCAGCATTAGAAAAGTTAAAGACACATGTTCTTCTTGAAGCTGAATGAAGTCTTATTAGGCAGGTTCCAAAAGATCCTAAGTTCAATTAGCATCTAACACATTACATATTTAGTTTTTGATTATTGATTGGGTTTTGGTAAATATGAAATATAATCTGTGAAGTTCAGAACCACAGAGTATTTAAGCAAAAATATTTCTTAGCAAACATAATGTTAGTGTTTGGTGAAGTCCTCCCCCGATTTGTGGCGTGAGCCTTGATGTTGTCACATAAAGGTAAGGAACCTACAGTTTTACGCCG
>NW_023458558.1:23987119-24011454 GCF_013731165.1 Rhagoletis pomonella
ATGAGATTGCAAAGAGCGGAAATCACTTGGTTCTAGAAACAGAAGCATAATATTCCAAAACCAATTGAAATATGTTGGAGCTCCAGCGATTAATAGTCTTGCAGACGGGACAACACTTGGGCTTCAAGCACTACTGAAATTGTCCAAAAACGTTGACACCCTAAACCTTTATCTCCATCTGTCCATGTCCATGTCCATGTTGTCCAGTCATCTCATATAACAAACCTCTAAAGATATTCCGGCACCATAATTTTTTTTATTGTTGACCTGTGGCATTTAAACCAGGCTTAAGAATTATTAGATAATTTGTATTTTTTCTTTTTTTTCAAGTATCTATTGTTGATTTGTTATAAAACATACACATATTACGTTTTCACAGTTTGCACTTAAACCGCATTTAATAGCATAACACATTTTGTTAATTTACAGAATAACGACCCACTTGGCATGCGAGTGCAAAAATTTGTTATTTGAAAAAAAAATAAATAAATAAAATAAAAATATGTTAGACGTATTATAATAATCCACCACTTATTTCGCGCCTACGTTGAGCTACGCGTACAATTATAATAATTTTTTCTTGATATTTAATTCTAGATTATGTTTTTCCATTATTTTTTATATTATGTTTGCTTTTGCGCACTCAGCGCGTGAGAAAAATCCGCAAACAATTGTTAGCTTGAGAATTTCACAGTTCGTTGATTGTGCCAACAAATTGGAGTTATATACATACATACATATATGTATATGTATATGTATGTACTAGGTATAACTAAATATGTACTTATGTATAAGTGTGTACATGCAAGCTTAGTACCACAGAAGTATGTATTTCGCTATTTGGTACAAATACATATATATATATATATATGCACAATTGTGCCTTAGTTTTATTGTAAGTAGAATTAATGTAGTGCTGGCAGTCGTCGCAACACGCTAACTGGTGCATGCCACACTCAGCAATTCAGCAATTCAGCAATTCAGCAATTTATGCGCACTTGCCACTTGCAACATGACGTCTTATGCTTTAATAAGTTTGCTAGCTGCTAGAGCGGTAGGGAAAATCGACTCAGGAAGGAAAGGCATTTTTTTTTGCTTTTGGCGGGAATGCTTACAGCTTTCGGATTAACCAACTGCTAGAACTTTTACTCAGCGTAATGCCACACTAAGCATGGCATAAGTGTGGAAATCGCAGCTGTGCGAAAATATTCTCTTTTTGTGCGGGTTGCAGCAGTTGAAAAACAAAAATATATACATATATGTATGTATGTAGTTCCAAAAGTTAATTAACCACTTATGAAATCAGGCCAAATCGCTGACATGGTGGCGGTGGCGTCGTTGTTGCCTTAACAAACTATGTAGAAGTGCACAAGTACTCGACTTTATTTGATCGCCATTTCGCCTGAGCGAATTTTGGGGCAGCAGTGTAAGCTTCAAGTGCTACTTGTTCTTGTTAGTTAGTTAAATGTGTAAGCATTTCTACGTTACTATGCCACTGCAGCAGTACTCATTGTTATTGGCGCGAGATTTTCACTAGTAAATTTGAATGACCAACCGACCCACTTTCGCATTCCAAATTGCTTTTGCCCGTATCTTCTGGGGAAACAGGGGTAACAAAGTACCTACTCGCAGGCTTTTGAAACGCCGCGGCGGCTACTTTGACGTCGTTAGACTGCTCTCTTGTTTTTGTTTCTAACGCTGCGAGCTTCGCCAAATGAAAATTTCGGTCAGTGAAACAATGGAAATAGAAATCTTGTAATACTTACAATGCTTTTGAAAATTATTGCAGCACTAACCAAAAGGGTCCGAGCGGGAAAATAGGCTATTTTTGGAGGCTCCTTGTCAGAGGCCGGCACCTTGCAAGTTTCTTACGAAACAAATGCGAAGGCGAGTAAAAATAATAATAAGAATAGGAAAACGAATAATGAGATGCCAACAAATCCAAATACAAAGGCGTATATGAACACAAGTACGAATTCAAAGACGAACACGAATACAAACATAATTATGAAGTCGAATACGGGAAGGAATACGAAGACGAAGAAATGAAGACGAATAGGTCACGCACTCGAATACGTTGACGAAGATGAATATGCAGACGTATATCAAGGGAATTCGAGGACGAAACGAAACGGAATATGAAGAAGAACTCGAGGATTATTTCGAAGACGGACATAAAGACAACACTAAACCGAATGTCAAGATGAATATGGAGATGAATACGAAGACCACGACAAAGATAAAAACGAAGAGCAACGCGACGACGAATACCAAGCGAAATAAAAATACTAATATCAAGGTGAATCCGAATACGATCTGAAGACAAATACGAAGGCAGCAGTTGAAACAAATGCGGAGGTAAATGGGCAGGCTAATACGAAGATAAATGGATATGACAACGATGCGAAGACAAAGGCAAATACGAAATACGAAGATGCATACGAAGAACAATATTGCGGCGAATACGAAGTGGAGTACGAATACTAATCCAGACACATTCCGAAGACGAATACGATGACAGCGACAAAAACGAACACCAAGATGAATGTGAAGGCGAATACTTGCATATATGAAAACAGCAGCTAACAAGAAGGCAAAAAAAAAAATCTTCAGTATCCAGTACTCTCGATACTCGGTACCAAAACATTTAGGTTTCGAATAAAAGCGCACAAGTAATAAAGTCTAAGTTCGGGTGGAGCCGAAAATTAAATACCCGGCGCAAGTATTAAATATATGTTTTTCACCTTTCCGAAAACTACCGTTGCTTGGTAAGCCGGGGTGTATAAATTTTGGTAGAACGGTTACCGTGATACATATATGTATGTGATAATAAGTGGGCGGTGCCACGCCAATTTTCCAAAATTTTATCATAAACGTATTTCTTAGTACAAAATTTTTGCAAGCATCAATTTTGATTAAAATTAGCTTTAATATTTACTGATTTATCGAAGATTTCGTATTACCGTTATATGGGATGTGGGCGTGGTTATTGTCCAATTTTAAAAAATTTTCGGCCACTTGGTATGTTGTATCAAGGCCAATAACTGTGCCAAGTTTGGAAGAAATTGGTGCAGCGGTTACCACGATATACACATGTAAGCATAAGTGGGCGTGGCTACGCCCATTTTCCAAAAATTATAATGTTCTTATTTTTCTTCAAAAATTTATTGTAAATATCAATCTTGAGTGGATTATCTTCAGTAGTTAATAAAAAAATATCGCAGTTTTCGTATTTCTAGAAATTACCGTTATATGGAGAGTGGGCGTGGTTGCAGTCCGAATTCGGGAATTTTCAATACCAACCAACCTTGGATAAATGGAAACCACATTCATACCACATTTGGTTGAGACATCTCAATTTTCTGCTCTAGTTATCGTGTACACGGACGAACGGAGAGACGGACAGACGGACGGACAGACAGACAGACATACTTGGCTTAATCGACTCTTCTATTCATGCTGATCATTTATGTATACATTTGTCTATATCTATCTCGATTCGTTTTGGCTGTTGCGAATAACCGTTATGTGAACAAAGTTAATGTACCCTTGTGCACAAGTGCGCTCGGGTATAAAAACTAAAGATGCAATTTGAAAAAATAAAATTAAAAGTAGTCCAATAAAGTGGAAAATTCGCGGTAGAAATCAGGCAAGCAATTCATCAAAACTCTTGAATGAGGAAGAAGTTTGCATGCAACAAATGCACTATGTAGGCAAGTGTTTATGTATATACGTATCTAGTATGTATATACATACATATATACTGTATACATACTACTTGTACCATATGTAAATATGCACCCATCTCTAAGTGCGCTCATCACTTACTTGCCACAATTCGCATGACTGCAAATGAATCCGACTTGTGCAACATTCAGGCGCATATGTAGGTGTACAAAACTGGCACGAAGTTGTAAAGCTTTCCTTATCAAAAAAGAAGAAAAACTATTTTTTTAAAAGAAGATCACCCCTTTCAGCGCCATTTGGTACTTGTTTTTTAGTCATTCAATGGCTGTGTATCATTTTGTATACCTTATCTTCTTTTATAAAATTAACGTTGCACACAGTAAGCAACTTCATTAGGCCGCCTAGGCCGCTGGGATGCTGGCGTGTGAAAGCTTGGCTTGGCGCTAAAATTAATGAAAGCAAAAACAAAATTCATCATTAGTTGAAAGAGCGCAAATTAAGCCTGCGGTAAAATGCATCACACGGTGACGGAGTTACTATTGTTTGCATAGGTTTGCACATGTGATGGAAACTAAATGGGAGATGCTGGGAGTGCACAGTTACACAGTAGGTATGGCCAGGTATTTTAAAAAGTAACTTACTACTTTATTTGAGCAGTGGTGATATACATATGTACATACATATGTACATATTTATTCACTGCAGTTGGTAAAAGTGGCCTGCGGGTAAAGACAGAATTCGTTTTCCAAAACTCAAGAAAAACAACATCTTAAGAGGAAATAAGATATTTTTGAGGAAGCTGAATATGTAGGTCCAGCAAAAATTTTGCTTCTAAACTTTTTATTTGTTACCGTTATTAAAGTAAAGAGGGTTTGCAATTTTTTGCTAAACCATTTGTTACAAAACGAAAACGTTTACGAAAAAATTACATCAATAAAAAAAAAAATACGAGATCAGATGCTGTTTGGCTGCCTGAAAGGATAACGACACATAAAGGCGCCTTTCAAACCCATTTCAATGTTTAATCTGCTGCATATCTAGCTTTGTAGCATATCGACCCTAAATACTGAAATTTATATATCCAATGCGATCATCGCTGCCGCTGTCACTTCAATTGAAGTTTTTCACTTCACTTTACTTTCACTTTGGAAGCCTTCGTTAAGTAGTAAGTAGGGCAAAGTAACTTTTCGCAAAAGGCTACTAAAAATACGTCTACTAAATTAAATCTCCGATCTGGCATCGGTTATTTGGAAGAAGAAGAAGAAATGAATGGGAGGATAAAGAATCATATTATTTAGTAAATTTTTGATGCAAATAATAATTATATTTTAGGTTGTATACATCTTCAATTATACAGCAAAAAGGAAACTATACTGTGAAGAAAACATTTAAGTGAACCTGGCGATCTCGTTGTTGCTATGCATCTGGTGATGACATTGTTGCTGTGAATTGAAAATCGAGCAATTATAGTTTAGTGTTTATATCATCAGTGAACTGTAATTTTTTATTTTCTTTCCTCAACGTTTGAGAAATTGTGAACTCAAAGATATTCCGGCACTAAATTTACACAGGAACACAATAAATTAAAAAACAAGTAATTTTTAGCAAAAAAAATCGACTTCAATTCTCATATAAAAAAAATTTATATTTCACGATCCACTAATCGGATCTTAACTAGATTAGTATGGGGCCACCTCTAAGACACTACTTTTCCGATGCAAATCGGTTGACGTGGTCCAAAGTTATGCGGTAACATACATAAAAGAAAAAAAAAAGAAAAAATATTCCGACGAACTGATAACCTCCTCCTTTTTTGGAAGTCGGTTAATAAAAAGGGTTAAAGATTACTTTTATGATGATAAAAAAATAATCGATAAACCAAGTAGGTGATAAATAATAATAATAATAATAATAATGATAGATTGGCGCTTACACATATGTTAGTGTTTGGCCGAGCTTCTCCTCCGATATGTGGCGTGCGCCTTGATGTTGTCACACAAAGCGGAGGGACCTACAGTTTTACGCCGACTCCGAACGACGATTGTATTTTTATGAGAAGCTGTTTTTCATGGCATAAATACACTCGGAGATTTGCCATTGCCTGCCGACGGACGACCGCTGTTAAGAAAAAACCGTTTTCTATATTTTTTTGCGATGTTGCTTTGACCAGGGCTTGAACCCAGGCGTTGCCGAGTGGAAGCGCGCACTGCTTACCACTATACCACCACCCATAATTGTGGTGGAAAGTCGTCGCTTCAATAATCACTTCACTTTTACTCACAAAAGACACTCCGAAATACTTCACTTTTAGTGCGTTTTCATTTCGCTCGACAATTAACAAACGGCAGCACTGATTGTAATAGTAAGCCTCGTGTCAGGTTCATAAATACAAGTACCTGTTTTGTCCTCCATTATTGGTCCGTCGGTGTATGACTTGTATATCCCCCGGACCAAGCTGAGCGGACCCATTTTCCCAGACCTTTTGGTTTGAGGTCTTTGCTTGTAATTTGCCGCCAAAAACGATTTTTCCCATACTAAAGTAAAGCAAAGTCAACCGCCAGTCTATACTACGGAATAGGCGTCAGCGAAAATCGGACGGACAATCGTACACTGCAGACATCCTATTAATTAAGAGTTCATACCACACACTAAATGCCCGAACAAGAAGTCTACTACCAAGCGTTTGGTTCCGGTAGTAACTCCAATTGAGTATCTTACCAAGGGTGGTTCCAAGATATATTTTATTTTTTCAGAGCACAGTCCCTCCAAGGATAGCCAAATTAAAGTTCGGAATTTAATTCCTTGAGAACGCTAAAAAAAAAGTCGTATTCATCTAACAAAAAGCCAATAGCTGTAAGATTTGTAAGCAGATGGTCAAAATACCGAACTTGTAAAATAACATTTATTCCAGAGATTATAACAAGATCATCGCTATTCGCTTTGAGCAAACAAAACTATTTTGTTGCGTAAGGGCAAACGTCGGGAAGAGTTAGAGTCGTCAATATCTTCTGAAGAAAATGGGCCTATATTGTTTACTCCTTAGCAAAAACCGTAGCAATCCAAGTTTCACAAAGCGACATTAAAAACAAAAAAAAAACCAACAAATTGTCGTAAATATTATAAATTTATATTAAATTTTTATATAACAAAGCGCAAGTCGTGTACGTTCGATGATATTTTTGTATTGCAGAAACTAGACGACAACAAAAAATAACAATTCCAAAAATTTACGGCAAGTCCCAGCTACTTCAAACACCAAAATCTTTCCAAGAAATTTAACAAAATTAGAAATTTTTACGAAAGTTTGTTGATTTTTTTAGGTATTGCATAAAGTTTGAAACTTGGTTTATACGGTTTTTTGTTAAAGAATAAAATTATTGAAAATTAAATAATCAAAAATGTATAGTCAAAACGATGATAAAAACATTAGAAGGTAAAATCATTCTCTAAATTCGTCGGCCTTAATTTTTTCTGACGTTTGCAAACATTTCAAAATCATATAAAATTGAAAATAAAAAAAATGAAATTGTTCACAATTGTTGTTGTTGGAGATTAAAAATTAGAATGTGTGTGTGTGTGAGCTTCAGTTCGAATTTTAAAATTATATTACTGGCAATAGTCAGACTGCCTCTCAATGATTTTACCTTGTAATGTTTTTATCATGGCCAAAACTGTGGAAAAACTTTCTAGCATGGATAGTATAACCAAAGCGAAGCTATTGAATTACATTTCAGTCTTGCGCTACTTGTGCAGCACTAAAATCCCGCTTAGCATAAAGCCGATTCTCATTCCTGCAGGGTATATTCATCACAAGCGATTTACATATAACAAAAATTTCGCATCAACTAAGTATAAGTACAAGCGTACATATGAGTATGTTCCGTATATTTCCATACATATATCAGCTGTCATACCTGCCACTACTGAGATTGTATTAAATTATTTTCACATGTCATTCACATCCTTTTATGTCTCTTCTCGCTCAATCAGGCTTATTTAATTTTTTTTTTCTAAATATGAATGCATGTGGGTGGCAAGCTATTGGTTTCACACATGTTTTGCATTTAACGTGAAGTAAAAGGAATTACGTTTTTATGTTCACGCAAATAGAGAATTCCGTTTGTACTCACACATTGAAGCAGACAAATGTATACACTGAAACATTATAAACAACTTCACAGGAGACGAATAATGAAAGGATTCCTTTTGGTATGGCAGTAACTTGATACGCTATGAATTAAAAACAAAAAAAACAATATTCATAAAAGCGACGTTTGTTTATGTCTATCATTTGAGCTACTCTTATTTTGATTCTGATTAAATAGAAAACATTTGCTTAAATTTTGTGGATATTTTGCTATACATGCTAAATTTGCTTTAAGTGTACCCAAAATTCGTAACCTGCAAAAATTATTAAGAATGAGACAGTGATGGATTTGCTATAAAACTGTGCCAAATATAAACCAAATGGCCCTCGAGTAGGCAGGAGTTTATTTCAGCAAAACCAACATATGACTGCATAGAAATTGTCTAGAGAACCATTCGTTTAGTTTGTGCCTGAGCAGAGAAGCTTGAATGAAATACATCGCATAACTTTTTATGAAACCTTTTTCTTGGCCATTTACCAGCGGCTTCCATTAGGCGAAAATAGCACTTTCTGCAATAACTTCGATTCATTACAACAGCATCAGCTGCCGTAAAAAACCCTGCCTATTTGACTTTATCAAAAAAAAAAAAAAAAAAAAAATATGGAAGAAATCATTCATAAATTGCAAAAAGATATACAAGCTGTAATAGGAAATACAGCTGAGACAGGCAGGAATGGGGAGAGGCACGCTACAACGAACATCGGGTGGAGAACCCTGCAACAACGCCTAGATGTAGGCTACATTATATATGTATTTGGCGAATTACTTAAAGTCAGCACTTTAGCGCGCGTGTGAGTATATGTGTATATGTATGAGTGTGAGTGTATTAGTGTATGCTGCGCTTCAAACGAGTTTGGAATTAGGTGTGATATATCACAGACATGAATGAACTCTGCGCTTTGTGAGAGCTGGTTGATTTCAGAATAGTAGAATGGGTAAGAAATGTGTTTGTTTTCTTTTCACAAATGTGTAGAATTCATTCCACTACATACATATGTACGTAAGTATGTGATTCATAAATTCCATAAGCATAGAAAGGTTATTACGCTCAGCACTTCTGTGAGTGCGCGGGTGGCTGAAACAAATTCGCTAGAGACCTGCCGCACAGCAGCCAACTTACACACACGCATCAATATGTTGGCGCATTTTAGTCTATAATTTTGATAAAGAGCTGCGCTATGAATGCATAGATAAATAAATGTGCATACATACAAATATTTTCTTTCTACAATTTTTACAGCTCAAGAGCTACGCCTCCTTCATGAAAACTTTTGCATTAAATTTTGCCGCTTTTTTGCACTGTTTTTTTTGTGAGTTTCTTTTTTGTGGGTCTCTTTTTCGTGGGCATAACAATACTTTGTCATATTTCAACAGCGCTTTACCACTTCTTATTATTATTATTATTTACGCTTCCTGCTGCGGGCGAAATTGCGTACGAGCACCAGGCAAAGGAGAGCAGCGTTAAGCTTTACTGTGTTTGCGAGATTCTTAAAGGAGTGCGACGATATTATTAACGTTAAATGCAGACGCACCTAGGATGTATAGTATATGTACATTAGGGTGGTCCGAAAATGCATGTTGAACAGCTTAAGTCGGAATCTTAATGCTCTCACCCGCTATGATTGCTCTAAAAGGAAATCCCTAATTTTTATAGCGAAATCATGAATTTATTTCATATATTTTATATGGTAAAAACATTTTTTGTGGAAATTGTATAGAATTCTTGAAAATTAATATTTTTCGATTGGACAACTAGTTTCTTTTCAGGAGACTTCCAGTTATATTGCCCAGTTGTTTATTTTACCATTTTTTAATACTAGCGATTCTTATGCGTCTCCCATTTCATTTTTTGGAGTTTTTGAGTGACCTATAAAAAATTTATAATATAAAAAAAAAAATTAAATAAACCATTGGACATTATTATTGAAAGTCTCCTAAAGAGAAACCAAGTTTTCCAATCGAAAAAATTGATTTTCAAAAATTCAATACAATTTCTACGATTTTTTTCCCCAAATTACATGGAAAACTTCGAGAGCTTTGAGCGACCTCAATTTTTTTTTTATATCAAAATAAAAAAGTATGTGCACCTGGGCCACACTGTCTCATAACCAATATACATATGTACATACATATGTACATCTGTTTTTGCTTAAGGGTATATTTTTTCTCTTATTTTTATCTAGATCCCTAACTCTACCCCCGTTCGTCCTAACAACATTTATGTTGTTTTATTTTCCTTTATCTTCATTTTTATCATCATTCTCTATCGATAACAAAATCGATATTAACATCCAACAAAATATTAATAAAAAACCGATAAAAATTTTGATAACGAAATCGATTATAAATTCGATACAAATTCATAATACTATTGGTAGCAAAATCGCTCAGAAAATCGATAAAAAATATCGATAAACAATCGATAACAAAAGTCGATTACAAAATCGAAAAAAATGTCGATAACATAATCGATAAAAATTGTCGATAAATCATAAATAAAAATATCGATAAATTATCGACAACAAAATCGATAAATAATTGATAACAAAATTGATAATAAAATCGATAAATAATCGATTACAAAAGCTATTCCAATATCGATAAAAAACCAATAACAATATCGATAACAAAATCGTTTAACAACATCGATAACAAAATCAATAAAAATATCGATTATTATATCGACCAGTTTCTATTCGTTTTGCCTGTTACACACAAGCGTTATGTGAATAAAAAAACAATTGCGCTCGGGTATAAAAATTAAAACGTCCGCGCAATGGTTAGTGAAGCCAAGTCCTTCTCCACGTGGCCTTTATATCGCAGAAGATACCTTCTTTTTCCCGTGTTACCAACATCGCGATTTACATTGTATACTTTCAAAACTGCTGCGTTTTTGTCCATTCTAATGCCAAGCCTGCAAAGCCCCTGAGTTTTAATGCGCCTCACTATGTCCAAATCGATGCAAAGTTCATGCAGCTCACCGTTCATTGGTATCTCGCATGGCCAACGCGTAAATTCCCGTAACTCTTCCGCAGAATATTTCTCTCGAAAACTCAAAGAGCTGCCTCATTGTTTTTTCCTTATCCATACTGCAGCGCTGTACACCAACAGAATGTTATTTCTGAACGACGAACAAAGAGGCAACATCTCAATTTTCTACTTAGTATAGAAATAACTTGTTTTCTACTGTCGACAGGGGCTTTGAAATCGAAAAATAGATGTTGAATGTCGGTCCTATTCTTGTGAGTCTTTTCCAATATTTGGCTTTTGGTGATTACCTGGTCTATGGTGCGCATAATTGTACATAGTTTTCTGACGGTAAGCCTCTTAAGTTATTTGAGAATTGATTTCCAGTGCTCGAAATCCAGTAGACGGCCTTTTTAATGCCATAAAGAGAGACCTCTTCTGCTGTTGTGATAACTTGGTGCCACTTTCTGTGAAGTGGAGCAAGCGAGGTAGGATAATTTTCTAGGATCTTCTTCAAGTTCTTCAAGCATAAACAGACTCGGGAATAAACTGCAGTTGTTCCGAATTAAGTCCGAGTTAGTCCGGATCAACGCTGCCGTCTGTTTGAGCTTTAAGAGGAATTTTTGCCAAAAAGATACTGGTAATCCAGTTGGCGTTCATGGTTTCGGTAGTCGTGCTAGATCTTGTCTTTTACACATAACCGGAAAACAATTTTTCTCTTAAGAAATCTGCTTTTCTCGCGCGAATAAGACTTGCATACTGTTTGATTGCTAGCTTTAGAACAGCGCTTGGATTGCCATCGGGACTGGAGACCTGACGTGTACTAATGATTGCTCCCGGTGCTATCATTTATAATTTGTTACCGCTGCCGGGCATGCATGATAGTAAGAGTTATTTGCGTAGAGGAAACAAGGTCCAATTCATTTGTCCAAGTAATGTGGGACATTTTGTTGTTGCAGAGTTCTTCCAATTGTAGACATCATGAGCTTGAAGCGATCTAAATACTTAAGTACTTACAGTACTCAACGCATTAAAAACGGGTTAAAAACGGGTTAAAAACAGAAATGTTATGTAAAAATCTCAATTTTTCCCTGTTCTAGGTCATGGCCAGGGCGGCAAATTTTATTTTATTAATATGTACTTTTTTCGAGGTTCAGTCTAATATACATACATACATACGTTGATATATACCAGTGTACTGCAGCAAGCTACTTGAAAGCTTACTTGTATTCACTGGGCTTGGTTCGAAACAAGCAAGTAAATGCTTGGCTTGCTTGTTGGATTTCAACTCATACTCGCACTTGATTTACTTCAAACATATCGAACTCGCTATTTATTAGCGAAGCAAAAACACACAAACACATAACAGTACCCTTTGGTTGTAACAAGCTGATTCATGGTTTACGATATGTACGTACATATGTATTTACAAGTGCTGCTGCTGCTGTATTCAAACTTGTTCGATTCAAGCTAAGTGTGAATCATACTTGCGCTTTTATTTTTTTCAAGTAGCTTGAAAACGTAAATGAATCGGCTTGTGCAGTACACTGGTACAAGGTACTTGTTATACCCTTTATCTTGTATCTACTCTTTGTCACCCCCTCATTCGCTAGTTGCTTTAACTGCGTGCATTTTGATGATGTTTCATAGAATGTACCGCAGGCTTTAATGGCTGACATGTTGTGGTCGTTGTAACAGTTTTTGTTTTTTTTTTTTTATTTTTTATTGTATTTCCTTTTTCATTTACGCTGCTTTTCGCCTCGCTTGAAACTTTGTTGCTAATATTGGTGGCACTCTTGTTATTGTCGTTGTTTCTGTTCTGCCATTTTTGCTGTTATTCGTAGCTTAGCTTTTCGTCTTGATAAAGGCGTTGACAGTACTGATGACTTTGCAGATAATAATGATGATGTAGAGCTGTCAAACTATCGACGATACTATCGATAGTATCGATAGTCTGGTCACTTGAAATAACTATCGATAGTTTTAGTACTATCGCCACTATCGTTTCATTGATAGCGTATTCTCTTTCCTAGCGCTTTTGACATTTGCACGTATTGGTTCAACAAAACATTGCAGCATTATTTCATGAACGAACGAATAAAATAAAGATCACCCAGGACGTTGTGCGAGAGAAAAGTATGTTTTTCACAGTGACGTCATTTTTTCGCCACGGAATGAAACCATGTGTGTGAGAGAAACAACCGATTAAAAATGACGTTATCAACTATTATTTTTTTCTCAAATGCAATTTTAAATACGCGGTTGCCGCGCTGGGTGATCAGTTTAGTTGGTTCATGGCATTAGTTGCGTTCCTTATCTCCCAGAAATAGCCAGAAAAGTCCGAAGTAGTCAGATTTAGTCCAAAAAGCGTTCCTTAACTCTAAAATAACAGCAAAAATGAGAGAGCAACACTCAGTGAGAATGACTCTCTTCAGTCCGAAGTAGTCAGATTTAGTCAGAAGAATTTTTGCTGGCAAAATCTTGAAAAGTGTCAAACTCAACTGAATTTAAATTAACGGAAATTAAATAATACGCGAAAAGTGAGAATAATGTAAAAAGTAAAAAAATTAATTGAAATTGGAAGGAAGCAAAAAAATAATTGATATAGCAAGTGCCAATATTGTGCTTGTGCTTGAGTGAATGTGTTTTGTACATACATTTCTATTCTTGTTTGACGTTAGTTTTGTTGTTGCCATTCTTTGGACTAAAAATTTGGATTTTGCGTTCATTAACTTTTTCCTGTTATTCTCTTTTAGTGAGTGCATTTTGCTTACGCTCTGACATTTTGACACTTTTCAGATTTTAGTCAAAAAAGATAAGGAATGAACGTATTATTTCTAAAAGCGCAATTTTTTATTTTAAGCGGGGGAATAGCAGAGGTTACATTGCCGTCTTAAGAGCGTGTCAGACCGGGCGATGCAGTATATTTCAAAAGACTGTCAGATTGAGAAATTTCAGAAAGCAGTTGCATGAGCAGTGGCACCTTGCATGTATGTATGTAAAGTGTCTTTCGCTCCTTGACTGTTTACACGGCGAATGAATTTCTAGCAATATTTCTCAATACTAAAATGCAACCGTGAGCCGCTAAAATAAACAAATTTATAAAAACAAGATAACGAAAAATAAATGGATTTAGAAAAACATATGAAATGGGTCGATACTATCGATAGTATCGATAGTCACCCTTAAGACTATCGTAAAACATCGATGGACTTGACTATCGATAGTTTGACAGCTCTATGATGATGACAATGTTTCAATGTTGATGCTGATAAAAATTATATTTTTTGTTTAACTTATGTTTTTTCAGTTTATTTTTTTCATTGTGTCGTACAATGTTGTTCAGTGGAACATGAATAATAGCTGATTACGATGAAGTATGTGAACGCTGTATACATTTCCATTCAACAAGGTGGGTAAATCTACATATATCTACTAAGCCATAATTTTGTTTAAAAAGTTGCATGGAGTTGCTGCAAAACTTCAATTTAAGAACTGAAGGATTTAAGCATGCAGTCCTTTACACTTTTCGTCAATTTAAGGTTTATAAAGTGAGGTTTTTTGAGGATATTTTCAAGTTGTTTTGCGTTCAACTCACGCTGGGTTGCACCAAAAAAAGTTGAATGGCTAAATGTGGGCTGGCGACCAACTTTGTTGAAAGCGATTAGTGTAAAGGCCGTTCAACCACAAGTAGAATGCAAAGTTGAACAACGCAAACGCCTTTTTATAGCGAATATTTTGATACTATTTTATATTGTGGTATTTTTAGCCATTAAATTTTTTTTCGTGCAACGCTGCGTGAGTTGAACGCTCTAACCATTCAGTCACAGCGGGCAGAAATAAAGTGTCATAATATTAAATCAAATTAAAATTAAGATAGATTAAAACATTTTGAAGTTATACTTTACAAATCTTAAACAATTTTAATATACATTAATAAATGAGTCATTCGTTCTTTTTCGGAATTTTCCATCAAAATTGATGAGTCTAGTCGAAACACTTATACTTAATACATGATTTTACTATATAAACTAAAAATAAGTTTTTGCAGTGAAACTTCTTTAGCGGCGGTTGGTTGGTTGGGAGTAAATTGGCAAATTCAACGGAAATTGCACACGGAAATGGTGCAACGGAAATTGCACAATGGAAATCGTGCAGCGGAAATGGTCAGGGCTGAAACAAGTGCTTCCTATGTGTGTAAATATGGTATTAATTTAACAAAAATTTGCTAATAAAAGGTTAAAGAATAACACTTAAAAAAAGACCAATACAAGAATGAAAGTAAAAGTGACTACGTACATACATAGATAAAGAAAATGATAAAGGCAAAGGTAAAAATAAAAACAAAAACAAATATGCGTAAAGATAAAGGAAAAAATGAAGACCAAGGTAAATTTAAATATATTTTTAGCAAAGGTGAAGGGGAATATGCAGATGAAGAAAATGATAAATATAAAAGTAAAGAAAAAGAGGAGGATGAGGATACCGATAAAAGTAAAGATGAAGATAGGGGAAGAAAGATTAAAATAAAGGCAATTAAAGAGGAAAGGATATAGAGAGAGACACAGAGACTCCATCTGGGAACTATTTTGGGATTTAGAGACTCTCGGCATTCTCGGAACTTATCGATAAAATAATCGATATTTTTATCAGTTTTGTTATCTATATTTTATCGATTTTTTTATCAATACTATTATTATCAATTTTGCTATCGATATTTTCGGAACTTATCGATATAATAATCCATATTTTTATGCATTTTGTTATCGATATTTTTATCAATTCGGTATCGATTTTGTAATCGATATTTTTAACTATCTTGCTATCGATATTTTTATCGATTTTTTTATAGATATTTTTATAAATTTTCTGTCGACATTTTTAGATTTTTTATCGTTTTTGTAATCGATATCTATCTATTCGGTTATCGATGTTTATCGATTTTGTTATCGATATTTGTTGATTTTTTTTGTCGATATTTATCGATTTTGTTATCGATATTTATCGGTTTTGTTATCGATATTATTCGATTTTGTTATCGATATTTATAAATTTTGTTATCGATTCTGTTATCGGTTTTGTTATCGTTATTGTTATGGATATTCTTATCGATTTTGTTACCGATATTTTTATCGATTTTGTTATGAATGTTTTTATCGATATTTTTATCGATTTTGTTATGGATATTTTTATCGATAGATCTTGATAGAAAAAAGACAAAAGATATAACCTTAAACAAAAGCAGATGTATGTATGTATGTACATATGCATGTATGTATGTTGGTTATGAGACAAAATAGATATGTATGTAACGTAAGTTTCACTTCTCCAGTGTGGCCCAGGCGCTTTTACATTTTTTAAAAAAATTATTTTTCTATTTTGTTTTTTAATTTATGGCGACTTTGAATTATTATTTTTTACTTGTCAGAATTTTCACGAAAAATCTCTGGCAATACTGCCGACCTCTCAATAAATGCTAGCTTGTGGTTTCATAATAATGAATAAAAACAAGCCTCTTTTGTTTTAAAGTTTTGCGGAAGCTACAAAGGACCTGCCTCTCTGTTTAAATACTATTTTCAGAGGCGAAAAATGGGAGCATACTTACACAGCATAAAAGTGGGCCTTATTAATGTAAGAAAGTGAAAATGTTACCGCGCAATAATAATAATAATAGATTGGCGCTCACATATATGTTAGTGTTTGGCCGATCTTTTCCTCCGATTTGTGGCGTGCACCATGACGTGTACATTTATCAATCTCACTTTAATCAAACACATGCCTATATTTAAATACTGCTTTCATGCAATAAGTTCCCTTAAAGAATATAACGAAATCTAATAGATATGCACTGAAACATTTAAAGTTAAGTAACTAACTAAGGGAAACAACCATGCAAAGGCAATTAAAGTTGGGAATCCCGCAAAAAAAATTTAGTTAAAAATTAACTTTAATAAATGTAATCTCACTACATGTGGCTTAAACAAACATAAGTATGTGTGTACATACACTTGTGGTTAGCTAATTAAGTTAATTGACATTTGGATCAGTTTTGGCAATTTTTAACCGACTTCCAAAAAAGGAGGAGGTTATCAGTTCGTCGGAATATTTTTTTTATTTTTTTTTTATGTATGTTACCGCATAACTTTGCGGCACGTTAACCGATTTCGATAATTCTTTTTGCAAAGGCAGTGTCTCAGAGGTGGTCCCATACTAATTTGGTTTAGATCCGAGCATTGAATCCTGAAATCTATAGATATATATATATTTTTTTTAAGTCGGTTTTTTTGCTAAAAATTAATTGTTATTTTGTCTTTTTAATGTTTTTACCTTTTTGTTATACAAGTCTAGCACATAAGCAGCAAAATATAATATCAAATTTCAAACTTCGTAAAAAAATATTAAAATTCAACAAACTTTAGCAATTACAAATTTATTAATGCAGTTTTATAGCCCATTAAATTTTAACAAGTTAAAGTGCTAATTTTAGGACGCTAGAAAATCCGGTTGATTTTTAATAAAACAAAAAAATAAATAAAATAAAAATTTCACAATTTTTGGGTGTAAGTATTAAAAGGTTTGTTGAATTTTTATACTTTATTTATGTACGAAGTTTGAAATATGGATTTTGGTTATGCTGATTACGTAATGTGTTAGATTTTTATGCAAAAAAATAAAATTGTCAACATTAAATAGACAAAATAGAAATAGCCAAAACTGCTCAAAATGTAACTTAACTTAATCAGCTGACCTCTAGGGTATATACGTGTGTATTTACAGATCTACAAACATATCTACGGTTATAATGGGTATGGGCTGGCAACGGCCAACATAAATATAGCCAACCTAAGCAGCATGCAAATACAGAAACATTTGTGACGACATCCCTCCAACTGTATTTAAATAATGAACATAAACAGGGATATATTCATACAGACACACGAACAATTGCAACTAAGATGAGAAGGTTGCTCCAAACAGTGGCAACAAAAATGTAACTAACACCAGACAGCAGAGAGAGAGAATGCAATAAACACTGAAGGCTAAAAGCGTTAGAGGCACTTGAATAGCGACGTGCGGTGGCAATGGCGACAAAGATATTTTATATTTGTACAAAAATAATACATACATACTGTCTCTATTCCAAGGTAGACTCAAACGGCCGGGCGATGCAGACAACTTGAGCCCAAGTACCCGCACATGCAAAGGAAAAAGGATACGAGGCTGGAGAACACAAGTCATCTTTGAACATGTGTTGGTTAGTAAGGCTTTTTATTTACACCTCAGCGAAGCGACAGTGACTGACTAAGCGTCTGAGTAAACCCATGCTTATATGTATGTACATACATATCGTTAGCTTAATATATGTAGAAAGGTCCTATCTAACATAATAAAATAGTTATAAAAATTTATAAAATACATAGATCTACCTTTCTGAATTTCTTCAAAACACTGATTTTCAATAAAAACTTGAAGTGATTTAATAATCTAGTATTTGTTTTTAAATTCTCTGTGAGTAGTGAACCGATTTTTGGATAAAGCTGAACTTCGAAAGAAAATGAGTTAGGGTCTTTATGCAATAAAGTAACAACGATATGTGTGTATGTATGTAGTACTTAGCTATATGTGCCGACGCTTTAAGGACGTGTAAGTAATTCAAATACTTTCATCTCGACACAAACACAGACCCAGAAGCAAAGCTTTGACAGAGCTGAGTGACAAACGTCACAGACGGTTCCCACTTCTCTGTCGGCATTCAAGAATAAGCGCAAGTAAATAAAAATCAAAGTCTTTAACACACACACACATACATACACACCTACGCATGCCGACTGGTAAAAGAGCGAAAAAATTGTGTACGTGTAAAAAAAAAAGTCTCGAAAATATTAAAAAATGCGCGAAAGCGTAAAGCAACCGGCAGCTAGGTAAGTGCAAGTACATACATATAAAATGGCGTTAGTGACGGTGCAACGGAAATACCGACGTGTCAACAAACTTCTGATATTTTACATTTGCCATTTTGTTCCATCATATCAACACACAAATGCATACACATGTACATATGTATGTATGTATGCAAATATCGTTGGGATTCATATTTTGCGGCGTTTTTGATTGCTTTTTCCCACTTTAAGTCTGAGTTTTCTTGATTCTTTTGGTTTATTTAACGCTTAGTGCTGTTGTGTTATTTCCGCCGCAAGTCATCTTGGTTACTTAACATAGCTCAACGGAGCAGCAACTCCTTTGGTTGGCAAAAGTAAACCGCATGCTGGCAGATGACAACAGTTAATATGATAAACTAAGAGGCAATAAGGACAAATTCAAAAATAACTGCAAATGTTTATAAAAAGGGAAGTTTTGTAAGTAGCTAGTTATAGCTTATGGATTCCTGTTATTTGGTTTCACTCAAAGTGATGAATTATGATTAAGTCTGCATTTAAAAGCTACTTATTTAGGCGAGGACCACATTAATGCATACATACATATGTCCCTGATTAAAAAGTTCCAAACCTTCTTTATTATTAAATATAATTAATACTAATATGACAACTAAGTACTATTTCAGCAACGAGAACAATTTAACTGCATACATACATACATATTTATGTATGTATTACACTGGATGGCGGGCTGACTTACATACGTAAGGTGGCGTTATCATCGATTCCGACGACCTCTATCGTAGAACAGCATAAGCTGCTTCCAAGCACCCAGCAGCTCCACAGAATAGCTGTAGTTTTACGGATGATCAATTGCAGAAGTTTAATTCGGCAAGCAGCAGCGCTATCAAAGCCTTACTTATGTCGGCAGAATAGGCCCTCGGGCCAAGTAAAGCCGAAATCGCGGACGAAACCCCTAATAGGTCAGAGCGTCGAGCAGATGACGGACGCTTTATTAAAGCAACGGAGAGTAGTCTACAGTTCGATTACGAACTCTATAAGATTGGATTGGGTATATATAAATCCGAGATAAGAAAGGCTAAATGAGACTCATGGAGAAAATTCTGTCAAAACCAGGGAAGGCTGTCATAAGTAAATGCATTCGAGGCATATTCTCGCAAAAATCTCGAACGTTTGGTATACTTGAGGGACGTGTTGGGCAATTAGCCGATAGGCGAGAAGGTGTCATTCAATCTAATTCCCGACGGGTATTTCCCAATAAATCCAAAAATGCTTGAAATCTCCAATGTAGTGGAGCCAATATGCTGCCCTTTATTTTGTTGTTAACTATTGGAAATCGCCGCATACTTTTGGCGAAAGTCAACTTTAAGATCTTCAAGACGCCAGGACGTGCTAGCATTACTTCTGCATATTATCCTTCCCAAGGATCTGTAGGAAATAAACTCTCTTCTTTATTTTACTGGAGAGCTTCCTATTGCAAGAGAGTGACTAATTGCTTTGTATTTACTAAGCAGGATGTATTTATTGAGCTTATCACCCCGCGCCCACTTTAACAGCAAATCAGTGGAATACGCCTTGCGCGATATGCTGAAGTTATATGGGAGGAATTTGTGAGCAAGTACTACCTGGCAGGGGCTTTTTTCGTTATTTTATTGGCTTTTAATAATATTCTGCCCGACATAATTGAAGGAGCTTTAAGTAAACTCAGAGTTGATGGAGTATTTACACACCACAAGAAGGCGCCCTCTCACTCTTTTCCTGTGTCTTCATCGTCAACGACTACCAGGAAGAGCTGTAAAGAAGATGATGTCGAGTAGCACTTATAATCAGCGTACTTGAACTTTGAATTGAAAGTTAGACTGCTAAATCGGAACTTGCCAGTTTAGGAGTTCATTGAATTCGCCGGCAGGTTTAGGCTGCCTAATACTCACTTTCCCCGCGATTAGTGATGTCGAAACCAACTATTAGAGATCGTGTTAACGCTGTAGACCACGCTTTGTACCACGATTGTTTATTAGAAAAAATTTAAAATGCAACAACAATCGCGGTACAAAGCTCATTAAAAATACTATCCTCAATTTAATTTGGGACAACAATAGGTTCAGTAGGTTAATGCCATAAAAATAGCATTATTTATTTTCGCCTGCCGCTTATTCACAGTGAACAGCTATGTCTCCTAGTGGAAGCATGAACATGACAACATGACAAACCTTGGCTCCAAATTGTGAAGTGCGTTTTGCTTTTCTCATTCAGCTAGGAGGACCTTAACATTTATGTCTTCTCCAAATCTCAAGCTGGCTTTTTTAAGGAGATACTTTCCTGCCAGAAATACACTTCCAGAATTGGCATTACCTGCCGAAAAATGATCGCCTTATAAGAAACTTTTTACGATGTATTTTTGAACGAATTTCGGTCATCCCTTCTCAATTTTTGATTTGAAGACAAACCGATTACAGAATTGTGCCATCCTCAGTGTAATTTTTCCTTCTATACTAGGAAACGAAACTAGCTTCTAAGCACCAAGAAAAATTTGCGAAAAGGACCACACGGCTCAAAATGCCGCTAGCTATTGAAAGACTACAAAGTTTACGAATTTTTCCTTAGCCCGTTTAAAGTTGAAATGCATGCACCTAAGCCATTGTCGTACAGCTTTGACTTAATAGCAAATAATTTGATATGTACGTGTGCTAATCAGCTCCACCCAAACCCAGTAGAATTACGTCATGTTCGATTGTAAGTTTTTAGGTTTTTAGGAAATTTATATATGTATGTATGCATTTACTTTACGCACCTTATCCCACTCATAAATGTGTGCAAATGTTCGATAACTTTAACTTCTCTGCCAACTCATACAGCTCAAGGCAGGCAAGTGGCAAAAAAAAAATTCAAACATAAAACGCTTAGGTTTGGCATTACGCTGATTGCATTGATTTCCGCAACTTCGAGGCTACATACATACATATTCAGGCTAATGATGGGATGGTGGTCATGCTACTAGCAATGTGGTCGATTAGCGGTAAAAGTCGCACACTCATGCACAAAACGAACTCCATATGGGCATACCTAACTAAGTGTTTTTGCAACAAAAAAAAAAACCCCAAAACTGTTCTACACATTTGTGCTTATTGTTATTGCTGGCTGGCAATGCATTGCTGCATTTGATGGCAAACGTGCCACTTGCAACGCCCACGCGCACAAATCATTGCATGCCGATAGGCCTAAACAGTTGGTACCTAGTTGACAATTTTTTCGCGCGAATTTCACGCGCGTACAACACACCCACACGTACGCCCCACGCCCCACGCGCCACGCCTCAACAGGAGCTAGCTGCTGAAAGATAAATATGCAATGCGTACTATTTGCACATTTTTCTAGCGGCCATTTAACTGTCATCGCCGAACGATTCTAGTTGCAAATGAATGTACGAGTGCGAACATGGAATTGAGTATTTGAGCTTTGGTACATAGATATGTTTGTAGGCATGTATTTATTTGCACATACTTACTATTTTGCATGTTTGCACAAACACTCGCAAGTAGTCAACCAGCAACGCACGTGAGTTTACGCTCACTCATCAAGAGGCCAGTGCACCGCTGTTGCGGCGGCCACTGACGCAGAATAAATCTGCATGCAAAAGTTGCAGTTGCTGCATTTAACAGTACAGTAAAAGTGTATGTATGTATGTATGTATGTAAAAATATGTGTGCACATTTGTGCATTCAAGTAAATTATCGCATGATGAAGTGGAGAAGTGCAAAATGCATACTCAAATAGCGAGTGCTGGCGAGAATTGCATTGGTGAAAAAATGAATTTTTTGTGGCGTTTTAACAGCTGCTGCTGCTGCTGCTGCTGCTGCGGCTTGTGCTGCAAACTCTGTTTCTTCTGCAGGTTTTGGTGTGTAAGTGTGTGGGCATTTCTATGCGTGTACGGCACTTATCTCACAGATAAGTATATGTATAGCTGCATGTTTACAAAGTGTTTTCCAACTGTTTCATGCATTTCTGTCACTGTGACTGTCGCCTCAGCAGCAAAGCTGCATCAACTAAACTTCATGTTGCTTACGTATACAGGGTGATGTTTACAAAAGAAAAAATAGAAAACTTTTACATCTGGAACTATTGATCATCGGATAATGTGAAAGGTTTGCCTGGGTTATTGTGTCAGCTATCAGCTATCAGAGTTGTAGGAGGCACACACAGGCCGTCATTGGCACGTTGCGTATCGCAGTAGAGGCTCTCTATATGTATTCTTGGATTCTTTTATTTTGCGGAGAAAGATAGAGAAACCAATTCGGGATTCTGATGAAGATCACAAAACAAAGAGTGCCGGTTGTACTACTCAGCTTATACAAATACTCAAAAAAGTATGAAATGTCTAAGGGCCTCGAAATGCCAGGCCGTGACATAAAAAATAACCTACAGCAGAAACTACGACAAAAGTCATTCGACCGCAGAACCATTCCATTAGCGGGTAATAACTACGATTACACGTCGAAGCAGTGACAGCGTCAGTCCGCAGAATGTGATGCTATTTTGCTCGAATTTTATCACTTCAATTTTTTATTTCCAGGCTATTTCTACGCACCTAAATTTTACGTCTAAATTAGATTTATGGTTTTACTTAGTATTTCTAGCTTAACTTAACACTTTATGCGAAATTAAATAATTCCGAGAATTCGAAAAAATTACGAAATTGATCAGAAAATATCAGAGTAGTTTCAAAAATCTCAGAATAGACCAGAGAATGCGGAACTAGCTTCTATAATTCAAAATATATTTAGATCTGCAAATAATCGCTAAAGTTCCGAGCATCCCGAAATAGTCCCGAAAAGTTTGAAAACCCGAAGTAGTCCAGAAGTGCTGAGAATCCCGAAGTAGTTCAAACATGCTAAAATCGCACAGATCCCGAAGTAGTCGCCAGATTTCAGAGAATTCCGAAATAGTCTCGAGAATTCCGTAGTAGTTCCGAAAATTCTGAAATCCCGAGTTATTCCCAGATGTCCGGAGCATGCCGAAATAGTCATTAAAATTCCGAAAATCCTTAATTTCCGCAAAATACCGCAAAGTAAAACAGTAATTATTCCGAAAATTATAAGCGCAAAAATTTTGCTTGTTCAAGTATGTATGTACGTGCAAAAAAAAAACTTTTAGTAAAAGTAGTAGTAAACAAGAGTTTGGGGGGTGTGCATAGCTCAGTGGTTAACGCTTCTGACATCGATGAAGCGGGTTCAACAATCCCTGCTGAAGTCGAGAAAAAAGAAGTCTGATGAGATGTGGTAATCTCCGAAATAGCTGCTGTAATTTCTACTGCTTATAGATTTTGTTGCTTTTTCTATTGTTTTTATTTTTTTATTTTTTCGGTGATATCGACATTCGACAACAAAAAATGATAGTTGCACAGAAATAATTGAAACACTTCCATAGCACAAGTTTAATGATTTTTGGATAGTTTTTTTTTACTGACATTAGGGTGGTAGTCTAGGCTGACAAGAACTGAGATCTAGTGTGTAAGTGCTGGTATGAGTTACTTGAGATCAATGAATTTTGGAACAAAAAAAATGTTTTCTTAACGACCAGAATATCGATACATCTAATATATAAAAATCTCGTGTCACGGTGTTAGTGGTCGAACTCC
>NW_023458558.1:24011554-24029166 GCF_013731165.1 Rhagoletis pomonella
TGCCGGAGCTGGTGGTATTGCGCAACGTATAGTTTTGAGGGGACATAGCGGCCAAATTCAGACATAGCAACTCCTTTTAGTGCTGTCAAAAGTGGCTTTAAAGTCGACAAATAGGTGGTGAGTGTCGATCCTTTTCTCGCGGGTCTTTTCCAAGATTTGGCGTATTGTGAATACCTGGTCTATGGTTTCACAGTATATTAACAGATATATGAGTAACAATTCCCTGAAATTTCAGCCTCATAACTTCATTACTTTTTGGTCTAGAGCAAGTCAAAGTTGAGGTATGCCAACGCGCTTGAAATATTTTAGTTCAATATGTAATAATCAAAAGCTTATTAAAATAAAAATACATAATAAATGTAACTTTAAAGTATTTTTTTAATTAATTTAGTTATTGTAGAATGAGTAAATGAAAAAATAAATTTAAAAAAAAACAAAATTTTTTTTCTTAACAACAGAATTGTGGTGCAAAAATTGAACATTTTGCATTTTCAATGGCCTAGGAAATATAGAGCAGCCCCTCGCCCTAGGTGCAGACTTATACCAAATGAAAGTTTGAAGTCTCAGCTTTAATTTAAAGTAGAGGACATATAGCAAAAGTTTGCAAAAGCACATTAAACATACAAAAAACTACAAAAAGTACGTAACGCGCACATTCTGTCGCTATACGTATGTTAGCATGCAATAGCATGTTTACAACTTTTTACTTTTATTTTTTTTAATTGTTTACTATTCACTTATTGTGCAAGAGAATAGTAATAAATTACATTTGTTTTTTGTTAGTTATTCAGAATTATGCTTTAAAGATCATTTATGTTTTAATAAAAATATTCTTGTTTACATAAATTTTATTTACGTTATTAATTTGATAGATAATTTTGTTGAAGGTCATTGACTTTGGGTTAGATAGTTGCATAATTTTTAATTTAAATTGATAGTGCAAGATATTAGCAGCAGATGTTATTAACAATGAAGTAAATCGTGTAAATGCAGAAATTCAAAATTTAAAAACGACAGAATTCGAAATGTTCAACAAAAAGTTTGCGATATCTCATAGTTTAACTATGACGATGATTGACGGAAAAGTGGCAACAACAGTCAGTAAGAATTGCTCGATGGCTGTTTGTTTCATATGTGGAGCAAAACCTACTGAAATGAATAATTTGGATGCAGTTATTTTGAGAACAAATTCAGCTGAAGCATTGAAATTTGGAATTTCGCCGCTACATGCTCGAATAAAATTCATGGAATGTATATTACATCTCGGTTATAATAAAAGTTTCAAAGCGTGGAGGACAAATAAAGATACAAAAGAACAGAAAGAAGCTGTTAAAACAGAAATGAAAAAAAATTTCAAATTAGTTCTGGGCTTAAAAGTCGATGTGGTGAAACAAGGCATGGGAACAACCAGAAGAAGATTTTTTGAACATCCAGAAATAACCGCTGACATAACTGGTGTAAATGTAGACTTAATTCACCGCTTTAAAATTATATTAAATACTATAAATAGTAGTAAAAATATAGATGTTGGTAAATTCCATACGTATTGCATGGACACTGCAAAATTATATGTAGAGCTTTATGGCTGGTACTACATGCCCATCACTGTGCATAAAGTTCTCATTCACGGCAGCAAAATGGTATCTGAGGCTATATTGCCAATAGGTTTGTTTGCAATTTTTATTTTTGAAAGTATTTTTTTAAACTTTATTTAATATTAACTTTTTTTTTTGCTACAGGAATGTTATCCGAAGAAGCGCAAGAAGCAATGAATAAGGAGTATAGAAACTGTAGGCTATTCCATTCTCGTAAAAATTCACGTATTTCTACGAATGAAGATGTAATGCCCTATTTGCAAATATCATCAGATCCTTATATTAATTCATTTAGAATGAGAAACAAATTAAAAAAATTAGAATACCATGATGATGTTAAAAAATTATTGATTGAATGAAAAAAAAATATTGTTTTTTTTTTTATTGCATTTCAATGGGAGGTGGGCGTATTAGTGGGCGTGTTATTGTAATTTTTGCATGAAACATTTTAAATGATATAAATTACAGTAATATCGAATTTGAAGGTTGTATTTAATATATTTTAGAAAATATGGCACTTTTTATGTTGAGGTAGTATGGGTGATGGGGTTAAAAGTGGGCCAAAGTTCAATTTTTATTTCAAATAATGTTTGTAACTATATAACATTCAAGTATACGAAAATTGAAAGTTATACCTAAAGTATTACGGACAATACGGCATTTTACAAATTTCGACTGTATGGCAGGTGGGCGTAAAAGTGGGCGAATTTTCTTAATTTTTTTTTTAAAAACTGGAATTGTCTCAAAAATAACCTGTGCAAAATTTCAGAGCTCTACAATGACTCCTTGTATTTAATGCCGGCGTTGTCTCACTGTGTGCCGTCGCCTGCTGAGTGCATATGCATGTATTTATGTATACATATAGTTACATACATATGTTCTGGAAGCACTTGAATATTGTTGCGCACAAATTCTTTTGCGCTGATTTACCATGCCAAAATATTCTTTGAACTTTTATTATTAGTATTTTGGAATGCAAAAAGGAAAAAGGAAACCGAATGATGTAGTTCTACATTCTATCCTCATAACTATTTGAATTTTCCACTGATACAAAAAAATAACAACCACAACTAAGCCATTTGCCTCTCCACAAAAACGCATCACTGCTGCTTTGGAATGTGTGTATGTATGTATGCGCATAGATTAGGGTGGAGCGAAAAAAAAAAATGAATTTTACGTTTTCAAAATTCGAATAGTACGGAAAAGTTGCGTAACGTGATCACATTGAATGGATTTTTTAGCAACTTGAAACTGGCATTTTATTATACTTAAGTGTAATGAGCTACAGAACTGCACAACCAAAATGTTTCAAGGAATCATTAAAAAAAGATATAAAACAACCACAATTTGGGAGATTTTTCTAAACAACAAGGCTCTTGTGGCGACCGTGAATATTATCCGATCAGAAAATGATTTCAAACGGTTCAGTATGATCATATTACGCAACTTTTCCGTACTAATAGAAGTTAAAAATCGAAAAATAGATTTTTTTCGCTCCACCTTAATGCAGTATAGTTTTCACATTTATTGCTGCATTGCTTTTGCACATTTGTACATAAGCAACTAGCTAACACTAGCACACTGGTTGGTTTATTGCAAAAAACAACGACACATTGCCACTCATTTTTGAGCATTCCCCGATTTCGACGATGAAATTCCCCGATTTTGCCAGAAATTTCGTAAAATTCCCCACCCATTCAGCTATGTATGTATTCAGAGATTAAACCAAACTTTTATAAAGTTAGTTAACAAATAAAGAAAAAAAAATTACATATAATGCTTACACACATATAGTGGTCGAAAAAATTTTAGTCGCGCCAAATTTTGACAAGTTTTCACAATTATCTTTTTTTGTTATTAATTTGATTTACATTTTTTTTTATAAAAATATAGTTAATTCATTAACAGGCATTGTGTAATTTTAATTCGATTTTCTAGAAAGATTTTGAGTATGCAGTTTTGTAGCCCACTCAATTCTATTAATGCAAGTCTAAAGTGGCTAAAAATTTTTGTTTTAAACTTTTTTTTTTTTAAGGTGTTTCGGTTTTCATCCACATAAAAAAGTGTGTTTATTCGTTATGTTAACACAAATCCGACAAGAAAAATTCTAAATCAACGGTTATTTGTATAATTTGCAGGATTGCATAATCAGTACTTTAGTTGCAGTTGCATTTTTTACCTCATTATAAAATCGGTGAAGCCAGAAAGAATAAACTAGTTAACACCTAATTCCTCACAAAAAGCAGTCAGTCTCTCGATTGTGCACGTAAACTGAAATTCCCCACAAAAAACGGCCCATTCCCCATGCAAACTCAAATTCCTCGCAAATCGGGGAATTCCCCACGAGATGGTTTCCCTGGTTGGCATGAAATATACGCTTTTTTGAGCTTTTATTTTTTATCCTTTTTTTTACTCCCTGTGCTTTCGCTCTCCAATACGCTCCGCTTGCCCTGCGCTACGCTTCTTTTACTACCTTTGTGGCATTGCAGTCATATATAGCATACACATGTGTGCCATTTTGGTGCTTTTGGAGCTAGATTTAGCTCTTTAGTTTTCTATTCAGCTCCGAAAATTGGGATTAATCTCATAGCTCTTTAAAAAAAATTATTTAGCACTTTCTTAGCTCCAGAAAGTTTTAGTTGTATTTGGCAATATATTAAAATTAACAAGTAAGAGCAGCGCTGTCTTCGGCTATGCCGAAGGCTTCATAACTTTCATGAACGTCTGCAAATTTTTGTTTGACAGATTACTGATTTTGAATACATCTGCATACATCGATAGAGGAGTTACATACTTATATAAAAAATCGCATCTAAACAATCAGAGGTATGGAAGATATACTTTATATGGCACCAATCGAAGTGATTTTCACTGCTATGAGATCGGTATGTAAACCGGTAACACAATTTATTGGGTTTAGTTTCCTACATAAAGGAGATATATCGCAAAAACTGGTATCTGAACAATCAGTGCTATAGGTGATAAAGCATACAGATACAGCATAGATTTTGACGATTTTCTAAGTAGACTTAGTATTATTATTTATAAAATATCTTACGAAATTTATCGGTTTTAGCTGTTCAAATAAAGGGGTTTTACAGTAAAATCCCATATCTGAACAATCAGATGTATGGAAGATATATGTTGTAGTCACCCGATCCTAGTTATTTTCACTGTAAGTATTCTGTTAATAATGAGTGAAAATGGTGCGAAATTTCATGGTCCTTGCTACATAAATGGATGAATTATAACGAAAAATCTCATATCTGAACAATCAGCTGTTTGGGAGCTATAGGTTATAGTTATCCGATCTTTTTAATTTTCACTGTAAGTTTTCTGTTGATAATTATTGAAAACAGTGCGGAATTTCCTGTTCCCAGCTATATAAATGGAGGAGTTATAACGAAAAATTTTATATCTGAACAATCAGTTGTATGGGAGCTATAGGTTATAGTGAACCGATCTTTGTAATTTTCACTGTAAGCATTCTGTTTATAATGGGTGCAAGTGCTGCAAAATTTCATGTTCGTAGCTGCATAAATGGAGAAATTAGAACGAAAAATCTCATATCTGAACAATCAGTTGTATGGGAGCTATACGTTATAGTGGTCCGATTCTTCCGGTTCCGACAAATGATTAATACATTATAAAAATACACCCACGTACCAAATTTGATCAGGATATCTCGAAAACTGAGAGACTAGATTGCATACAAACAGACGGACAGACGGACAGACGGACATGGTTAAATCAACTCAGCTCGACGTTCTGATCATATAAGTATGCATTTTAATGGGTCTATCTCTTTTTGTTCTGGTACTTACAAACATCGGACCAAAGTTATAATACCATTTCATGCTCATGAAAGGTATAAAAATCTGTAATTTCATTGTACAAGTGTTGAATAAAATTCCTTTGGCTTTGGTGATCTCAGGCTATTTTCGATACCTTTATGTTATTCTATTTCGATTAATACTTAAAAAAGTTGCATTCCTAATGCAAATGGCGCTTAAGCTAATTAAAAATGGGCAAGCAGGTCATTTAGTTTCTATCACGTGCGCGGGAGTACACAAACCATACAGGGCAGTAATTCGAGCTCCGATAAGCTCAGACGGTGTATTTTCTCTCAGGCGGCCATGGTGGAAGAGGAAAGCCAAAACTTAAGCGTTGATAGACTTACAAATTTCGAAAGGCAGTGGAAAAACATACATTTGTATTCACGGGAAAATGCAGACTCCACTATGAACTCTTAAATCTAGTTTAATATAAAATGTAAAAGCAACTTTATGTCAACGAATGCTCAACTTAAAAAAAAAATAGCTCTTCATTTTAGCTACTATTAGCATTATTTAGCTCTTTTAAGTTTTTCTTTTTCGCCCGATTTGGCTCCAAACGAAATTTTTTCTGGCAACACTGGTGCCATGAATGCGCATGAGATAGTTTTGTGCAGCTACACACACACACACACACACAAGCTCATATCGAGAAGTTTTCGTGAAATTCCTCAATGCACTGGATTTGCAGTTTTATTACTTGCAACAGCTGGCTCGTTTTTGGTGCTGTTCTATCTAGGTTTTACGAGCGTGTTGCTGATGCTCTACCCTAATTTGACTAAGGGCTTCCACACACATTTTCCACGTCATATGGGGTGTGTGTGTGTGTGTGTGTGTGTGTGTGCGAAGGAATCACTCTTTTTGTTTTACAAAAGTTTGTGTCGGTTTGCATTTTATTATACCGTTTCTTATGCACTCTTTTCCAATGCTATGCATGTAAATGTTTTTTGCTATTTTTCGCCCAATGCATTACTGCATGCTTTATTGCAATTTGTCAAGCTTAAAATTACATTTGCGTTGCTCCTCAACTCAGCTCAGCTTTACGCTCGACAACTGCCTTAGTTTGCATGGCGATTGCTGCTTTACAAAGTTGCCAATTCGGCGGTTACGTTTTAATGGCAATTTGTACGAGACAGTGTCTTAGTCTGAAAATTTATGAGGGGGAATACGTATGTACAGGGGCGCACCCAAGAATATATTTTAAAGGGGGGGGGAGGGGGGTTATATTTCTGAAGATATATCACCGGAAAATACTGAAAATTTGCTTCAGATAATACCCTCTTTAAAATACATTTATGCAAGTTTTATGTACAGTATGTAATAAATAAATAAACGTTTTAAAATTCATAAACTGCACTTTATTTACATAAGATTAACAGAACTCAAACGCTTTTAACCGACTTCAAAAAAAAGGGAGGTTATCATCTCGCCGGAATACATAACTTTGGACCACGTGAACCGTTTTCAATAATCCTTTTTTTATTAGAAAGATAGTAGTTCAAGGAGAAATGGAAAAGAAATTTTATTCAAGCAACAGAAATTATAATAAATATTTCTTATAATTTCCTTGAGAGCTGGATTCTTAGCTTTAAGATACAGATTGTATTTGAGGTTATCAGCCTTAGGGGGGGAGGGGGGGGGGGGTTTCAACCCCAAAACCCACCCCTTGTGTACGCTAATGCGTATGTATATATTTTTTGTTTCGCAAGGCAACCTATTTTGGCTAAAGGTACAGTTACACCTAGCAAAAAGTATGGTTAGGTGTAAAAGTGCTTGCGTTGCCACGTGTACAAAGCGTACAAGTTTAATCATTATATTTTGAGTTTTATTTTTTACTCAGAAAATAATCGTTAGGTTTTGAGTTTTATTTTTTGCTCGGAAAATAATCGTTACGTTTTAAGTTTTATTTTTTGCTCGGAAAATAATCGTCATTTCTCAGTTAATAACGATTAAAAAGTGATTTTTATAATAAAACTTATAACCGTTACGGTCCCTGGTATGTACATTCTATATCATATTATGTCTTTACGAGTGCATCTTGATACAGGGCTTTAATAACTCAATCCCTTCGTGAACTCTGGTCTTCAAATGCAAGAGTACTAATATTCATGCTTATGTATAGTATATGAAAATTAAGTATGCATGAACATACAAACATATGTAAATATGTATGCATGTATAATTTGGTTGCAAAGCCATTACCGCGAATTTTTTATTAGCTTAGTTTCTATTGCCAATCTTTACGTTTCCTCGACATATACTCATGTAGTACATACAATATGTACATATGTATGTGAATGGCGGGGCCGTCTGCTTCGCGCGTATAATTTGCGGTTCGGTTATTTTTATGTTATTGCATTGCACCGCATTTGAGCGTTCGTTAAGCTTTATTTTTTGTGGCAACTTAATTGCCAAGGGTTTAAAAGCGTTCTTGAGAAAATTACTTTTTTTTTATATACATATGTACACACATATATATGTACATTAACGTAGGCCGAAAATCCGCTGTTTTAGAATTTTTATTGGTAATAGCAAAAATATGGCAATCTGTGTGAAATATGACAATTTTTGCTCAATATCTCGTCCAAGTGCATCAAAGTTCAAGTGGTAAAAAAAAATTTCTTAGCTTACTTCGATTCTATGCAAAAAAATTACAAATTATGTAGGACTAACACTTTCGAAGATACTTGCAATTTTAGTAAAAAGATTATTAATTAATGTTGTAGTCGAATTGCGGCAAAGTGTTGGAAATGAAAGTTGCTTTTGTACTCGTATATATGTACATACATATGTAAGTATGTTTATGTACTGTTTGGTAAGGCTACCGTAACATTTAAAGCACTTGCAATAAAATTCTAAGTAATAGACTTCATCGGATTTTTTTTCGTATTAAACTCTGCTGTTAAAGATAGCCATTTGATAATATGGAGCTGTATTTTTCTGATTTTTGCATTTTCGTGTCCCCACATTGCTTGTGCTCTGTCAAGCATGAAAGAGTGACTATCAGCGTCATTGCGTCTGGCAGGAAATTTCTGTAAATGGCACACACTTTCGCAATGGCTTCGATCGATTGCAATTTGATTATAAAAATAAAACAAAACTGGAATAAAATACACAGTAGCATGTAACGAACTTGCCAGCGAAGGTAACGCATATACATATGTACATATTCACATACATATGTATGTGCATTATGTAGAAAGCGCCATCGAAAAGAATTGCGCCGTTTTTTGGAGCGAATAACAGAATGTTGTCTATTTTTCTTTTACTCAATTTAGTCTCGGGAGATGGATGGCGTTTTTATTGTCTCTTAATTTGTGGTTTAACCTACATTTATTTTTGGTTTTTGGGTTTTTAGAAAATATCGAAAAAAGTGAGCTTAGCTTTTTTGCAGCAAAGTTTGTTTTTCTTTTAATTTTCACCATACATCTGTATGTCCACAATTCTGACGATTTTAATTTTCCAGGCATGTCTTAAAAATATTTCTCACTACTATAATTTTTTTTTTTTAATTATTTGTATTTGATAATGACAAGGCAAAGAATTTGGGTGATTGACTTTTTATTTATAATAAAAAAAAAACTCCACTTACACTAGCGGACAAGAAGTCCGACCTGTGACTTTTGGCTAGCACTTCTTATGGAAACAAGTATGAAGTCTAATACACAATTTACAAAAGACGCTGACCCTTCGGTTGGACGGAGCCTTTAATTATAGATTTCAATAGATGGATTTAAATTTTTAATTTTGTAGTGTTTAGTAATTAAATTTACGACTATACCAGCCGATTAGTTTTCGGTTAACTCTATAAACACTATCATGCATGCTGCTCCGCAACAATGTGCCAATTACGGACCCGAGGCCGTGTCGTAGCAGAGCCTTCTTGAGTGAGAGCAGTTCGGTATCATGCCTTCGAAGGCAGTCGGATACTCCGATCACAGCCGGGTTTCCCAATTTCTATGTTCAATGCATTTTTTAGGTCAGGTGCACTGAATCGTTTGTGCCTCCAAGCCAGAGATTATTCTTTATAGCCGTTCGTGTAAGCTGAACAACTGTGAATACTGATTTCTCTCTTTGAAACCGAATCAATTCATCGATACGCCGTCATTAGAAAGGATCTCTATTTCAATACGTTTCGACAATCGGTTGGATAAATAGATAAGATAGATTAATTGTTATATAGATTAGATATGTAGATGGGCCAATAAATTAGGCACTATCCTGATGGCTTTCCAGATTTTGGGACTAGTAACAGCTTTCCTTCTTGATGAAAGTCAGAGTGGATGTGCTATTGCCAGCTTTAACACCGTATATTTTATGCACCCGGTTCAGGGATTACTTCTCTTTTAAGCTTCCTCGAACAAACATGTTTTTTTTAAGGGGCGTTGTGATAGCCCACTACCCTCAAGTGGCCCTATGAAACCAGGACAAGCCTGTTGTTTCATCGAAATCCTCACCCCACGGGGCCGCCGTCAAGCATTACATCGTGGATGGAAAGGTCCTTAGCCTCTTCATCGCCTCTGCTATTGCGTCACTTGCCCACCCATGTATTCCATGTATCCAAGTATGTGGGCATGTATCTAGTTCATGCCAGATATATCGCGAAGTTTGCGTCCGGTGCTGTTAAATTCGCCACACTCAAAAAAAAAAAACGTAGTGGACGTCTTCTATTGCGTCTTCTCCACAGAAGTCGCATAAGGGGTCGGATTCCTCCTGTCTATCAAGATAATCAGGTATTTAACTGCTGGTAGCGTAGTAATGTTGTGGTCGCTGATTTTTATTGTGAAGGACATGACCATCGATAGTTTTGTAGCTCTAGAGCAATGACTCTGTTTTTTTGCTTTGCGCGCTGACGTCCATTTTGCACAAGCCCCGACAGAATGGACACTATAGTTTCGTTTGCTGTTTCGAAAGTTTCGCTAAGATGATAAACAGTGACGACTAAAGCGATATCGTCCGCAAATCCGATTAGTTTGGCTCCGTTGGGAATTTTAAGGCGCAGCACCCATCGTACATGACATTCCATAGTAATGGGCCGAGCACGAAGCCTCGCGGAACACCACCTGTGACATTTAAATTCCTCGTGCTTGCTTCCCCGAAGGTAAGAGGATATCCTAAAGTGGTGACGGTGCGTCCAAAATTGCCTCGAACAAACATGTAGTTACATACATATACATAGATATCCCAGCTTAAACAATGTAGAAAAGTCTGAGTGTAACGAAGAGAAATATACTTTCAATGGCCGACAACATTTAGGGCACTGAATATAGACTTCATATATGTACATTAGGGCGAGCCAATTTGTATGGGAGATTTTTTCGACTATGGCGTTTAGCACAGAATGATTCTGCGTGTAATTCTAAGCAAATTGCAGAAGAATCCATGCGTCTGAAATCAATTTGGAGTTTGCCAAATTGCGAAAATAGATTTCTTACCATTTTGCTTTAGTGTCGTAAATTTTGTATCAAAACAGGCTATTAGGGTTTTTTTTTTTGAGAATGCGAAATCCATTTCGGAACTTATCTTTTTCTTAAAACTTCCACCAGAGGGCACAACAGTGAAAACTTTCAAACTTTCTACGAAACCTATTTTCACCATTTGGTAAACTCCAAATTGATTTTAGACCAGCGATGGGCAGAGAGAGCGTTTACTCTGAACGCGACTATACAAAATATATAAAAAGCAGCCCATCACCGTTTTACACCCATGGTTCCTTCGGAAAATTTGGCTAGAATTACACGTAGGATCCTCCTATTCTGTACACTTATAGTCACCCTAGTGTACATATTTTCATACATATGAGGTCATCTGTGTGCCCGTGCAGGCGGTGAAGCTTTACTAATGCAGCTGTCAATGCATGTTGCATGCCAGAACAACCACAATTACAGGCATTTTGCAGGCACTTGCGAGCACACCCTTCCCTGCAGTTACGTATGCATGTGTGTATATTTGCGGTACTTTGGCAAAACTTCGTATCTCAAAATAAACACCCACACAGCACTCTATAACATAAAGCTCTCTATCAATAACAGAAAATAATTTTTAATAACTTTTTTTTTACTGAATATTTAAGATTAAGTGCTTTTTAGATAATTAAGAATAATATACAATAAATCGTAGTATCTTAAGGCCTATTTTGAATTAGTTTAGAATATACGAATCATTTCTGAGATACTAGGTTTTACCAAAGTACCGGCGATATGTGCATGTAGCTGGCAGTTGGGCGGATTTTGGGCATGCCAGCGATTGACGCTCAATTTTATTTAAAGTTAAAAAAAAAAAAAAAAAACCTATCGATCTATCCCCTGCAGCTTTTAAGGCCTACATAAATATATATTTGTCCTTCGCATTTACCACTTTCCCTCCGCCAAAGCGCAATGCAATTAGGGACCGCCTAACTGGGCTCGTGCAGGATCAGCAGGCAGATTTGCACCACAAAAATTTTTGAGCAGCAATGGAAAATTGAAGGGAGCAGTCTTCTCAAAAATCACATTTTACATTCGCTAGTAGTCGGCAACCGCAGGGTCGGTCGGTCGGTCACTCGCTCCTCATTGCTATGTTTGCATGCATTGCAGTCGCATCAAATGCGCAATGTTACTAATAGTTGTTGCCTAAATTAAGGCGCACTATGTACCACATGCGCCAATGAGAACATCCGTAGCCACATCCGCAGCAAGCAAGCAATTTAGCGTTGACTTTACAGCTTTACAGATCACGTAAAATACTGCAGGTGGACACTTGTGGGTTCGAGCATAAGTAGTATATATACATACATATATATTTATGTATATGCATACATACACACATATTTGCAGATAGTAATACGAGTACCATTGCATCGAAATGAATTTTCAAGTGTAATTGCGTGGGCGGTCGGAGTCGAGTGCGCAATTACCTTCAGTGAAGATGTGAAATTGCTGTCAGCAGCGCAGTGTTGAAAGGTAATGCCTTATAGTGCAGATGGGGTTGGCAATGGTAAAGTTAAGTGGTTGGGTAATTTTGTTGAATTGTCACATGGTTGACTACGTCGGACAGGTCGTTTTTGTTAAACTTGATGCTTGAGTTGATGATGGCCCATGTGGTTACGGATGCCTGCTTCAATTTCAAAGGCGAAAAAAAATCTTTTCAAGGTTCGGGTAAATTAAACATCTACATAAACATCCACATAGTAATCTTTACTCAAATGCTTATTCAAACTTGCGACTAAGAAAAATGATTTTCTATTTTATTTGCATAAAAAATATCAGTAAAATGTTCAATATAAAAAAACTATTTCTTTCTAGGACAAACAAACTTTATGTAAGAGGTTACTCATGCGGCTAAGCACGCTTATAAGAAGGGAAAATCCACGAAGACAGCTCTTCATGGTGTGATGTTACATATATTTAGAAAAGGCTCTAATACATTACGAAGAATATGAAATGGGCGGCTTCCTTATTATATCAGGAGCCCTTAACAATGTCTCTACAAAGGCTATCTTAGAGGGTCTTGATTCAATCGGCATTAGTCCTCTCATTTGTCATTCACTCACCGCGGCAGGCGAACAGAGGCACCACAAAAAGTGGCGTTCTCTCTCCATTGATGTGAACATTTTTCTCGTAATAAGATTCTACGCGATTTGAGTGTGAGATTGGAGTTGAACGTAGATAAGAGGGACTTTAAAAAAGTAAAAGATTCCGACCTGTCCTCAATCCAAACTGGAAAATATTACACCACTCCTAAAACATCTACGAAATATGTATATTGGAGTCATTATGAACAGTAAGCTGACGTGGAGGTTAAATGTGAAAGAAGCAAGAAATCTCTCGATAGGACATAGAGCTTATCCGCCCGCCACACTCACTGAAGTTATGTTTTTTTTTTGGTTTGGTTTGGTGGACGGCATTACAAAGGAAGAGTATGTCAAGTACCTTAAGGGTGTACAGAGAGTTTCAGGTCTATGTATTATAGGAGCACTTTAAACCTGTATCGAGTAAGATGAGTTGCAAAAAAACTGAAAAGAAAAGTCGGCGCTAAGATTGAAAGTTCCGGATACTTACTGTTGAAATATTTGTCTGGCCGAAATTTACGCCCGAATCAATTAGTCTCTGCTAACTCTGACACCCAGGCGGTGATTAAAGCATTTGCAGCAGTGATGATAAACTCACTTTGTTTGCGACAATGCGGAGATCGAATAGATGAACTTTGTGTCAGCAGGTCACTTATATTCGGGGTGCCAGAACACCCCAGGGAATAGGATGAAACGAATGAGCAGATGTGTTGGCTAAATCAGGAGTATTATTACCACCGGGCGACATGGAACAAATGTGCCATTATCTCAACTATTTAAGAACAGAACTAGATTTGGTAACGGCATAAAATAGGAAAAGGGAACAGCAATAAACAGGTCCCGACTCAACTACCCTAGACCAGAGAATTGGCAATTTGTTAAAGTTCGCAAAAAAAAATCGTCTTAAATAATGCATCCATATCCTTGGCAACACTAGGGACCAGCGACTTTGATATTTCGGAAGTTGGTTCAGTTTGGTATCGAAAACTAAGAATACTAAAATAAATTAAATTCATATATTAGCCATGTAGGCCATATTCGATCAGTAAAATTACCGCCGATACTTCCGGATTCTGGAAAATTCAGGAAATTCGGCTACCCTAGACACTTCAGCGACAATCAGGACACATCCATAGGTAACGACTATTGCATGCTCGCTATTACTTTTTAAAAGAAATGCAAAATTGTAATAACAGCAACTGTGCGCAAGCACAAGAGACCTCACCGTTTGCCCAATGCCTTAAACGCTTATACGAGTTATGTGTAACTTGAAGATAGAGTCGATTAAGGAATTTTCTCAGCTGAATTGAGGCTTAAAACATATTTTCAGTTTTACGCCCACTGTAGTGCATATCAAGCGAAAGTGTTGGCCATGCAGAAGGCATCACAGATACTCGCTCAAAGAGCTTCAGAGAGGAGAGTGGTGTTCATGCAGCAAAGGTTTTTCGTAGAAGCCCTACAAGTCTGTAATAAATGGCCAAGCATTATACATATGTACATACATAGAATTCAATTTATATCGGTGCTTGAAGACTCTAAATAATTTTTCTGCCCCATCGGACCAATTAACCAACACCAAAAAACCTTTTAAGGGCATTGACAGACTTTAAGCCATAGAAAAGAACGCGTGATAGGCAAACTATTATTTCAAGGCTGTGCAGAGATTTAATAGGTGAAATATCCGCTTTGGCAAAGTTCATCGGGTGTAAAATGCAGGGCTGCAATCCAGTTTGAACCGAACTGAATTTTTTTTTGGTTGATGGCAACTCCGTGAGATGTAATTTCGCCCATATAACGAATGATTGAAATGTTCTTACATGGTAGAAAATGCTTAACAACGCCAGCAAACAAAAAAAAAAATCCAAAAATTTATGCGAATTTTAAGATAATTCAAACATTACAAACAATACATTAAAATTGTACGACTGCATATTCGGACTTTTTAGTTCTCATTTAAAAATTTGATACTTTGATGCAATTTTTTTGCATTTCGCTACCTAAAGATGAAAAGGTGTAAAGTACACTTTTTTCGAAATTTAGTGTGCGAAGCAGAATGACAAGATTATGCGAAAATACATCGAGTTTTCGTCTCTCCAGACCAGTTTCGAAAAACGGACTTGGCACCTTTTTACCTGTAGGTAACGATATCATATGTTTAACCATTTCAAGCTAACCTAAAAGTGTGTTTGCATTGTTCAACTTTGCGTTCAATATTTGCGTTCAACTCAGCGCAGGGTTGCACGAAAAAAAAGTTGAATGGCTAAAAATATCAAAATATGAAAAAATATCAAAATATTCGCCATAAAAAGGTGTTTGCATTGTTCAACTGTGCATTCAACTTTTGGTTGAATGGCCTTTCAACTAATCGCTTTCAACAAAGTTGGTCGCCAGCCAACATTTAGCCATTCAACTTTTTTTTCGTGCAACCCTGCGTTGAGTTGAACGCAATTGTTGAACGCAAAGTTGAATAATGCAAACACTGCTTAACACCAACATCAATTAAAAGTTGTTGTATTAGAAAATGTCACATGATTTGTGTTCCTAATTAAGTGATCATAGACAATGTATGTACATATTTATGTATGTAAATAGTACTAAATGATATAACAATATTCAAATATTGACCACACACCTACTTTAATTTTATTAAATATTGCGCAGTATATCCCACCCAGCAAAGAAACGTACGCTTTGCCGACCGCCGCGATAGTGCGACTGTGGTAGATATCCGAATATTCGGATAGCAAAATTAAGGGATATTCACCGCATATCCGGACAGCACAACTAATGGATATTTACCGTATTTGAGCTTGGTGTAAAATGCGGAGGTGTAAAATGCGGATATTCGGTTCATATCCAGATAACGAAATAGAACGGATATTAACCGGATATCCGGATTTCAAAAATATACACGAATATCCGAACGGATATCGGATATGATACAGTAGGGTAAAATTTCATTCTACCGAACTCAAATATTCTTCACATAAAAAATATCAAAAGATCAAAATCCCAAGAACTGCCCTGCAAAAAATTGGACTAATCCGGGATGACTCCGGGAGCAATTGCAAAGGACCATGCGACTAATACCACTTTTGACCTCTTTATATGGAATGAACTGATCGCTTTTGTTCGAGCATGTCCTATGAAGAGACTAATTGTTCCCCTTTATACCCGAACGGGTATAAAAAGCGACAAGTCACTTTTAAAAAATGAAAATAAAAATTTGCGCCAGCTGAGATTCGAACCGAGGTGCTCAGTTTTGTTAGGCGAATACTCTCTCTCTGCGTGCCAACGCCGCACATGAAATTGCATTGACTAAGTGCGTACATATTATTAAATCGTTAACAGTACCCGTTAGAGATGAGTTGGGGACTAATTTATCTCCAATTATACCCATAAAGGATGAGTCGAGACTAATTGATCTCCATTAGTACCCGTATGAGACTAGTTGCGACTAATTAATGCCCTATTGTACCCGATTAAGAGTAATCTCGGAATACTCTCTGTGTGTATGTAAAAATCTATGGTGTAAATGTTTTATAAATTTTGACCTACCGATCCTATATAGGCTCATTCAATGTTTGTTGCTCTTCGTTACATTGATTGTTGTATTGCAGAGCCATTTTTTTGGTTTTAATTTAATTACCAATTAAGATTTGATTATATCAAATTTATCTGCATGATAGCATAATAATTTTGAGGCTCACATATTATTTAATATTACTCGTATACATACACAAACACCTACGTATGTAGGTATACACATATTGACATTAGCAAATTGGTGTACATACATAGATTCGGAGAAATTAATTGAATTCGAAGTTTACCAAGAACCACAATTATTTGAAATTGTTATGAAATTTAATTGGTAAAAATATGATGAACTAATTAGTACCTCCCTATTCGTGTGGTTGAGTAATCAATTAATAATGGCAAATCGTTTTGAAAATTGTCGCATTATAATAAATCAATTAAATGCTTAAATTGTTGCAGTAGGATTGGCTAATAAAGAACGTGAAACAAATCTTTATTAAATCAATGCGCGATAATGTGTACGGACTTACAAAAATTATAATTAAACATACTTCGAAAATTTAGAGAATTTTTCTTAGAATAAATTCTTGTTAATACGGCTATCATGAGCGGCAATGAGTTTTATTTTTTAGGTTTTTAAGTTTTTAAAAAGCTCAAATTTAATAGTTATTTTTGAGTTTTACTTATTGCTCAGAAAATAACAACTATTTTTTGATTTTTATTTATTGCTTCAAAATAATTCATAGTTTAAATTTTTTTTGCTTGGAAAATAATAGCTATTTTTGGGGGTTTATTTTTTTCTTGAAAACACTAACGAGCCAAAGCCGCTTAGGTGGTTACTTCGGCAAAGAATTTAGAAGAAAAATATTAGGGAAGCTTCTTAACGCCACCGAAAATGGTCGACTGCCTGAATAGACAGGGGAAACTGGCGTTGAATGTTTGAAGCATCTGTGAAGGCAGAATGAAAATACAAATGGAAAGACACAACGACGAAAACAAAGACTGAATAAAAAAGATGGACAAGGAAACAACAAAGACACAGACATTCCCACTCTTAGACAAAGCTAAGGAGAAACATAACGATGGAAATAAAGA
>NW_023458558.1:24029566-24042161 GCF_013731165.1 Rhagoletis pomonella
AGATGAAGATGAAGATGAAGATGAAGATGAAGATGAAGATGAAGATGGGGATGACCTCAAAATAGCAGATCTTATTTTCTAACGCGTTAATTCTATGGGAAAATTTAACGCAGCATGCGGCACCTAGAATTATGGTAGAGAGGGGAGATTCTTAGAACTTCTTACCATTTTTAGCATCATTTCAATATCTATAATAACTCAGCTGCCATTGAGAATGTAATCAAGCTTTTCGCCATATTTAATTTAAGATCAAGGTACCACAAATTTATCGACGTTTTACATTTTTAACCATATTTTTATCATTAAGGTTTTTCTTTGCTCGCGTGCGTTAAATCACTCGAGTACACATGTGTAATTGAAATTTTATCATTACGTACATATGTATGTATGCACCTTACATACGTTTTAATTTTCCTCCTTTTTGCCTGTTTCTTACAGATAAATAAAAACTCGCAAGTACAATCGAAGAGCATCAACGGCGAACGCAAGCGCTGGATCCACGATCCCACAAGTGAGTATACAAACATACATATGTATGTATGTACCAAACGTATATGTATTTATATATTTTTTAAGTCATAAAAATGTGCACATGTGTATAAAAAGGTTATATAAATCTGTATGTTTACTACCCTGCAGCAAAATTTAAAAACATTCTGGCAAAGCATTAGTTCCACACTACTACGGGCTATTATTTTAAGCTGTGCTTCAATTTTGTGTGAAATGTCAGTTAGGCTACGCGGGCTGTCAAGGTTGCATATCGATGGCTGAGTGGAAGTTCAACCTATCGAAACGCCCCATCTTAGAAAATTTTTCAACAAACGCTCTATTTTAGAATTTGATTGAAAAACGCCCTATCTAAGAATTTGGTTAAAAAATGCCCTATCTCAACTGCCGATTCCTAAACGCCCCATCTCAGCACATTTTTAATGTATTTTCATTTGAGATAAAATTTCTGTAAACTTCTGAATAGGGCTTTCAAATTCTGAAGTAGGGCATTCTAGAAAAGTTTTCTGAAATTGGTCGTTATCGAACTGGTTGGCGAGATAGGTCCATCTTCCACTCAGCCATCGGAATGGGTTTTTTCTCATAGAAAAATTTTTATCCCAAATCTGTCCCAGCGGTATACAGTTCAGAACGAGTTCAAAAATTCTACAGAGGAGATCAACTGTGACCTGCTAGGACTTCGCTAACATAAAAATGACAATATAAATATTTGATTTGAGAGAAATGAAGAACCAGTATCGTCTCGGTTCAAGCTAGCTCGGCGCGAGTTCAGAATAAGTTAGCTTTGCTGCAGGGTGGCGAGTGTATGTGTTGTGCTTTGTTTTTGGCTGCAGTAATCATATATGTATGTTTTTTATGCGCGCACAAACGCAGCCATAAAGCCAGCAGGTGACCGCGATTTATTGCACGCGCTTTTATTTCATTCCCAACATATTAAGTGTCGGAGAGGAAGATGAGCTTGAAAAATGCACATCCTCTGTGCTGTGTGTGTGAGCGCGTATGTGATATGTACGTAAAAAGATATGGCGGATTAAAAAAATATTAAAGAGTGTTGTTTAAACGATGTTTACTTGAATATATTATTTTAATTAAATTAACGCGAGCAACGGAGTGAGATAGTACTATAGTGTAAATATTTCATGAGTTTTTAAAGACACAATGAAAGTTGGCATTTTTTTACTGATGATTTGCCAGTTCGACTGTGCGTTAATTTTCATTCATTTAACGAAACGGGTAGTTAACGTGAAAGTTGCAAAACTAGGATTTGCTAGAAATTATTCTTAGTTTTTTTTTTTTCAAAAGCAACCTGTAACCTCTAAAGCGACTTTGGCCGAGTCTAAAAAAGCATGCCAGTCCTTTCTCTTCTATGCCAACTGACGCCAATTGCAAAATCCAAGTGAATCCAAGTCCTGCTCCACCTGGTGTTTCCAATGCAGAGGATGCCTCCCTCTTTCTCTCTGTTAAAAGCATCGGCATCCGCGCACTGTGGTTCGGATCACAAATCTAGCTGGACGAAACTATTTAAACAAATACTCGTTGATGGATCTTTACACCACTTCTTACCTTACGAATCTGAAGTCACTTATCAAAAATTCAAAATGCCGGATCCAATATGGCGGACGAAAAAAAAAAAAAAATCGGTAGATTTCTGTGAAACTGGGTATCTGGGGGTTTTCTGGGTCGCTGATTACATATCTAAAGTCATTTACCAAAAATTCAAAATGCCGGATCCAATATGGCGGACGAAAATTAAAAAAAAATCGGTAGATTTCTATGTAACTGGGTTTCTGGGGGTTTTCTGGGTTGCTGATTACGAATCTAAAGTCATTTACTTAATTTACTTTATTTACTTCGAAACGAGCATTTTCATCAGATATTTCTTTCAATTTACTAATCACATAATCACGGAAACCTTGTTGTCTTTTAGAAGTTTCAGCAACACTTCTCCAAATGTCAAACAACTCACTTCTTAAGATTTTATTTACCATGAAATTTAAGATCACAGCAAGAAACACAAATAAATTTCAGAAAAAATTGTATAACAGCGCTTAAAGATTTGCATGCCTGTTGTGTAATTTTTTAATTTCAGAAAGGAGAAAATTCGCGAGTTACTATTTTTTTTTTTAACTCTAACATAACCAAAGTTTTTATAACTCCAAGTATTTTTCTGTTTTAACATACAACCCCTACCCCCCTCTCTCCCGTGGATCCACCACTGATCTTATATTTATATTCAGATACATTCCTGTTAATAATTACTTTTGAATTTTGAGATTTGACATACCGTCACTAAAATGTAAATATCTAAGCCAATTGGTTAGACTTGGTTGTCGAACTTACCCTCTGCATTTGCGAAGATGTAAAGAATAATATGCAAGTGGTTTTATAACGGCCTTCGGCGGCCTTTACTTTTCCTACTCTTTAATTTATTTTTTTAATTAATCAAAACGACGATTTTTCAGAATAAATTTGCTCTGAATCTATAGCGAAATTAATCTAATTTTTTTGTTTATAAAGTCAATTTGCAATTATGCAAATATCTGTGAGTGCAATTAGCAATCTTTTAAGTTAAATTTTAGCTTTTAAAATAGAGTTCTCAAATAGGCGGCGTTGACTTACCTTTTTTTGTTTGTTTTCATATGTTAATGTCTTTAATAAATGCAATTTCTATTTGAATGTATTGTCAGGAATGTATTCCAAGTACCATTAAGTATTTTAAAAACAAAAAAAATTTTGACTTTCGTCCAGCTAGATCTGCTATCCGAACCACTGTGCCGCGTTGAATACTTTCAGAGCTGTAGCGTTGCTGTCCATTTGAGCGGCATTACCTATCCAGCGTAGCCGCCGGATTTTAATTCGCTGCACTATGTCTATATCGTTATAAAGCTCCTACAGCTCATAGTTAAGTCGTCTGCGATATTTGCTATTGTCAAAATCTTACGTAAAATTTTCATCTCGATTACTCCAAGGGCCGCCTCATCGGATGTTGTCACTGTTAGGTTTAGTTTAGAATCATATCGTCGTTTAAAGTACAAATTAAAATTATAAATTATTTTCTAGAGATTAAAATTACTCTTATTTCAAAATGGCACTCTTTTTTATAAAGCAATTGCATTTCTGGCTAGTATATTTCAGGACGAATGAATAAGGATTGAGCCAAGAGCCTGTGTGAGCATATCCAATTTTTGGCGGCAAATGTCAGTTACGCGGTTTTGCAGAATGACGATACGTGGTTTAGTACTTTAAACGACGGTGGGAGACGGTGTAGTATAGTCTGCCATTTATATGAGTTTTTGGTGAAAAGGAAAAAATTATACAATTTAGTAGTCATATTGGGTTCCCCCATTTTCAATTTCAAAAATCTAATATCGGATTCTAAATCAGCGACTTCCAAAACCCCCAAAGACACCAAATCAATTTGGTTACTTCTCAGCTTTTGGCCAGCAAATAGTAGTCGCCAGACCATAGTGCACTGTAGGGACACGTAAACTTAATTTTGGGTCGTAGATAATGGAACTATGTGTGTATATACACTTTTTTTCCAAGATCGGATAATTTTCTCAAGATATCTTCATTTCAGGCTTGCATTCCAAATGACAAAAAAATTTAAATTTTAACATGAGAAATTTTTATCATAAACCATTACCAATATGTATCAGGGATGTGGCGAACATTTGCATTCGCATTCGTTAAGTGAATGATTCGCATCATCTTACGTATTCGCATTCGACATTCGCATTCGCATCAAATGATACGAATGTTTTGCGAATGCCAATGTGTACATGGGCAGAGAGTCCACTCTAACATTGTTGAAGTGGCTCTAACAGCCCGATTATCTGTACTTGTGATAAATAAAAAAATGTATAATTTGTAAATTTTTTATTATTTATTATTTATCAAGAATTGTAATTCTAGCACAGAAATGTTTATGTCATTCTTAACAATCGCATTCGCATTCCGATTCACAAATATGACATTCGAAACATCCCTAGTATGCATGAATACGGCCATGTACGTATGGCCATGGCGTATGAGTAATATTAATTCCTGCTCCTATTTCATACAAAAAATTATTGCACATTTTAAATTGACCATTCACCATCGATTTTTGTCGTTAGTAGCAAAAGAACAGGCTTTAATAAAAATCCGAAAAATTACAAAAGACTTTTGTTTTGATCTTTTCTTTGTTAGAGTTTGAATTTCTTTCTTATAAATATCTTGAGAAAATGGCCTAATCTGGAGAAACGGTAAACATGTCCATAATCTACGACGGTGTTTTTTGTATAGTTTCGAAACTTGAGATTATCGGTGCAGCGTAATTCTCTTAGTTCTAAATCAATTTAACTCACCTTAAGTTAAACAAAAAGAAACAAAATTTAGCGAGGTTTCAAGTACTTTTTCTAGGCGTGGAGGATAACGCTGCCGTGATTTGTCACTAGCCCGTCCTTTGAGCGTTAGTGAATTTATAATTAGTGAGCAGCTTATCCAGTGATTTCCATCAGTTTATGATAGTATAAGAAAGACAGCTATTGAACATATATTGCCAATGCACCAAGTGAGGTTTGAGATACTTTTTCTCGCCTTAAAGAGTTTTACGGGCTTGGAGGTCATATGTATTTATTTCAATTGGCTGACATATATTTTTATGAAGACCGACAAATATATATATTTTTTTTCAGTGTTTGGTCCAGTCGACTTTGTGGAGTCACGCATATTTTTGCTTGGTTGTCAATTAGTAGTAGTGGATTTTGAAAGCAAGCACCTCAACAAAACTACACACACAAACATATTTTTTTCTAAAGTTCGTACTAAAATATTTGGGTCGCGATGAACATAAATAGATTAATCATTCCCGATCTACGTTACTATAAACGCAGATTGAGTTAATGCAATCCTGGCTATACTATTTTTTCAAGTGCATTTAGCTTTCATTTCGATGCTGATAGTTGCAGGGTGTGCCACCATTTGACTAACGCCACGCCATCAGATATTGTACATATCTAACGAATTTTTTTGTGTCCCCAATATCAACTGAAATACATATGTACATATGTATATGCACATGTACACACATTTGCAATTTCATTTTCCGTACAATAAAGTTCAAAACCATTCGCGCAATAATGGCACTACAGCATTTTTTACTGGTTGGCGTTGGCGTGCAGGGCAAAATCGTGGAGAAATTGTTGCGTGTACCTGTTGTTGCGTTTACTGTTTCATCAATGACTTTGTTTGTGTAAATATGTATATATTTCCATATGTATCTATGAAATTGTGTGCAGTCGAGAGGCTGCCTATTGTGTAAAACTAAGTACATACATACATACGTAACGTACGGTACATAAAAAAAAGAGCGCACCGTTAAAGGCGCTTGGCAGCGTTGAAAAAAAGGATTCATTTGTTTGAGACAAAAAAATTAAATTACTAAAGTTATTTGTAGTGAGTCACGTAAAAGGTAAGTTAAAAAAAGTTTGTAATTGTCGAAAAGAGAAGACAGACAGACTGCAATAAAAAATGCTCGTTTCCTTGATTAAACTCCATTTGGATGCAACTTACTTTGTTTGTATGAATGTATTTGCATGTGTACGAGAATGTCTAGGCGTATGGGATGTGCTTCTATGCATTTAGCCTAAGTGTGCTTAAATGTAATTAAAACATAATTGCTTAATCCCTGAGACTATTATTTACTTATTAATTACTTTTTCTGTAACTCTCTCTCTTTACCGCCAGGTGACCTTTGTCGGCCGTTAAATTGCAAAAAACGTGAAATTTGCCTGTTGGAGGATGAGTACAGCGCAGTGTGCGTTTCGAAGCGTGACTTACACAAGAATCGGTGAGTTTATTTAGTACGAAAATTAAGTAAAAATAAATACACAAAATTACAAAGAACAAATACAGAAGGTGTAACGGTAAAATCGCATTTACTTACATGGATATACATGCGTAATTTATGCGGTTATTTTTTTTTTTATTCAGTTTACCAGCCAAGTGTGTACAACCACAATGTTATTCTTAATTTTAATTTATTGAAAAATTCTGTAATCCATCGGTTTTTGAACCGATTTTTTTTTTCTAAACTATCGCTGAAAAAATGCTTTACTTTTAGTTTTTGTACGTGAAAAATTAACTCATACCGTACTAAGCATTATTTTTTAAATAAAAACAAAAACATTGAAGCTAAGCATTCGGTATTTATTATTTTGAGCAAGAAATATCGATAAGTTTGTCTTAATACGCGAAGAAATTGTTTGTCCAGGACATAAGGTCTGCACTGTTCGCTCGATTGTCAATAAAGGTATCTCAAATAAAAGCGTTATTTTTTCAAGAAGAGTTGCCACCTTTTGAACAATTAAATTCCAATCATTTAATAATCAGTACCATTATAACTGCACCGTTCGGTCGATTGTCCAAAGTGAGGTGTCAAATAAAAGGTGTCAATAATAAGGTTTACTTTTTTGAAAAGAGTTGCCACCTTTTAAAAAATTCAAATTAAATAAAAAAAATCAATTATTACAAAATAGTTGTCAATCGGAACTTGCTTTACAAAGCTTAATTTCTTATCTTAACCATAGGAGATTGCCACCTGTTTAAAAAATCAAATTCATTTTAAATTAAGGGAGTTAGGTAAGAGAAATATGTATCATCATTTGTTTGCCGAACGAAAGGGGTTTCAGAAGGAGTCCGATCAGACCTTTTCCTGAGCCCGTCTTTAGACGAGAATGAAGAAAGCATATAGTGGACTTAGACAGAGTTGAGTAAGCTGCTAAAACAAAAAAAAAAAACAAAAAAAAACAGTGACGTTCGATTTTATTTTTATTTTTTTAGCAGTTTTCTGCAGTGGAAAAATATTTCGAATTACTAAATTCTGACACATAAGTAAACTAGGTGAAACCCAGATTTATTCGATTGAAAAAATCCGATTTACTCAGCATTCGAAAAATCAAAATTTCAAAAAACAGCCTAGAAATAAAAAAAGTGCTTGAAATCGGTTTGGAAAAACCGACTCAATCACCCTAATTGATGCATACGTATGTATGTATGTAGATTAGACTGCATCACTCCCAATACAAAAAAAAAATAAAAATCGGTACTGTTTTTCTATTGAAATTATAAAATCTATTTTATTTTAATCTGTTTTGTCTTCTGAGCGAACTTTTTACAAAAAGTTATTTATGAAACTATTTTTATTCATAAAAAAACTCCATTTTCGGAGGTATTTTCAAATTGGTCCAGTTCGCTTAAATCTTAATATTTTTCCGAAATATTTTGGTGGGACGTCTTAAAATACAATAAATTTTGTAGTCCCGGCGGAAAAACCGCCACTATTTTTGGTGATGCAGTCTAATGTGGATGTGTACATATGTATGTATATACATACATACACATATATTTATAAATTTATTTGTAAAGCCGTGCACACAACTCAATTAAAAAAGATCTGCCTACTTTACCGCAAACCCTCCGGCAAGCTATCCTTTTAATAACCCAATTGGCCACCTCACTATTATAAAATCAACTTGAACGCCCAACTTTTTACAACCCCTTGCCAAATCTATATTACACTTCAGTTACACACAAGTGGCTGCTCTTGCATAAAAAGTTTAATTACTCCTTTTTAACTCACCTTTATCCATCCTGAAGATGTCTAAAAGTCCCCTACACCATTAATCTCCCACACCCTCTGCCAATACACCGCCCGGCCCGCTGTTGGTGACCATTAGCCAACCATTCTATCCTCTAGCCTCCTCTGGACGACTCTAAGCTGTCCTGTACTGTTGTGATGTCGTTGCACTAATTATTTTTATCTGCTTTATCTTTCGTCACCGATCTGTAGTGATGAAATAATCACGAAAGCCAAGTACTTGGAAGAGGAGGCGGCTAAGCGACGCGCAAACAAGGACATCACCAACCACAACAATAACAACAACAATAACGACAATGACAATGATGATGAGGATGCAAAGAATTTTAGCTCCGATGAGGATTCCCGTGAGGATGATGTCTTTTATGAGAACAACAACACAGCCGGCGATAAGGACGACGACGAGGATGAAGAGTGAGTCCTATACACATGTACATATATATGTACATCATATATGTATGTAATAGAAAGCATAGACGAATGAAATTAGTGGAAATTATCTATAAATGACAGGGTTGGCCGCCATAGGATTAAAAATAAGATTTTCACATTTCATTAATTAACGTCAATTTTGAATGGTTGAATGGCTTAATCTTCGTTTGAGCTGGCCGCCTTAATGCACACTACATACAGCTGTGCGCTGAGAAAGTCAGAAGTGAAATGTGTGTGAATTGATGGCACGTGTCGGTCGCACATTTTTAGGTGGGTGGTGGGGGCGACTCCCGCATTCGTTCGTTAGTGTGAATGAGTTTATATGAGCATCATCGGCAGCAGTAAATACTAAATGTGTTTGAAAGTCTGGAAGGGTAAGTGATTTTGGTTTCGATAGCACACATGTACATATGTATGTATACATATGTATATGTGCAAATGCATATGTAGGGGCGTGAGTGTATTAAAGAACGCTTGTGGCCTATTTTCAAGTGGAAATGAATGGTTTGCCTGCTTTTCAACTTTTTTGTTGTATGGTCTCATGGCTGCGGTGGATGGCCTTAATAATAGCTTGACTCTGTGTTGTTAGTTATTCTGTGAAAAAGGTTAATAGAGACTTTAAAAACAGGTCACCTATGAAATAATGTTGTTAAGTTGCAAAAGATAGCTGTTTTATATATACACAAAAGTACAAATGAGATTAAGCGCCGCTATTGATTTTTGGGTGGCTTTTGATTTGAGCTTCTGCTTAATGAAAATAAACTACGGGTAGGTAATACATATCGCACATCCTCTGCAAAAGAGGCATAACTCAAAAATCAAATCTGAAAATCTAACTGCTTTTGTATAGTACAAATTCAGCGCAGTTAATATGAAAACAGGTAAATCAGTAGTTTTCTAGCTAGAGAATATATTGGTGCATTCATTGGAAATAAAGCCTACGGATTGATTTAAGCAAAATAACCGATTAATTTGTTTAATGGTTCCTCTCAAAATAAACCCGTTTTAAATATGTATTTGGATTAAAGAGTTATTTCCAATCCAATTTTTTGAACTTACTTAAAAAAAAATTTAAGAAACTTTAGTTGATTAATTAATTAATTAATTAGATTTCTTAGAAAGATTTTGGAGTATCCACTTTTGTAGCTCATTCAATTGTAGTATAATAAAGTGCTAGGACTTACGTGACGATTTTTATATATAAAGAAAATGGGCGTATCCTTCACAAAAAAAAAATTAAATTAATTTACCAAAAATCAACCGTAGGTCATAGCTACTGAGTAAAAATGTGTGAAGTGGGCCACCATTTTTGCGAGGGTCGAGCTTTTTTTGTGCAATTATGTGTATATGCTTCACAACGATAAAAGAAATATACAAGTTTCACAATTTTGCGAGATTCGAATTATTTCGGAAGTTATAGCTATTACGATTTTTCGAATTTGTTTAGATTTTAATTGTTTTCTCGCGATAGGTATTAAACATATTTTAAACAGTTGAGAATGATGGTGTTTTCTTCCCATTTTTGTTTTTTATTTTTTATATGGCCATAATTTATTTTTTATAAAAGTTTTTAATTTTCTTTTTAATATTACTGCCATTTCAATGGCTTTAAAATCACGTTTTGGGTTAATATTGTTGTACGTTCTGTTAGTAATTATTTGCAAAAAAAGAAAAAATTTCCTGCATTGCATCGAGACGAAAGTTATTCACGCTTGTCGCCCATTTTGTTTTTTTGTATATTTTGTATGTACCTTTGAGTTGATTGTCATTTCTGCTGCTATCCTCATAGCGAAAACCTCCGCTTGAAATGTGCTGCGCTGTTCCGGTAACCTTTCTGCCCGCTTGGCGTTCAGTTTCCGGCAGTATACTCCGGCACCAACTCCCGTTACCATTACAGAGCCATCCGTGAAAATGTTTAGGTATATACAGCTAGTTTTCATTCCTTGCTCCATGCCTCCTCTACAATCGTTTTGCGCGAAACCTTCGTTCCCAATTAATTCCTGCATAGGTGGAATTATATATTCTATGGTTAACAAAATTTGGACGTCGAACAAAACTCGATTAGCAGTGAAAACATTTCAGGTTATTCTTTATAACTATGCCGGAATTACTTCGCCAAATCATGATAGAAAAAAGAAGGTAGTTTCAATAAACAACTTTTTGATTGAAAAGCAGATTTTTGACAATTGCTCATATATGTGGGATTATGTATGAAATAGTTTTATTAACATTTACCTTTTAAATTAAAATCTTATCTTAAAAATGTTTAAATTTTACATTAAATACATATGATAACCACTTCGCAAAGACAATTTTTAGATTAGTAAAATTTTAGTGAGCATATCGCACACCTAAATCTAAAGTGCGATCAACTCAAAAAAAATAAAAAAAATGTTGGGCGATTTTTTTGCATAAATCAATTCATAGGACTTACATCCAATGGAAATATTTTTTCATCAATGATTAATACATTAACTAGAAAACTACCGTTATACCTGTTTTTGTATTAATTGCGTTGAATCTGTACGATCCACAAGCAGTTAAATTTCCCTATCTGAATTTTGAGTTAGCTCACTTTAGGTCTAGGTATACGATATATTGTCACTAAACACGAATAAAAGCGCGCTAGTGGTTTGTTTTGGCGAAAAAAAGGAACATAAAAAAATATTTTACAGAAAAAGCCGCTTAAGAAAAACTAGATTTATACCTGGCGAAGGTCTGTCACTCCAACATCATTCCCCAAAACCTCCTAAGGGAATTTACATACTGTTACACTCGCAAACATAGTTAACCGCGCCGTCAAATATTTTTAACGCGTCTTCCTTCGTTGTCGAATGTCATTTGATTATTTCACAACTTAGCTAGACCAGAGGGTCACGTTCTGCGTTATTGTGAAGTGATAAAAATAACACTTTCACATCGCAATAAGTGCCTTTTCTTTAACCTTTCATTTCGATTCACGATAGCGCATAACGGGAATTGAACCTCAGGACTATTACAGTTTTCTATAACGAAGATGCTCGTTTGTTATATACACATTTCGGTGTGAATTTAATATACATACATATATTTAGGTGCTTCACTATATGTCGTGTAAGTGTCGTATGTCGTAAAGTTTGAACGATGTCACAAACTGCTTAATTGTCAGGTAGTTATTATGGCGACGAATAAGTGGCAATGGAACTAACTTATTTTTTGCATCATGCGCCAAATTGCTTAAAGGGACAAAACAAAACAACAGCAGCAAATAGAGATATTGAAATGAAAGGCGAAGTCGATTCAAAAGATGATCAGTTTGTTCTTTTTTTGTTGATTTTCATTGAATAAAATTGATACTGCGAAACTACATTAACTACTTTTTTTTCAAATCTGTTTACGGTTGTTTAATTTTTTTGAATTTGTATACTACTTTTGTCCGAAAACAGATAGCTAGTAGGATTTGGTATACCTAAATAACTAGCTTATGTAGAATATCTCTGACATTTCAGATCCTCAGTTATAATAAAAAATATTCTAAATGCTCAATATTACTTCTACAGTTGCACCAAAGAAACTCGCTTTGACCTTGAAGGCACTTTACATGGTCAATCGAAAAAGGCACCAAACAAATGCCAACAACCCTAATACTACAATTCTAAAATATTTTTTAGCTTTCACCGCTGCACCAGAATAGTGTTTTTCATTTCAGGAATGGAATGTAGGCAAGCATGTATGTACGTTTTGTTGATTTTATTTTCATTTCACCAAACACGCGTGCATAGGTTCACTTATTGTTTTGCTACATATACAGATGTATCCTTACGCTAGCGTGTGCAAATGTATGTACATATGTATGTATGTACATATGTTTGTGCTTCCTTCGGCATGCTCTCGAACCTTATCGTCTGACCTAAACCCAAATTGCGTCCAAACACGCGATTACACTGTTGACCTCCTGTTCTTTATTTTTTGTTTTGTAGAGATCCCATGAGCCGTGGCCGAGTTGCTGCTGAACATAGGCAATAACAACAAAAA
>NW_023458558.1:24052161-24093944 GCF_013731165.1 Rhagoletis pomonella
TGGTGGGTGGTATGCGGGGAAGTAAAAGAGTGTCCTATCATTATTTTTGAATGGTAGATTATTTTGGAATGGGCAAAACGAAAAACTAATCGCCAAAATGTGAGTGTATCTAAATATGTACATATGTATTTGAATTTTTAATAAAAGTGTACAGCTGCTAGGGCTCACAACATTCCATTGTGTATGTATGTATGTACATACATATTTATGTGTGGGTGTATTTGTACAGGGCATCACTATTTGTTATTAAATTATATATAGGAAATTAAATATTATAAACTACTAACCAAAATTAAACAAGTAATTTTTAAGCAAAAAACACAACCGACTTCTATTCTTATATACATAAAAGTTTAGGAGTACCGTCAATTTATTCAGGATCCAATGACCGGAGCTAAACAAAATTAGTATGGGGCCACCTCGGGGACACTACTTTTCCGATAGAAAAAGAATTATCGAGACTGGTTGACGTGGTCCAAATTTACATACATAAAAAAAATATTCCAACGAATTGATAACCTTCTACTTTTTTAAGTCGATTAAAAACAATTTACTAGTTAGGTTTATTATTAGGTTTATGTATGAGGTTCGGCTTTTACATGTGCGGCTATCACTAGCATTTTATTGCTACCAATTGATTTCGAATTCAGATCATAACTAGAGTTCATTACAAATCCCAAAAAGCTGCGCAAGGTTCGGTTCGAATTTGTGGAATTCATAAACTTGACCGAATATCTCGAACTTGTTTGAAAAGGTCATGTAACTAGGCTGTGTTATCAATTGTTTGTACTCGCAAAAGATCGGAGCCGAACGTTTCACTTCTGACAAAAGCTTTAAATCATTGCTTTATCTAAACGGAAAAAAAGGAACAGCACTATACGTTTTCAAAACGTCTAAAGCGCCTTTTCAAGATGAAATGAAAATCGCAAATTTATTATCATTGTCCTATAGTGATTTTCGCCCTTGATTTGAGTTTATTCTTTTCATTGTCAAGGACCAAATGGTTTGAGTGGTAAGTTAAATAGCATTATTTTTATGATCTTAACAGAGAGGCTATTGACTTTTAAAAGCCACTTGATATTCAAAATATATTCAATAAATTAGCTCACGCTGGTTATCACCTGGTAACTATGTACATATAATTAATAATATAAAAAATTATGTACTTATATGACATCATGTAGTGTGCCTCTTGATGCTATTACAAACTTAAAGGCGCCTACGATATCTATTTACATGTTTATATATATTAGTACTCTAACATAAATATTGCCGTTACCGTTCGTTTGGCGATTCTACAGAACCGATTTGAAAATCAAGAACACCATATGGAATACATTTTTCAGTAGATGAAGAGAATTTGTATGGTTTCAAAGTTACATCAAATTATCGGATCAATTTCAAGTCCTGCCAAAGTCCTCCAATGACCAAAAAAGATATAAAAAATTGTAGTCACCTTATAAGTTAAACGACGTGCTAAATTAGGAAAACTCTCCAAGGCTCTTGAAAAAAACTAGAAAACCGGTCGAATTTCGACAGTAACTGACACTACCAGTATTATTTATTATATGGAAGGTGTTTTTTTTTTTTTTTTAAGACAGAAGTACACCTAGAGGGATACCGGTGTCTTTCAAGTGGCTACATACATATATTCAGAAAATTAAAACAAAAATAATGGTAAAAGTTAGAGTAAAAAACTAGCCAAATATTTAGTACCCTTGAAAAATTCGTTATTACAACCAAAATTGAGTGTATGTAGTCATTTATTTAGGTAAAAAATTGTATCGCTCGGTTTAAGGCAGTGCGATTTTTAAGGGTAATGCAGCACAGCCACAAATTGTTAAGAAGCAAAACTCTTCTCAAAGTAAGCTCTCCAAACTAGGGTGGGTAATTAACTAAATTCCTTCACGACCTAACCCAATTTATACTATGAAGATATGTATTTTAGACCGAACCACCTTACCAGCAAACAAACAAACGTTCGCCGTACACTCCTAACTCTTAAAGTACTTTTGACAGGCAATTAAGTAAAAATAAATTTTTTGGCCGTACCTTGGAGGTCGACTTTTAGTAATTCAGGAATATTTTTTACACTATTAGGATAATAAAAATACATATTCACTTTCTTAGCAAAAGTTTAATGATTTTTGGTGAGGTTAAATTTGCCGATATTAGGGTGGTACGTTAGTGTGATAAGAAATGAGATCTAGAGGGTAAGTACTAGAACGGGGTACTTGAGGTCAATGAATTTTGGAACACAAAGAAATTGTATCCTTGACAAAATATCGATATATGATAACTTAAGGTCCAACTTAAGTCGGTTAAAAAAATAATTGTTTTCAGAAATGCCCTGCAGAAAGAATTCAAACCAGGAGTTGGAAGACGAATCCTTATTTTTCTTTTTTGGATACGGTCTAATGTACATATGTATGTATGGTCTGTGTGTATGCATTTCTGTGTGAAATATTTCAAGTTAACTGGCAGCTGACTGGCGCTGCCTGCCATTGGACTAAAATTTGCATAAGAAATTAATTTTCCACTACTTCATTCACTTACTCGCTCTCTCTCTCTTTGCGTGCCACAACAAAAACGATTTCCTGCATTCAACATTCAACTGTTCAATAACGCTTGCCCTTTTTCCAACTCTCTCTTCTCTTTTATTCTACTTTCATGCTGATGCTTGGTTAACTGCTGCTGCTGCTGCTGCTGCTGTTCTTCGCTTATCCGCTACTCTGTGGCTGCTGAACGTGCCGTTGCATCTCGTTGCAACCATGCCTACCATCCATCCATCCACTTCCGATGCTGAGCCAATTGTTGTCTACCCCTCGCTGCCAACAACACCAACACCGCACACTTACCGTCCGCCGCCGTTTGCTCTCTCTCAGCAATTGTAAGCCCTGCCCGGTGGCTAAGCCAACTTTCTTATGCGGCGCCGACAACCGTACATACTCATCGCTATGCAGATTGGATTACCACAACTGCATACATTCAACAATCATAAGGATAGCCTGCAAGGGATTCTGTCCATGCAAGGGTAAGTAAAGGCAGACATTATTAGTATGCTACATATATAAATTTTGTCGACGAATAACTTGTAGCGTCTCCGCATTGAAATCAAGAAGAAGCAATTGGTTTGAGAAGGGCAGGCCCCAATATATACAATTACTTGCTGGGTGACTATCTAGACATTCCTATGTATGTATGTGGTAAAGGACTCAATAGTCCTTTTTTTTTTTTGTGTATCAAGGAGCTCTCTTGTAAAAATGAAGTTGTCTTAATACTGTAGAAAAGTAAATCGCCAGTTGACATGCTTTCACTGCAATTTGCAATTTGCCAAATGGAAAAAGAGCAAAGCATATTGCGTTGATAAAATTGAAATTACAAATGAAAACTTGCAGTTGCCGCTGGTGCTTACATTAGGTTTTAGGAGCCAAATGGGTGCATTTGCATTTGAAATGATGTTGCAACATTTAAAGAGTAATGAGACAAAAGTATTCGATCAAAATGATTATGGAACCTAAATCGCCTTTGGTTATCAGATGTTCACCCAGGTGCATTTTGCGTTCGTGCATCTCAGTGCAGGACATTCTTCTAAGATGCAGTTTCGTTTTCCGTCCTGAAAAATCTGCATCGCTCTTGCGAGTAAATTCCCAGTTTAAGCAGCCGGAAGTGTCCTGTCAGGATTTCTGTAACAATTTTTAAGTTTTTCTTTGCGTTTTAGATTATATATTCCTAAAAGTGCTTTGGACTGCTCTAGACCTGGTATTACGCGAACGAGTTCAGAGCGTGCCCCTTTTCCCTAGGCACAGAAGGGCTCTGGGCCGGTGAAAGGGGTTTATGCACCTGTCCCGGAATCCAGAGAACCCCAACCTGATTGGTCAGACCAAGAGTATTCAGCTTGTCAAGGCACTCCAACACTAATTTAGATGTTACCTGGTGAGATCTGAGAGCCTGGATAGCCGCTTGGCTGTCAATTAAGATAGCGCGCCTCTTTCTATGGCATATGTTTCAGCCTGGAGAGTAGACATATGTACATATGTTTTCCCATGGGTTCCAAGTATCTTAACCTAGGCCCAACTAACCCTACCCCGGTACCCTCGTCGGTCATTGAGCCATCAGTGTGCCATTTCTCTTATTTAGATACTGAAACAACTTTCTAGGAGAGTTAAGGGCGTGTCAGACGTGGCAATATTTCACCAACTTGTCCACGCAATTCGATGTCAAATTGAGAAAGGGAAATTTTATTTTTATGTGTGAACAGCCAGAAAGACCTTTCTGTCACATTTCGGAAACCAGTTTCAGAAATAAAAGTCAAGAAAGAGCGAAAACCGATTTCGAAAACTCATATATATTGCAACTTACTTGTGCTGCACTAGCAATTTTTATTTCTGCTGCAAGTGCTGTCAAACTAATCGTGTGTTGCTGTGTGAAACTATTCGCGAGTTTGTGAAAAATAATAACGGATAATTTTGAATGATTTCTGATGATTTTAACTAATTTCACAGATTTACAATAAAAAAGTTCCTGAATGCGAATTCGAGATCTGTAAGCCTCCATAATGCCAGATTCGAGGTCATTTGAAGCTCAAGTAGGGAAAAATTCATTGAAAAATAAAGGGACCTCATTCAAATTCAAAATACACAAACAAATTTATTTTTATTTTTATTGAATAACTTGTTTGTCTTATTTGTCCCTCAAATGACCTCGAAGCTGACATTATGGAGGTTAACGGACCTCCTATTCGGGTTCAGCGCGAGTCTAAAACCCCCATACATATATATATGTGAATTTTAGTTTTATTTAATGATATCTTTCCCTATTTTATCTTCAAATAACCTCGAACCTGAAGTGATGGGGGCCAATTGACCTCGGATTTGCATTCACCGCGTCGATTAACATAGGGATGTAGAGGTTTGGTTCAATATGCAGACAGCTTCTTTTTTTCTTTGTAAACCTCTGTTATTTTACGGAATTTAATTGTTTTGTTATAATAAATTATTCTTTATACTGAAAATAACGTGCATTATAACGAAGAGAAATAATGAACAAGCGGTAAAGTGGCTCACAGTTGCATTTCGTTATCGAGAAAGATTTCCAGAAGTTCATTCGATGTGTGAACAGCCAAAAAGCATTAAAAAAATTTCGGCTTTCGAGAACAAAAAGCTTCTTTCGAAAGACACTTTACATGCAAGGTGTGACTACTTATGGAACTGCTTTCTGAAATTGCAGTATAAGCAGATATTGAGCCCTTTGCGCTTGCGCGTTGCTTGATACTTTCAATCCAATCCCAAAGTTATTCCTAATGTAATAAGCGCAAAACTGTAAAGCGCTCGAACTAGGCGATATTAGGTTCGAGCCCGAAGAAAGCTCAATATGGAATATACTTAACGCAAAAAAGCTATTCACCACTTAGATGGGCTGCAATGAAGATAACAATGCCTCTATATTAAATATAGGCAGCCATAAAACTACTGAGATATGAAGCTTTAAAAAGGGGCTGCCAATAAAAATACTAGAGTGCCCCTACGTGCCCTTCACCAAAAGAAAGGGAAAAGATTGTAAAATTGCAATGCGCGGCAAAAATAAATTTAGAATGGAAAAAGACACCGACTTCCACCATTTGCTATAAAAATTTCGTTTTTTGAGTTATGACAGTCTTTTAGTAAATCACCGATATGTACTTTTACCTTACACTCGCCAATTCGAATGCGTGTCACGGCGTATAAGCAACCTCTTCATTATTACCACTGCTGTTGCGCTCGGCTAAGAGCGTGTATCCACTGTATGGCGCCTGCAACGTCAACCACTTAAATGCTGTATCCTGCATTCCGGCATTTTTATGCACTCAATGTAAATATTTTCCATTCAATTATTTTATGTAAATTATGTTCAACATTTTTTGTTGCATTGTTTCGATTTTAACCGCCTATACTCATTTGCTCCTGTGGTTTACTGACGCAGGTTTTACACAATTTTTTTATTATAATATTAATTAGTTTAATTACGTTTAAGCTGATAAGTTTATGAGTGACATGCATTCATTTTGAGATGTACATACCTGTGTATGTATTGTTTGCAAAACTGATTATTGAAAAAAGGCCAAACCAAAGTTGTGCTGCCTGTGGCAGAAATAATGTTAAAGATGGCGATCAGCAATGCCTTTGCTCTCGCCGAACATTAGATACCCAAGAGGCGCAAGTATTAAATATAGTTTTTTTCACCTTTCCGAAAAATACCGCTACATGCTATGCAGGGGTGATTCTACTGCTATTTCTTCCAAAATTCCAAATAATGTTACTTCTTTTCAAGGGATTGTTGTTAGTATCAATTTTGTGAAAATTACCGTCCTCATCGTTTGAAATATCGAAGCTTCAAGCATTTATGAAATTTACCGTTATATAAAAGGTAGGCGTAATTTTAGTCCGATTTCAAAAAATTTCAGCGTTTTGCTTTTATGTGGCAAGCACAATAACCATACCGAGTTTGGTACAAAATTACTCGAAAGTTTACCAAGATACACATATAAACGTATTTTCTGCTAACCAATTTTGAATAATTGCATCAACTTTGAATAAATTAGCTTCAGTATTTAATGATTTATCGACGAATTCGCATTTGCCAAAATTACAGTTATGTGGGCCTGGGTTTTGTCCGATTTTAAAAATGTTTGGCCGTTTAGTATGTTTTGCCAAGACGAACAACTGTACCAAGTTTGGGAGTTAAACGTTCGTATTTTTCGCCTAAAAATCATTGTAAATATTAAATTTGAGTGAGCAATCTTCAGTAGTTACTAAAATATCGCAGTTTTCGTATTTCTGAAAACTACCGTTATGTGGGCGGTAGTCGTGGTTATTGTTATTGTCCGATTTTACCTTTTTTAAAAAGGAATACTCGAGTATGCAGCTTTTTTACACCCGATGGATGCGCTCAATTAAGACACTTTAAAAAGGGGAATCAAATTTTGTTATGTTTCAGATTTGAAGTGGTCGGAAAGAAAAGTTCTTTACGTTAATTTAGTTCACGAGATCATAAGAGACTACAGTGTAGATTTAACTTATCCACATATGTACATAGTTTATGAAACATAATTTTTTGTTTTTACTTTCGTTAGATAGGATTTGTAGAAAAAATTAAGCAAACCGAAGAAAAATTAATATTTAAACTGCACAAATCTAAGCAAAACGGCAACGCTGGAAATTAGAGAATAAGAACAAAATGGTTTACGTCGCGTCGTTTGAACGAAAGTATTTTAATTTATAGAAAACAGAATGAATTCGACTGACTGCCAATCAAGCAACATTAATTTTCATTCATTTGAATCGGTATACATACAATAAATTTTTGTATGCACATAAACTCCATTAAATTCTCAATAAAAAATTGTGTGCTTTTTTTTTTAAGAAAAAACACGATTTTTCTTGGGTTTTAGTGCTTTTTCAAATTCAAAACTTGGCAACACTGTCCACACAATATTTATCAAAAAGTAGAATTTTGTTGTTCAAGGTGCATGGGGATAGTTCTCACATAATATCTTAATGATAAACAAACTCTTCATTCATGTCCTTCTGTCTAACACTGGAGTTAGGATAAAGTGCACTTTAATCATAATGACCGATAACAAAATTTGTTTGTTGCCAAAATCTGCATGTTGAACATATGTATGTATGTCAGTATTTCTATCGTCACAAATAAATTAGCGCTGGTCATGTGTGAAATTTATTTTCACTGTTCACGCTTTTGACAGCACTAAAAGGAGTTGCCTATACGCCGCTATGTCTGAATTTGGCATCCCCTCAAAACTCATACGGCTGTGTAAAATGACGTTGAGCAATACCACCAGCTCCGTCAGAATTGGAAAAGACCTCTCCGAGCCGTTCGCCACAAAACGGGGTTTCAGACAGGGCGACTCCCTTTCATGTGACTTCTTTAATCTGATGTTGGAGAAGATAATAAGAGCTGCAGAACTGAACCGCTCAGGAACAATTTACTACAAGAGCGTGCAATTGCTGGCTTATGCCGATGACATCGACATCATCGGTAACAAAAACCGCGAAGTCTGTTCTGCCTTTTCCAAGTTGGATAGGGAAGCAAATCGCATGGGTCTGGTGGTAAACGAGGACAAGACGAAGTATCTCCTGTCATCAAACAAACAGTCAGCACATTCGCGCCTTGGCACCCACGTCACTGTTGACAGTTACAATTTCGAGAAAGTAGAGAATTTCGTTTACTTGGGAACCAGCATTAACACCGATAATAATGTCAGCATTGAAATCCAACGTAGAATCACTCTTGCCAACAAGTGCTACTTTGGACTGAGTAGGCAATTCAGGAGTAAAGTCCTCTCTCGACGTACGAAAACCACGCTCTATAAGTCACTCATCATGCCCGTGCTGGTATATGGCGCAGAAGCATGGACAATGACAACATCCGATGAGGCGGCTCTTGGGGTGTTTGAGAGAAAGATTTTGCGGAAGATTTACGGTCCTTTACGCGTTGGCGACGGCGAGTACCGCAGACGATGGAACGATGAGCTGTATGAGCTTTACAACGACATAGACATAGTGCAGCGAATTAAAATACAGCGGCTCCGCTGGCTTGGCCATGTCGTTCGAATGGACACCGACGCTCCAGCTCTGAAAGTATTCAACTCGGAACCCGCTGGTGGTAGCAGAGGAAGAGGGAGGCCCCCACTGCGATGGAAAGATCAGGTGGAGAAGGACTTGGCTTCACTTGGCGTTTCCAATTGGCGTCAGTTGGCACAGAGGAGAAACGACTGGCGTGCTTTGCTGAACTCGGCCAAAATCGCTTAGGCGGTTACAGCGCCAAAAAAGAAGAAGAAGAAGTTCACGTAAAATGAAAATTGATCGATGTTATTAACTTGATATGGCCAAATAACATTATGAATACACCACACACATGACTGTACATAAATGCGCAATGCAAATGCAATTACTACATAGGTATATGTACGTACATATAGTAAAACTACAGAAAATATGTGCAATCACTGGGGCGATGGGCTATTAATTTATCGTACATGGGTCGTTCTTAAAAAACATGACCATTCTGAATTTTGTAATTTTTAAAAATTAAGTTGGCCAAATATGTTTATAATTGGCCTCATGTGGTTACGGATGGTATCAACAATATGAATCCATAACCAGCAGTATTTTTTTTAATTTTTGGAGTTTTTGGAGTTAATAAGTCACAGAGTGGACCGGTAACAGAGGGGACAAATTAACTCAAAAATACCATATTTTAGCTTTTTATTCGAATTTTGGAGAATTTATTTGTCCACTTAATTAATGTACATAAAATATTTATAAAAAAATTATAAAATAAATAAAAAATCACTTTACTCACCGTTTTTCAACAGTAACAGAGTTGACACTGAATAAGGGTACGTACCCGGCATACAATTGGGTTCCTTACTCAACAACGCACTAAACAAGACTGAACAGTTCAAAACACATTTTGTTGATTTTAGCTAAGTTATGATGGAGAAGCATAAGAGAAATATACGCGTCATAACGTTTAACAAACATTTTTCAATAAAATGAGTGGACGTAACAGAGGGGACCAAAACCTGGGGACACAAATTTTCTTCATAAAAATTATACAAAAAAATTATTTTTCATCATTCTTTTCTATATATGGTATTAATATACACAAACTGAATAACAAAAATTGTAAATATTATTTTTTTTCAATTTTATTTCAACTGAAAATAACTATTAAATTTTTATAAATTGGCTCGGGACACAGGTTTTTGCTAAACCTTTGACATTGAAAATATTTTTTAAGTTATTTTCAGATAATTAATTATTTTTTTTTTATAATATAGTTACGTAGAATCGATAATAATTTATAAAAATGCATATATTTTTCTATTTTCTTTTTGAAGAAACAAAATATAAAATAGTAAAGTCTGGGGACACCAATTGGTCATGTTTTTTAAGAACGACCCACATACCTATCCCAATATAAAGTAAACAGTTTTCGTGACTTTATGTTAGTAAATTTACAACACGATACTAATTACATAGTTTATATACAAATATATATAGTTATGCATGTATGTATATACCAATGTATACACATACATAAGTTATGTACAGCAAAAACATTTCGTGTGGCTTCGCACAGCAAAAAAATATGTACATACATATGTATTTACTATCGCTGAGACACTAAGCTGCTTTATTAAATCCTGTTTGTATTGTGCCACATTAAAGGACAACAAATGAAAAGCAAACAAACAAGTTAAGGCTATTAAAAATGGCGGTTTTAAAATTATTCCTCACGAATATAACCTAGTGGTGGTATTGTTAAAATAAAAATGTTTTAGTTAATTTTTCACCTCTACTCTCTTAATTGTTTCTGTGCGATTCTGCATTCATAAAAAAGTTTTGTAAAATATATATGTAAGTACATTCTCCGGTATGCTTTTAAAAACTCCATCTTATCAAACCCGAAAATTTGCTTATCAAAAGTTTGGCAGCCGTCCAAGACAAGTGGTTAGATTAGCATATAATCTCTGAAGAGTACCAAGGTTTTTATCGCTAAGACAATATCGCACCGTAGCGGTCGGAAAGTGCACAGCACCACCACTGCCCTTCGCGCTATAAACACTTAACCGAAACAAACCGTAGCCCTGCAGTGAAATCCCAAACTAGTCAGGAAAAATACTAGTTGAAATATAATACTCAAAAAATTTAACACTAATTAATGGCAAATCTAAGGCTGCTAAATAAAAATGTGTAATATATTATAGTGTACTTAATCAAACGTTTTTTATTGTACATATATGCATGAATTCATTTAATTTTTTTAAGGCCAAAAGTAGTGGTTTCGGTCCATAATTGGACTAGTATTTTTTTTTGTTTACTATGAACTAGTATATTTCTGACCGAAATATGACAATTGCCATCTTGTAGAACATCCCCATGGTAAAAATACCAGTTCATTTCATGGAAAAATATAGTTGGCTGACTAGTTGGGCATGCGGTTCATACTTGTTGTAAGTTAGTTTAAAACTGGTACATTTGACTACAGGGAGTAGATGACTTTCCTCGTAGCTTCTGACCCCTAGCGACCCTATTTAGGACATGACATGATACTATACGTCAATGTTGAGGGCACACCAATTTCTATAACATAACCGTTTTTAGTGTCACGTTTGACGGCTTGAGTCTGGATCCAGATCTAACGCCTATATACCAAACGTGTGTCCAACATATAGATAGAAACTCACGGCACCTAACTAACTAAAACTCAAACTCATCTAACAACCTTTTCTTTTTGGGCAGATCTAATTGGAACTAAAATTTTTCTAGAGCTACCCTCAGATGATGCTGTCTATGGTCACCCTTGACAACTTCACCGATCTATGCAGGGTTGTGGTAACGCTGCTACAACAACAAGATTCAAGCTCGGTTTTTCTAATAACGATCGACCTTCGGCAGGCAAGTGGTGATAGTCATAATTATAGCCGCTGCTGATGTGGAAGAGACTGCCAAATGGAATACCACTGTTCATTTATATTCGACCAGATAAGTTTCTGGTTCAAGGATTAAGAGCCGCATGCAAAAATTTTCTTTCATGAAAACAAACTATTTCTTCTTATGTACTTCTTTATTAACAACTTGCTTCTTTGGTTGAAGATTCAGAATGGAAAGATTTTTTTTTATTGCATTTAGAATCATAGATTTAGAAATATTCGAAAAATTGTTGGGTCGCAGCAAAATTTACTTTCACCTGTGACTGAGAAAGTCTTTTCTATAGATATATCCAGGATCCGTACAGCCTTCGAACATTATTCTGTTCATTTATTTAACAAAATAGATACTGAAGAATTTCTTCGAAAACATTGAAGCACCTCAGCGCTAATGAAATTTTATTTGGAATACTCCATACTAACTACAATTAATAATTTAATTAATAAATTTACTACTCCATACTATTTACTCTCTTTATTCACAGTTACTAAATTTCTCGGGTTTTATTTATTTTTTATTTGCCAGAAAATACCGATGGTAAACGCTTGCAGCGTTTGAATGAGCGCCAGAGCGCTTTCAATGCCAAATATAAGAAGACAATTGAACAACAACAGCAGCAGCAACAACAACAGCAGAAACAACAAATGCAACAACAACTCATGTACAAGGACAACAGCAATAGTAATAATATTTTGGGCAACTCGAACGATAATTTGGACAACACTTTGAATAGCAACAATTTTAATGCTATTATGGATGTAAGTAAAGTATAACAGAAGTAAGAACCGTAACTAACCGATTACACACGAGTACTATGCGTATTATTAACGAACTTGAGGGTTAATTTTGCTCATTGAAATTAAAAAAAAAAAAACAAGTAAGAAAGTCTAAGTTCGGGCGGAGCCGAACATTAAATACCCGGCGCAAGTATTAAATATATGTTTTTTCACCTTACCAAGCACAATAACCATACCGAGTTTGGTACAAATTGGTGAAACGGTTACCGAGCTACATATATGTGATCATAAGTGGGCGGTGCCACGCCCTTTTCCAAAATTTTATCATAAACGTATTTCTTGGTGAAGAATTGTTTGCAAGCATCAATTTTGAATAAATTAGCTTCAATAATTACTGATTTACCGAAGATTTCGTATTTCTCTAAATTACCGTTATATGGGATGTAGGCGTGGTTATAATCCGATTTTAAAAATTTTCGGTCATTTAGTATGCCGTACCAAGGCCAACAACTGTGCCAAGTTTGGAAGAAATTGGTGCAGCGGTTACCAAGATATACACATGTAACCATAAGTGGGCGTGGCTACGCCCATTTTCCAAAAAATTATAATATTCTTATTTTTCGTCTGAAAATTGTTGTAAATATCAATTTTGAGTGAATAATCTTTAGTAGTTACTAAAATATCGCAGTTTTCGTATTACCGAAAATTACCGTTATATGGGAAGTGGGCGTGGTTATTGTCCGATTTTTTAAATTTTCGGCCATTTAGTTTGCTGTATCAAGGCCAACAACTGTGCCAAGTTTGGAAGAAATTGGTGCAGCGGTTACCAGATATACACATGTAACCATAAGTGGGCGTGGCTACGCCCCTTTTCCAAAAATTTATAATATGCTTATTTTTTTGTCTAAAGTTTATTATAAATATCAATTTTGAGTGAATTATCTTCAGTAGTTACTAAAATATCGCAGTTTTCGTATTTCTGGAAATTACCGTTATATGGGAAGTGGGCGTGGTTACAGTCCGATTTCGCCCATTTTCAATACCAACCTACCTTGGATTAGCGGAAACCTACATACCAAATTTCATTGAGATATCTTAATTTTTGCTCGAGTTATCGTGTACACGGACGGACGAACAGACAGACAGACATGGCTTAATCAATTTCTCTATTCATTCTGAGCATTTATGTATACATTTGTCTATATCTATCTCGATTCGTTTTGGCTGTTACAAACAACCGTTATGTGAACAAAATTAATATACCCTTGTGCACAAGTGCGCTCGGGTATAAAAATGTGTTGCTGATAACCAGAGTAACAGCAACAGATAGCTAAAATGAATTTCCCAGTATTTGATAAGCAGCTTCTATGCAAATCGGCATTGGCATAGTCTTTGATTGCAAATTTTGAGAAAAAACCTGGAAATTGCCAATTCTCTCGGAAGAATTAACAACCATAAAATTGTAATAAAAACAAGTAATTTTTAGCAAAAAAAAACCGACTTAAAAAAAATATATATATATGTATCTATATATTTCATGATCCATGAAGAATTATTGAAATCGGTTGACGTGGTGCAAAGTTATGCGGTAACATACATAAAAAAAAAAAATAATAAGGCGAAATTTTTGCCAAAAAAAAAACCTCCTCCTTTTTTGGAAGTCGGTTAATAAGGGGCAAACAGTTCGCCTAATCATATTTATAAATACCAAAAAGGAAATTTTTCGATGTAATTGTATTCTGAAACTCTTGAATTTATTTTAAACCGTTCAGCAAAATCCCGGAAAAGTCAAGAAAAGATCATAAAGTACCCGCAAAAATCCTCAAAAAAAAAAATGCTGAAACGTAAAGCACGAATAATCTCCAATCATTACACTACACGGCAAAATTTACTTTTTTTCTGGATATTGCACCAAACCAAAGAAGTAATTTCTCCGTTTTTCGAAGTTAGCTTTCAAAATCGAGATATGGGCCTTCGAAGTTCGCAATAGGTAATTTGTTAAAAAATTATTTTTAAATATTGTATGTAAATAACTAAAAAAGTTAAAATATATGTATACGCAGTCCATCTTTTCTCTTATTTAAACGGTATGCAAACTTATATTACAGACTTAAAAATAAGTTCAAAATTTTTAGAAATATAAGGTTTTTAATTTTTCGAAGATCTGACCTTTGACCCCTTATATCACCTGTATAAAAAGTTAAGTAAAGTTATATACCGCTTTTTAGTTGTTTACATATGATAATTAAAAATATTTTTTACATAAGGTCCAATTTCGAACTTCGAAGGCCCATACCTCGATTTCGGTGGCTAACTTTGAAAAACGGAAGCAATTTCACCCATAGAAACGAAATGCACAACACGGTCAGCCAAAAAAATTATTAAAAATCAACACGATTTTCTAGCTTCTTGAAATTTGCACTTTAACCTACTAAAATTTAATAAGCTACGAAACTGCATACCCAAAACTTTTTTGAAAATTAAATTTTGAATTGAATGTTTAAAATTTTCGGGTGCAAATGTTAAAGTTTGTCCAATTTTCATAATTTTTGTTTGAAGTTTGAAATGTGGATTTATCTAAAATTTAAATAAGAAAAAATTTATGCCATTTAAAAAAATGCGTAAAACGTAATGAAATGATTATTTTTTAAAGCCCAACTTTGTCATTTGTCATTTTTGCTATTTGATTCCAAGTGGAAATTCAGCATTATTTATGTGGCCTAACCAGCGCTTGAATTTTAAATATAAAATAAATATAAACATTAAATAAACAAAATCAAAATAGCCGAAACTATTTTGTTTCGTTGATACAAATTAAAAAAAAAAAAAATTTATGCAGACCTCCTAAGCTTAGAGCTAATTTTATTTATAAAAAGCTGGGTTTACTTTGGCTTCAATACTTCATTCGTCGTTGGCTGCATGGATTCGAAATTGTCAAACTAGTCAGCTTCTGCATCAGGTAATACCAGTTACCGAACTAGTAAACGTCACCACCAGTTTATACCAGTTAATTAATAGTTTAGATTTTCTACACGTCAAAATAAGGATTATTCTCAAAGTTGTGTTTGTCAACCAGCAAACCTTCACTGTGGACCCATACATACTCTTCGTCCTGCACATATGTATGTATATACATACTTGTGTATATAAAAATATAATTACATACATAGTACATATGTACTTGTAAATATACAATTTTCGTGTTTGATTATAAGGGACAAAGCATTTTGGGAGTTGTATATTGATTTAGGTGGAGCATAAATTTGAGCACAGCCGTGCACAGCGAATTGGTACCTTTTGTGCAATTCCCTGAATAAATAATAATCGTAAATTTTACTTCAATTTCTACAACGCCGCCTGTTCGCCTTTTTTTACTACAACAAATTTTTCTATTGCTCTAAACCATTGTGCTTTCTTTGCTTTTTCTTTTCGCTTATTTTGCACTGCTGCCGCACCAACGCACCAACGCACCTCCACCACCACCACCACCCACATGCCACATTGCTACCGCTGATTGCTTTCGACTCCAATTCGGACGCCGCATTTTTCGTTGCTTTTCGTTAATGTGTTTACTGGTGTGGATCGTTGTTTTCACATTTCCGAACACGTTATTTCGTCGCACCGCTCACCGCTCTCACTGGCGCCTGTTTATATTTTGCATTGGCTTCTTGCGTCGCTGTTCACCGTTATCACCATTATCGGGCAACATCCACTCAATATACATCGATATACAATACGTATGTGCATAGGATAAGGATGATAACAATCGGCATTACAATCACATAAATTCGCAATTCACATTCACACCGGAGGAAATCAAATACGATAATAAACACTATAAGTACCTCAAGTATACCGCCTACAAGAAGGTAAGTGTTGTATTGTTCATACTTATACATATTTACTGCATACATACTATAAGTAAGACTCATCCTTGTAGATATGAATGCGTGTATTTATGTACACTTAGGCCATTTTTTATGCGGTATATGCGTTCCTCAGAAAGCCGCATAAAAAAAAAACCGCATAAAAAAGTTCTTTACTTTCATACAAACACAAGGGATGCGTTCTAGCATTTTCAACAACCGCATGAATTCCATGATACTCCATGTAAAAAGTTTCAAAAATTCGCATAAAAAATCCAGTGAGGAAATATTAAACAAAAGCAAAACAATTTATTTCTTCACTTCAACACTTTCCATGTTATTCCATGTAAAACTGAACAGTAATTAAATAAATAATTTCTTTTTTCTGTATTTTAGTCAAAACCAAAAAAAGTACCACAAATACATACAATTATATAAGAATGTAAACACAAATTAATTATCAGAAGCATTGCCTAAAAAAATGTAATAACAACTTGGTTTGAAAAACCGCATAAATTCAAATCCGCATAAAGAACCACATAATATATGTGTATATAAAAGGATATAAATATAAGGATATATATATATATATAACCTGAGTATTTATACATGTACATATGTATGTATGTACATCCAATGCATTTGGAAACCACTTCACGCAGGAGAGCATTTCTATGCCCACCATTCTTGCTGAAGCAATTGCACAAATTTAAAATTAAAAATAAAGTAAAGAAAATAACTTTTTAATATATTACGTTCCTATAAAAGGACTAAAGAGTAGAAAGTAATTTATCCTACACTCATAAAATTTGCCTTGATAAGGTTTGATTTTAAAATCTTTGCAAAAGTCTTATTATTAGATTACGATTGATTGAAAGTTATTAACTGAAACTTCAACTAAAAGTCGGCACGGCCATAAAACTTCACATACATATGCTATTTAGGCTAAAAAGCATAAACATTTTTTTCCCATATATTCATTAATTTCATTCAAGACTAAAACTATATAAGATAGACCCAAAAATTTCTATAGCGCAAGTACACAATTTGAGATCGATTTAATCATTTGTAAAAAGTCTATCACATGCGCCCCACGTATTTCATTTTTGATATCATAATTTGATTTGCTAAAATTTTAAAATCAAAACTTCCCTATAAACATTGGGTTCGGGAAACAATTTGAAAATGATTGGAAAACTAATGCCGTATTCTCTTCTAACGAATCAGCGGTTTATTTTGTGAATGTATGAAAATTTTCAATTGCAATTTCGTAAATAACACGACTAGATTTTGGTCCAGTACTCAAACAGTTCGTGTTATGGTTTTGACTTTGAGATAATTTCTGCTCAATCTTCGCTGGCAGTGACGAATTTTATGTCACTAAAGTCTGCTAATACGATTTACCTCTTTTGACATTGTCACTTCTCTAAGTATGAAACATAACTATTCTCCTTGCATTCTATTGACAGTATAGGAAAGAGTACATTGACCATTTTGTACGATAACGCCGACAGTAAATTTTACACACAAATAAATGAATATATTCGCGAAACTATGGGTAAATTATAGTAGTTAGTTTCTTTCTCTGACGTCAGGATTTTTTTTTAAGACTTAGAAATTTAAAAAATATGATTATTTCAAAAAAAATATTTAAAAAAAAATCGGTGCAATGTAGGATAATAATAAGGGTATCATATAAAAGAAAAAACTCCGTAGAATTATAGCAGAATAAATTTTTTGGTGCATAAGTACGAATGGGTATGGAAAATGTGCTTTAAAAATTTTGTGCTTAAATATCCTTGAACATTTGCAATATTTAAAAAATAAAATGTTGTTTGAGGACTAATATTCGCACGACCTCATCATCGAATTTCGTCCTGCAAATAAAATTTATAAAAAGCGCATTTTCAATACCAATTCGTCCTTGTAAACTAAAAAACTTTATTGTTTTTAAAGTCATCAGAATTTTCTCTCTCATTTGGTACCCATATTGTTATTCCACATTGCACTGATTTTTTTTTTTTATAATTTCTTTAAGTAATCATATCTATAAAATTTCGAAGTCCTTTGAAAAATATATCGTGACGTCAGAGTGAAAAATTAAAAACACAATCTCGTGAGTATATCGATTCTTTCGTGTGTTTTGAAATTTTTCCGTTTTCGTCGCACGGTGTAATCGGTCCTACAGGTCGTAGGTGAAAATAATAAGTGACCGATTATTTGATTGAAATGGAGAAGAAAAACTTTTAGAAGTCATTCCAGATAAACTGAATGAGCACCGCTACAGCGGCCTTTTAGGTATACATAGGTATTAGAGTGGTCCAAAAAAATAAAGTCGGAGTTTTAATGCCGGCACACCCTAGGATTGATCTATATCGAAAAAAATATACCCCAATTTTTTTTTTAAATCAAAAAATATTTAGGGAGTGCTCAAAGCGCTCAAAGTTTTCCTTGTATTTTATATAGAGAAAAAACATCTTTTCGTAGAAATAGTGTAGAATTCTTGAAAATCAATATTTTTCGATCGGAAAACTTTTCTTATCTTCAGGAGACTCGCAGTAATAATACTTAATTGTTTTTTTTTAACAATTTTTTCATGGTAAATATATTTTATAGGTCCTCCAAAGCCCTTAGAAAATGCAATGGGGGGGGGGGACCAGTAAAAAATCTTTTATCATAAAAAATGGTTAAATAAACAATTGGATATTTATACTGGAAGTCTCCTGAAGAGAACCACAGTCTTCCGGTCGAAAAATATTGATTTTCAAGAGTTTTATACCATTTCTACGAAAAATAGTTTTTTCTCCATATAAAATACATGGAAAACTTTGTGCGCTTTGAGCACTCCCTAAATATTTTTTGATTTCAAAATAAAAAAATATGGGTATATTTTTTTCGGTATATAACGATCCTAGGGGGTGGCGGCATTAAAAATCCGACCTTATTTTTTTACATACATTTTTGGACCACTTTAATAGGTATCCTGTACATTGGTGCCGAACTGGTTTAGTTCTAGCCAATTTAGAACCGTGTGTACTACGCGTCAATTTTTTTTTATAATCTAGCAACATTGCGATATCCTACAAAGTAAAATTCCCCTTTTTCCCTAATCCCTTTTTGATAGTTCCGAACTAGTTCTAAATTCGTAATTTTGGATTTATGTAGATTTCCAATGAAAAGCTTTTGTATTCTTTGGCACTTATCACATTTCCTGTTACTATTTGGTGCTTAAGGCCAGTATGCAGCTCTCTCAAGAAAACGGTCAAGAAAAAAATTGCCATTTTTTCGTGTGTATGTGTGTGTGTGTCCAAGGAATTTTGACATCTGATACTTCACCAGCATGTGGCCTCACTCTTTCCTCAAGAAATAATGGAACGGGCATATATTTCTGTTGCAAGCATGGGTTGCCTTGAGCTCTTTTTTCACAAAAAAGCTTTAGAAAATCGTAGTAGAAAGCGAAGCAAATTTCTTAAGAACTGCGTACGGCCTCAAGAAAATTTTACGCAAGAAAAATTCTTAGCCATTTCTTGTAGATCATTTTATGTAAAGTTTTTGCTATTCTTGGGAGCTGCATACTGGCCTTTAGCAAATATGCGTATGCTTGAAAGGAAACTTAAAATTTTTAGTTTTTTTTTTTTTTTTTGAAATAATTTACTTATTTACTTTGCTTTAACCACTTTTAAGCGAAGTCGTACCTGAGATCTCAGGACCAGAATCGGTAGTCTTCACTCGACGCCACAGCCGACATTTGTGAGGAAAGCAATTAAGTGAATTTAAGCTTTGACTTTGGCAATCGTCGAACTGGTAGGCCGCCGCTTAATAGAAGTAGAATTTTCACCAAATAGTTTACTTTTTTTTACGAGGAACTGGTATAGTTAGAGTACATAACGAACTGGTATGACTTTCATCCTTAAATCATAATTCGGGAATTGGAATTTGTGCATACTGGTTAAGTTTTTCAGTAAAGGGTCTATATATACTTACATGTATATACTTACATATATGTATATATGTATGTACAATGAAATTTCTCGAATAGTTGCTACTTCAGCTGCTGTTGTTGGGCCACACTAGCATAAGCGATGTCTTATATTGAGCTGGAATTTTCCATGGTAGTTGTACAAGTTAGCACACAATGCATGTCCTTACAGTGCAAATGAGCATGTAAATATGAATTTCGTAGGAGTGGCTCTAATAGTATAAGCAATTGGAAAGTATTTGCCTCCCTTTGCAACAGCTGCTCTGCGTGTCCTTGTTCTTTTACCTCTTTTGCGTTTACCGCAGCACTTGTGGTATCTGTTCCATAGTACATAAGTACATACACAATTGTTTCGATAACTTTCAGAGAGTTAGTGGCAAGGAATTTCTCTGACAAGCAGTCATTATCACGCATAACTCTATATTCACATTTTGAATGGCATGCCATTGTTGACGTTGTGGATAAACTTATTCTACATCGTTTTTTTTTTTATGGAATTTGAGAGGTTATATTTTGACAAATTTTTTTATTTATTCATTTAAATTGCGATTAGTGTAAATATACCAAAGACGCGTTATCTTTTTCCTGAACGATACACAACAGTATACGGGTATTTATGGCCGCAAACTTGTTTTGCAGTAAATTCCTCTAGTTGTCAGAAGAAAAGAAACTTTTAAGAACTGTTTCGGAGGATTTTAAGCAAAATTTTATTTTCTAAATACAACAATTACAATAAACACAACTCTTTATTACCGAAATTTAACGGGCTATAAACCTGCATATACAAAAATTGTCTAAAGATTCTGATTATTTTTCTAATTGTTGATAATTGAATTTTCGCGAGTTATGCAAAAACTTTTAAGCTTATGTTCCTGAATGAACTATACTTAAAAAAAATAATAATAATTTAAATTCAAAAAAATTATAATGTATATTTATAAATACACCACATCCGTCAAAGTCGGTAAATTATTCGAATAACAGTTAACCAAATACACTCGTAGCGAAGTCTCGCGCAACCGAGTCCAGCTAGTTATGTAGGTTAAATCCCTATAATATGCCAATCAATTAAGTCGCAATACGTTTGAAAAGTTTGCTACATGCTTTTTACTTATTTATATTTGATAATATTTTAAGTGTTGATTCGTGCTTAAGATAGTTAAAATATGTTCTCAATAAATGTTTAATGATTTCACCATGTCCACAAGTATTACTATTGAAATAATCTATAGAACATTTTTCGTAAATTTAATTGATTTAAATTGTCCTATGCCTTTTCATTGCAGGACAGCCAATATCCAGAGGATAAACATAAAATTCGTGGTTATAATGAGGTTATCGAGAAACCACAAAAATACAACAAAAATAGCCTGAACAATGGTACGTAATCACAATCAGAGGCAATCTTATAGGTACATACATATACATATATGTACTTAAATCTGCATGTATGTATATAAATACATACATATATATGTATGTATGTACATATGTGCCTGCGTATATATGTATGTGTAGAGCACCACACAACACTCAATCACCAGCAATCAATACTACAATTTGCATTATTTCTCGCATTAATTGTGACCTTTTCAACTCGACACAAATATGTAAACACTTACATGACATACAAATGTATGTATGTATGTATGTATAAGCACTCCTAACACAACCAGCGAAGCACTTTTAATCGCTTAATCTCTCATTTCACCTTCTCCCAACAGGTTTCCCATCCAAATCGCCCGAATGTAAACCACAACAGCTGACCGCTATCGGCAATCGCCTGCTTGATTGGTTTTCTGTCATAATGGCTGACAGCAAGAAACGCCGTCAGCATAGCCAAAAATCGAAGGCGCATTTCCCACCCGCTTGCAAGACCGAAGCTAAATGGATGTTTGGTCATTTGGATTTGAACAACGATGGCTATTTGTCGCTACAGGAAATGTACGATTTGGAACATGATCAGAATGAGCGCTGCATTAAACCATTCATCGATACTTGCGATCTTGATCAGGACAATTCGATTAATACGCGCGAATGGTGCCGTTGCTTCGAGAAGACCGATCGCCCATGCGCCGCGGTTCGACGAAGAATCGCTGGCGACTTTGCAGGTGAGATAGGTACAGGTGGACTTTTATTTCTTGAAATGATTTATTTCTTTAAATTCCTCGTTTTTTAACTGCTACACATAGAGAAAATGAAAAACAAAAAAACAAGAGAGTAGAATCGCCAAACTAAACGAAGACACACACACACACACACACACTGGCTAGTAGTAAATAGTTAGCTAGTAGTAAATATTTGAACAAAAACAGATTAAAAGGGGTATTTCAACAAGTGATTTCAATTTGTATTGACCCGTTTGTATTATTTCTTCTGCAAATTTTGTTCGACCAAAATATTTCGGAAAATTATTAAGATTAAAGTGAGCTGGACCGATTTGAAAATACCTCCAAAAATGGAGTTTTATTTTTTATAAATAATAATAGTTTCTTAAACAGTTAAACAAGTGTATGTAGATATTTTGAAACACAAAGCAACTTGTAGGTAGGTACAAGTGGCGCACTTGTACTTACTGAACTTTTTGTACAATTGTAAACAATTTTCTACCTATCTCGAACGCTGAGTAGTAGACTCAGTTGAGTGAAGTATGTATTTTGCCGTTAGCATACCATTTTTCTGTCGATATGTGGTCAAGTGCTTCCTAAAGTGAAAACCGAAAGTGTATCGGTATCGAGAGAGAATGAGTACTTTCTCAGGTTCAGACTGAATCAAGAACAGTGTGAAACTGTGCTTGAAGATAGAATTTCTTTATTTTCTTTCACTTTTTGTTAATAATGCAACTTTTTTCAATATTGTTTGCCTTGCAGCCGTATTAAATTAATAATATATGTGTTATTTTTCACCGCAAGAGCTATATGTCCGCCGAAAACAAATGCTCGTAATAGAGCTCTTGTTAATAGGGACAAGGAATTTCGATACGATACCATATCAATATCTTTTCCATTCGATACCGATACTTTTTAAGCGATAGTTTTCAAACGATATTTTTGGAATCGAGTACCAGAACCCTTGTATCGTATCGAATCGTAAAGGTGCATTACAAAGTTAATGCTATTAATAATATATTGTACTTTATAATAAAAATAGTTTTTAACAAGGAATGAAACCGAAACCCAAACCGAAACCGTAACCGTTTAAAACCGTTTCGTTTTTCAAAACCGAAACCGAAACCGTAACCGTTATCTTGACCTGAAAAGGAACGATACCGAAACCATTTCAATCACAGGTTTCAATCGGTTTCCAGAAATTTACAAAAATAATAAATAAATAAAAATTTCTTTGAAATAAATGATTTATTTAACCAAAATCAGCAACATTTTGCTAAAATTCTTGTTAAGTAGTAAATAAGTATGGCAAGGTAACTTTCGCAAAAATCTGCTGATGACTTTGTTGTTGTGAATCGATAATCGATTAATTATATTTAAGTAGTTTCTTTCCCGTACGCAATGCGAGATCCCGCGTGTGCCCAAAATAGCCCAGAAATCATGCCTGTACTCAACAAAATGGGTAATAGAGAGCGAAAATTCGAGCGTATTCGATCGTAAGTGTATTCTTCTTCCTGCCCGAAACAGCCCGAAATTTTCTCCGAGTAAAAATGGATAAAGTGTCAAAGTGCATATCAGCTGTATTGTGTTTACATGTTGCCTGCATTTACTTGGTGCTTTTAAGGAAAAGTGAATGGCCTGTTGATGTATTTTCAATCTATGAACTTAAAATCAAATTTGTGAAACCAAAATTCAATTTCCAAGTGTTTGCATTTAATACCGTGTTCTGACCGACAACAAAAAAACATTTTTCCTTCATTTTCTTTTCATTTACAACCTTTAACTTTCATTCTTATTTTGCTTTGGCCAGGCAATTAACAATAAATCCGAAATGGCGTATTAAAGATGATAAAATATGACTTCCACTTCGATAAATAATCGAAAAAAAAGTTTTAGCAACTAAAACATGTTTCCGATGTCGGTCAGAACATGGTATAAGTGACAAAAACAAGAACAACGCGAATCAGCTGTTTCTCGACTTGTGGGCACGAAATGTGGGTTTTTGCGTTTCCGTACTTCTGAACTTTGTTCCATTTTTGAAAGAAAATGTTTCTCTTATTCTCTAATTACCAAATCCGGTCCCGATTGTTAGGGAAAGAACCTAGTGTTGATATTATCAGTGAACTGTAATTTTCGATTTTCTTTCCTCAACGTTTAAGACATTGTGATTTAAATAATATTAACAAAATTTCTGTGAAAAACCGAAACCGGAGCGAAACCGAAACCAAAACCGAAATAAATTTTGAAGAACGAAACCAAAACCGAAACCGAAACACTTGGCAAAACCGAAACCCAAACCGAAACGTTATTTTGAATCGGTTTCATTCCTTGGTTTTTAATATGGCTGAGGAAAGGTGCAAATATATGGCCATTCCCATCTGGCTTGGCATGACAAAATGTTATAAAATTAAACGAAACCGTCAAGATTTGAAAACTCTCGGACTTGATCAACACTATTTGAAGTAGTATTTGAAATATTTGAGGTTAATTTTCCAAGTTCCAAAATGCAAAAATTTGTCCTGCTTTTTTATCTGTCGTCACGTTACAAGACATTACACGCTACTAAAATCTCCATCAAAACTTTTTTGTTAATATTGTTTTTAAATTAATTTTTAGCGCGAATATAATATGCATTTTTAGTCAAATATATATTTTTTTATTTTGACTTCAAAAAATAATCGACTAACCGATTCTTTTCGCCTTTCTCAACTAACCGCTCACAAACAACTAGTCGAATTTCTGGTGAAAAACTATCACTATTCGAATCATTTCGGTTAGTCTACTCGATAGTGAGCGGTTAGTCGAATGCGCGCAATTAATCGAATTATTGCAATTCGACTATCAACCCGCAAAAAAGTTGCTAATCGACTAGTCGACTAACCGAGTAGCCGGATAGTCAATTTTTAACAAGAGCTCTAGCTTGTAAATAACAAAATCAAGGCTATTCAAAATTTGTATATTAAAGTGCAAATCGAAATGCATCTACAAATGCTTGTAGAAGGTACATTTACAAGTGTAGAATATTTCGCTGATAGTTACAAGTTTAACAAATAGTATAATAACTTGTAGACTTGTTGCATTTATAAACTTTGTGTTACAGACCCCAGATCGAATATTGATATCGTGTTGATTTCCTTCTTTCAATTAGTGCAGGATAAAAGGCAAAAAAAACTTATATTTTATATAGATACTATTTATGTAGGTATGTATATGCATATATGAAAACTCTTGTTGAAATACCACTAACTACACTACATACATAATACGCACGCACACTCAAAATAAATTTAGTAAAATTTTTAAACAATTGTTTTGAAGCTTAAACTTTTTGGCACTTTACACTGCATTATGGCGCTTTCACTTTTCAGAACTTTGTACATAAATGCATAGAGATTTTAAGACGCTTTCGAATACGCTTAGTAATATTTAAATATTTAATGTACAACCCGAATTACCATTAATTTTAAATCGAGCTTATTAAATTTTTTTTCAAAATTTTCCAGTTATACTACTTACACATATACATATATACTTGTATTTACTTATATTACTTTCTCAAATATATTTTCCTTTTACTTCTAAGCACACTTTAATGCTTTTTAGTTGTTAATCTTAATTACAACATTTTTTTATCCGCTTGTGCTTTATATATTTTATATATCTAATCAAAAAGCCACTTTCAACTTCCGCAATAATTTTAACATACAAATCTAATTACGGTTTAATGCTTCCCTTGTCAATTCCTCTATCGCCTACTTTGTCGTACTTAAGGCGCCTATGCACCGGATTGCGATGTTCAGGGCTTCTATAAGCCTACCCAGTGTCACAACTCCGTCGGCGTATGCTGGTGTGTGGACAAGCATGGAGTCGAATTCGCCAACACACGCACCCGAGGCAAACCCAACTGTGGTAAGTTGTTGCATGACAAATTTGTAAATTCATTTGTTCACATCAAGGCACAGGTAAATTGGTTAGTAAGTAGATAGGCATGTTATTCGATTGGCTTATAGAGTTAGCGAGTATGTATGTAGGTATGTGTGAATGGAAGAACATGACTTTACAAATAACTATAAAACAAAGAAAAAATCCGCATGGCTGCATACTTAGTATTCCAAAGAAAGTTTTAAGTATGCGAGCTTGCTTAAGAGCATGGGTTGGCAGTTGCAAAACTTTCGAGTTTAAACTTCTTGCATAGTTAATTGCTTGGCAATGGCTGGCAGCAGCTGTCTTGTTGTCCACTAGCCGCTTGGGCTTTAATTAGTAGGCTTATGGTGCCGAAGGTGAATAACGCTGCCAATATTAAATGTCCCTTCTGCATTGAAAGTGATTTGTGCCAAGGAAATATTGCTGGGGCACAAGTGACTTGCTGATTGCCGATTTCCCACAAGTTTATGGGTGAAGTACAAACTACGCAAGTATGCAAGTGTGCCGGCATACAAGTTACTCGAATTATCCAAAGTTTACAATTATATTCACAGATGATATGTTTAAGTGGCAACAAGCATGGGTTAGATTTGCCAAATATCTATGCTTTTGGAAATTACGCAAAACATATGGAACGCTTTAGTTGATCTTTGAGTTGCTTATTATGAGCATTTAATGACCACAGAGTTAGTCACAATGGCGACATTTTTTTATATTGAATAGTGATATATACTTTATTCTGTTTTTATACGTTCCAGACAAACCCGCGTCTAATAAAAACTGTGTAAAAAAGGACCTGAATTACATAGAAAAAAGGTTAATTAAAATAAATTATTCATACAAAAAAAAAAAATATTATTAAGTTTTTATGTACAACAATACAAAAATAGACATACTTAACCTGCTATGAAAACAAATTAGAAAGGAAAATTCCCTAAACAGATTTTGAAAAGTTGACGGTTTTATGAGTTGTGAAGCGAATGTCTTTGGCGAAGCGAATGTAAATAAGTGCCGTCCCTAAATTGGAGCGCTAAGCGTTGCGTTTTCCATTTGTCAACGAGTGTCAGCGCGCGCTATCCCCAAATCAACGCGGCGTAATTTTTGACATTTTTCTCAAGTCCTCTCGTTTTTATTTTCATTTCCTCTTTCACCTTTTTGTCATTTCTCTTTCTTTCCGTCTTCTGCAACCAACTTCAACACGTAACGCCCTGTTAAAAATTAAAATTCCATTTGCTCGTCGTTAAGGCCGCGTTGTTGTGGGATGCTTCATACAAATTGTATAGGCATGAGGATTTTTGACAGTTGCTTGGCGCTTGAGGCGCCGATTTAGGGATGGCAGTAACATTCACAATATTTTGACAGATCCGACGAATCCAACGGCGAAAATGCGCCAGTGATGATGCCAAGACGAATCTATACAAGGTGGTGTTACCGGCGAATTAGATTTTCGCTGCAGTTTTGCAGATTGTCAACATTATGTGTTTGTTGTAAACAAGGCGAATTCGTAATACAACAATTTACAACGAACACATCTTTTTAACAATCAGTACAATCGTAGCGAAAATCTAAATTCGCCGGTAGCACCACATTTTATAGATTCGCTTTGGAATATACCTTAATTTTTTATTTTCGCCGCTAGTTCGCCACAATTATTATGTCACCCAAAAAAATTTTTTCATTAAAATTTCGATTAAGGGGCTTTTTTTAGTCGTGCTAAATCTAATAAAATCGTGTAAAAAAACCTTTTTTGGCTAATTTTTACATTCGTAAGTTATTTTATTCTGAGGTCCCACATACGTATACAAGTACTGCATAGATGGTTGTGTGAAAATCGCGTTAGCATTCTTAAGTGGTGATCAAAACCCAGGAAGGTTTTGCTCCATCGCATCGCAATGTTTAATGGATAAAAGTTCACGCTTTTTGGTAAAAATTAGTATTATTTTTCATTACATTCGGTTATGATTAGAAAAATTTGGTGCTTAATATTTTAGTGGAAATTTTAACCATCTATAAGCGACTTTTTAAACAGTGGGTCAAAAGGCCCGTTCTGGTTGATGGTTTAAACTGTTGGTAAAAAGTAGACCGCCCTTGTTTTCAATCCACAATCCGAAAAAAATCGTAACAACTCCGTAATTTAACTTAACGGCAAATAAGATTATTTCAAAAATTTGTAATAGCGACAAAAATTAATCCATTAACTTAATTTTTCATTTGTTTTATAGATCAGTAGAGAACATAGAGAACCATGTATGTATGTATATACTAGGGATGGGCACGGGACTAAATCTATCTAAGATTAATTCATATTTCAAATTAATTTCAAATAATAACGAAAACAATGAAAGATCTGGCATCTTCGGTTATTTCGTTTTCGTCTCAATAAAACATAAAAAAGTGCTTATTTCATAAGACGTTTTTAAAGAAAATTTTCTGAATTCTCGGAGGTTGCAACTTTTATCGGGAGCCCCGTCCCGCCCGCAAAATTATTAAAGACCTTCCCGACACCGTGCATCCCGGCCATTTTGAAATTAGTACGTGGCCCTCGCGAGTCCCGATGTCCCGTGCCCATCTCTAGTATATACCTCAGCCCTGCCCCTATTTAAATTCAAAAACCAATTCAAGAATGAATTAAGTAGAACTATATTCTGGATTGGCATGGCGAATGCCTAACGCTGACGAGATGACATGATAAGATAACTAGCCTCATGGAGTCTGCCTTATGGGCAGTAGCGCCGGCGTCGCCGCCGCAAAGCCCGTCGGCGTAAACCTCTAATTCATACATACATTCATGTACACATAGTACATACTTTCGTACAGAAGTAAAAATAGTGCTCTTCCGCCGCATTGGGTAGATCGAATTTAACTTTTAAGCCAATCAAATCTGTCAAACTGACTAACTAATGTGCCAGCACAACTTTTTAGCTCTCGGCATTCCCATTTCACTACAAGGTAATTTTTATTTTCTTTTCTTCTTTCTCTATTTCCTTTGTTGACACAGAGTCTGTTGTGAATAATGCCTCATCGCTCACCTCCGACGATGAAGATGAGGATACCGACGACGATGACAGTGCGGAAGGAAGTGCCGATCAAATGCTGGTATTCTAAGCGAAATAAAACTTAATGGTGGCAGAGTTTTGAAAAAAAAAAACGCTCAACAGCAGGAATGATTTGGAGCAGATAAATTGGGATTTCTTATACATACATACATACATATGTGTGTATGTATGTAGCCAAAAGCGACCGAACAACGAGTGCAAGAGGTGAAGCAACACCAGAGTGTTAAGTAAGAAATGATATCTCAAACTTATGATTTTCATTTACTTAAAGCATTACTTTACACAAGTAAAAATATACAACATACATATATATAAAGCAAACAGCTACATTTACATAAGTACATACATACATACATATATAATAAAACAAAGAAGAAGAAGAAGAAGAGCAAGACGAACAAGCATTGATGTAGAGTCAAGTAACCTTTGTATTTACATAAAAACGCGTAGAGAATGCAAAACGAAAAATATGTATATGTAGGTAATTAAAAGTGCTTGCGATAAGAAAAAAATTAACTTTATATTGAAATTGATTTTTATATAAAGACAAAACAGCATAAGTAAAAGATGAAAATTTAAACAAAAAACAAATAGTTTAGCTCATTTTCTCACACTCAACCTCAGATAACGTAAACTTTGTTCTCAAATTTATATTGCTCGGTTTTCATGCGCAGATTTGCATTCGGCTTACACTTTGAATGCTGCCATTGCAAAGTACATATTGTTAGTATCTAATAAGGAATAAGTAGAAAAATAAAAGAGCTGATTAAAAGAAGTTTGCTGCAATGCTTATGCAGATTTGCAAAATTTAAGAAATTTAAATTAAAAAATATCCAGAATCGAATAGAAATCGTAAAGAATGTTATTTTCATTTTAATAGAAAAGCAAAAACTGTCAGAAGGTAAAACGGCAAACAAACAAGTGTGTAAACCTGCAAACAAATATAGTAAATAAAAATGCATCATACCTACATACCTACACATATACACCTACACATCGCCAGCGCCGGCGCCAGCTCCCCTACCATTTATACCAATTCCAAAGAAAGGGAAAAAGCAAGCGCAAAAAATAGCGAAGAAACGCATCTATGTACATACATAGATCCTGCTCGTAATACGATTAATTTTCTTGGTTGAATTTTTATGCCGTCATTAGCTTATAAGCTTATAAAGTGTAGAAAATTAGAGGAAAGCAAGTGAAAAAAAGTTAAGAATTATAAGTAAAAAAAACACACACACACATACACACACCTATTAATAAAAGTCAAAAGTTACAGCAAATTAGAGACTAAGAAGTTGGTTATCACATTCTCAAACTCGTACATATGTACATATATATGTATACTCATTTTAAAGTTTCGTACATACATACATACATATCTAATTGCATATGTATGTATGTACAAATATGATTCTAATTTCTTTAGGTTTCACATAAATTAATACTCTTCTTCGTCTTCTGCTCATTACATAATATTATGTATCGTACACGCTAAAATTCCGCCCAATAAATTTTGTGATAAGTTTTTGAAAATAAAAAATAAATGCAAGTAAATGAATATTTAACTAAAAACGATTTAAGAAGCAGCATTTGCTGCAACAAATAACTGTATGTAAGCAATAAATTATTGATACTAACTACAAAAATCATGCTAACACAGCAACACTTACAACCGGTTTTACGCAAGAAATTTAAGTGAAAAATATTTTTTTTTTTGTCAATTTACATATTAAATTCAAATAAAAAAAAAAACCATTATTCACTTAAATTTCTTTCATAAAACTGGCTATTACAGTTTTTCATTTTTGTTTTTTTTTTTTGATGGTTTAGTTCTTGCTGAATCTTAAAACAATTAATACGAAAAAGAGTAATAGGGGTATTCACTAAGTCTTGCAAGAGCCTTGCACGATGCACGAATTTCACGATAGAAGTGGTTTTCTTATGCTATCTGTACACGGTTTTACATGGCTAAGAGAATACCTCTAACATGTTTCTAACTAACAATGAATGAAACAGAAACTTTGCAATAAGATAGTATGGGCGATATGAGCTGGCTAGCACTTATGTATAACAAACATAGCTGCTTTGCAAATTTAAATTAAGGCTAATAAATAATACGAATAAACAACTAAAACTGTAAACTCATACAAATACAAAAACAGTAATCAATATGAAACTGCTACCTACCTTAAAAAATGGAAAGTGTTGCCAACATAGTTGTATGTACTATTTAATGATGATGAAAAGCTTTTGAGTGTAACGGTAAAAAATAATGATGATTGTTTGTCAACTGCAGCGTTATAAAAGTATAGATGTGAAAATAAATAAATCAATACCACAATAAAAAAATTGAACATTTTTTATTCTACCTTCTCCTTATTTTTCGCTATACGATAGTTTTGTTGTTTTTTTTTTTGCTAAAATAATAAATTCGTCTGAACTTTTACATGAGCAAAACTTAGTCTAATATGAAGTGCAGCCAGTGCAAGAAGCTTTTTAAAGCTTTTAATAAATTTTAGATTTAGATTTATGTAAATGTATGCAAAATAAAATCTCTCTCTAATTTTCACTAATTTAAATAACGATTGGTTTTTGCAAAGTTTTTTTTAAGATGCTTGTGCGTGTAACATATGACTGTTAACGAATAAAAGATTTCTATGGCCAACGCTAATTTGAATGAAGTTCTACTAAAGGGAGTATAAAGCAGAAAATTTAAATTTTTTAAAGCTTTTTGTAGATTTTATATGGGCGTACATAGAGTAAAAGCTCACTTTGAGTATCATTGTCTTAGCTTTTTTTATATTTGCCTTTTTCTTATGCGGGTAGAAGTCCTCTCCATTCTTCCGACTTACTCTTATTGCGTTAAATCGGTGATGGACACCGCCTTGCCTGCGGGCAAGGCCCTTTTAAGCTTTATATATTCTTCGCGCAAGAAATAAAGTATATAAATTTACTCGCATTTTTTGTTTTTTTTTATGAATTTCTTTAATTCATATTTTTATTGGAATTTTTAGATTTTTCGTTTTTAGAAAGAAAAGCATTTTTTTTATTTCATGGTGCTTTCGTTTCTTCTGAAAAATGTCGCCTTTCGATTGCCCTTTTCTCTCTTTTTTCGATGAGGATATTTTGTGTTCGTTTCTTAAAAGCTTTTTCAGGGCTGATGATTGCCCTAAAAACCAGATGGTTGCTTAAAAGACAATATTATGAAATACGACGTGAGCTGAACAAGGAAAAGAAGGCAAAAACATGCCCTTTAACAGGGGTGAGTGTAACATCAAGCATATTTTGTGCCGTGGAGGGGCAACATTTATTTAAAGAAACGATCATCCATCATTTAACTTTTGTGGTAGAAGTATTTATTTAGGTTCTGAAATTTTTAATTTTGTTCTCATTTTATTTTCTTAGAAATGTTCCGTAAGTATTGTTACGCCACTCGGCCGAGCTAAAGCAAAGGCTCATTTCATAATAACCTTTGTTTAACATATTCATCATATAACTTATTTTTATTTTATAGTTGTGCCACATGCATCCTTTGCGAAGTTCCCCAGGACTTTTTTATTCTTATATAATTCCCGATGAGAATGTTCCTGAGAGTTTTTTTTCTGACTTTCGTTCTTGATAAAACACTCCCATAGGTTTCATTCCCGTGTTTATGTTTTTAACTTTCTAGGGAACAAAACTACGACTACGACATCCCTGTAAAATACAGTTCATTCCCTAACAAGAACCATAGCTTGTATGCAGGTTTCAAACTTTGTAGAGAATTAAAAAAAAATCATCAAAATTTTACACTTTTTCTCAGATTTTATTTTTATTTTTTTTTCAGTATAAAAAACGCGAGCATGCGCTATATGGAAAAAGTTGCGGAAGAGCGTCAGAAAAAAATTTTCAAAAATCCACGGTAATTTTTAGCTATGCATTTAAAACTTGCATTTTTTAGCTAAAATTGAATGGAATACAAAACTGCATGCTCAAAAAAATTCGGAGAAAACAGTTTGAAATTTTAAGAAAATTTTCTTAATTCTCTATATAGTTTAAAAGTGTCATTTAAATGTTTTTTTTTTTAGAAAATATACTTCCATTTAACCGAAAAATAATGGAAATTAAATAAAAAAAAGTTAGCCCAGAAGAAAATCGACTGTCCGTATTCAAACGCATGAGTGCAGACGACTGCATTCGCAGAAAGAAAATGAAAGCTAAAAAGATAAATGTATGCTTATGTATGTACGTATATGAAGCCAGTTAAGAGAATTTTGGCGAGCTTGAAACAAAACTAAATAACAAAACAAAAACAAATAGAAGCCGAAAATTGTGAAACGGTAGAAGCGATTATATTTAAGCAAAAAAAGCACATCAGTTGAAAAAGCTAACTAAAAATAAAAAGCAAAGCGAAGGCAAGCAGCGAAAATATACAGTAACCTTATTCTATCGTCTAATTGGCGGTAATTGAGTAAGCTAATGAAAAAAAAAACGCTATCCAATAATGAAGCTGATAAACTATTTATTTATTAAATTAAGCTGCAGCCAAGTACGAGACAAAATTACGAGTATAAAAATGAAAACCCTAAACCAAAAACAAGCAGATGAAGTGTGAACCTATCAATTATAAGCATTTTTAGCTAATAAATACAACAATTGCTACTTTGCTAAAATTGGATTCTGATGAAATATGAAACAAAAACACATGCATACCATTACCGTTTAAAAAGAGTATACAACAAAAAGAAAAATAAACAAAGAAAAAAAAATAGGAAAATCAAATAAATAAAGCATACATACATATTTATATGTAATTTTCGTGCACGCATGAGAATTAAAAATCTCACCAGAAATCACCAGCAAAACAGCAAATATAAAAGTATAGTTTAAAGCAAGAGAACAAAAAATAAAAAATGTGTATGTATATGATTAGGTACTAGTTATTAAGGATAATGCTTTTTTTGAGAAATGACACAAATAAGGCAAATGAGGAAATTAATGTAATTATTTATTGCGAATAAATCAGAAGAGCACTGGCGGAAAAATGTATAGTGAAAATGTTTGCATAAAATATTTGTACTTAGTTTGAAATTATCGAACCCAAAACATGGAAACATGAAAAAGTAGATTGTTTTTGTTTTTTTTTTTGTACTTCCGGCGGAAATTGGCTTCGAAACAACTAAACTGATTACTGCAAATCTAACAGGCCTAATTAGCAAAAAATTACATAAATAAACCAAAAAATAAAAATAAATCACATAAATAAACATTCTCGCGAATATACGCATACATACAAACATACATATACATAAACATACATATTCATAAAAAAATATCACGCATCCACTACACGATTACACATACAAGCAGCTAAAAATTGAAAACAAAATCCCACTACGTATTTGTATTAAAAAAAAAAACGTTGTTGTATGTATGTAGCATATGCATATCCTTTTTTCCTACTTTTATTTTCTTTTTAATCGACTTCAAAAAAGGAGCAGGTTATCAAATCGTCGGAATATTTTTTTATGTATTTTACCGCATAAATTTGGGCCACGTCAACCGATTTCTATCGCAAATGTAGTGTCTCACAGGTGGTCCCATACTAATTTAGTTACATCCGATTATATATTAGAATTAAAGTCGGTTGTGTTTTTTGCTTAAAAATTACTTCTTTCTTTTTAATTGCTTTTTTGCATACGAGCATAACAAGTGTTTGTCAGAAATTGCGATAGCTCAATCAAATTGATTTAATTTTATGCTGCGAGCATTATTATAATACCTAGAATGAATTTGACCTATGCAAACACAGGAAAGCCAATAGGGGTATTCTCGATCCATTGCATATCATAATTATAGTAGGAAATCCGACAAAGGCACGACCTTCATTTATCTGTTTAATGCACATGAAAACTACTTTGTATGAACTTTAACCTGTTAGGAAATATTTCGCAAGTGGGTTGGCTGGCTGGCCAGAATATTTTTAATATATTAAAAATTATATTCAATAAAATAAATATTCAAAAATTATTATACATTTTTTTGTTTAATTTTGCACTCATTTGTTTAATGAAAGAATTGCATATATGCCAATCGAAAGCAGCCAACCTACTCGCAAAATATTTATTAACACGTTAAATTTTATAGAATAAAGATTTCATCCATTAAACAGATGAGTGAAGGTCGTGCCTTTGTCGGATCTTAGACTATTAGCATGATGGGATAAATGGTGCTGTTGTTTCATGTATTCAAAAAAACAAAAAATAATTACACAAAAATACTTTTGAACCATATTTAAAAAAAATCACCCTGTACTCATTTCTGCTCCCCACTGTATGTATATATGTATGGCTATACAATTAAATTAAACACACTATCAGTCATTTTCGCGCTAATGCTGATTTACTCTTTGGATTTTCAATTTTCGTACATACCTACATACATACATATATCTTTTTAACGAATACTATGCGGTATTGCCTACAGCCGTACCAAACAATAACTAATGCGCGTTTTTTAAATAAATTTGTAATACCAAATAAAACTATGCATTACATTAATATGCCTAGACATACATATACATATGTACATACATACATACATCCAGCTTATATGTAATTCGATTCATAAATGCCTGTATACATACTAACATACATTCAGACATACATGCAAACATAACGATGGTCAAATTAATCGCTTTTATTCATGCAACTTATGTATGTATGTATAAAGTTGTATGTGTATGAGTAAATGTCATAATTGCATTATGGTCGTTGGTGGTGCACTTTGACATTTGCAGTTACCAAATAAATTGTTTTTATGATGTGTTTCATTTATTGATAACATTCAAATTAATAAAAATCATTTAATGCTAAAAACAAATATTTAAGTGGCTTTTTTATTCATGGTGGAAGGGGAAAGAAAAAAGGTGCGTAGTAAAATAACAAAAATTACTTAGAAACGCTAAAATAACACAGAAAAACGCCAAGGCACGTAAAAAAGATTACGGATCTGTATACCGTTTATGTAGATTAGGTAATTTTCCCAAGATATTTACAATACAGGTTTGCATTATGAATGAAAAAAAAAATCTAACTTTAACATGGAAAATGTCACTTAAGCTGGAATCACACGATTTCTACATGTGTTGTGTTGTTTGGCAAGTTGTTATTAAGATGACCTCATTATTTCTAGACAACACCAACCACCTATGTCTGCTAAAATATATAAATCTGTACAAATGTACATACAACTTATGTAATCCCTGCTTTATACGCAGTGTACAGGTATACACATGGCGTATGAGTAACATCCTTTCTTGCTTATAATTACGGTGACCATCCGTCCTGTATTATACGAGGCAGTCCTCTTTTTTTGCATCCCTGGTAATTTTGTTATTTCATATGGGACACCAAATATTCTGTATTTCTTTTAATGTCCCGTACTCGGTATTTTGGCGCCTTAACAGCTCATAAAAGTGGCATGCCTATCAAATAGTTTTTATTTTTAATCAGGATGCTCGTGGTTCGAATCGAGGAGCACATATCGATGTCTGAGTGGAAGATCGACCTATCTCGGCAGCCAGTTCGAAAACGCCGTTTCTCAGAAAACTTTTCAGGAACACTCTGCTTCAGAATTTCATTGAAAAATACCCAATCTCAGATTATGGTTAAAGAACGCCCTATCTTAGAATTTAGTTCAAAACCGCCCCAACATTTTCAATGTATTTTCGTTTGAGTAAGACTGTAAAAGTAAAGAAGTTTTCAAAGGTGCAAGCAAGGGAACGCTTTGCAATTCAGCTCGTTCCGGATGCTATTCACTGCATTGTGCTTGGTCGATATGTAAGTCTGACAATGATCCGTTGAATACCACTCGTGCTTCAAAAGTAGCCGGATATTTTCATCATGTTGCCCTGCCTAGGAATGTTTGAAACACATATTGCGGAGTGAAAATCCCGAACACAAATTACAAAGTTATGGAAAAATATTCAGCGAAAGTGTGATGTTACAACTAAATATTTACGTGCTGCATTCACAAAATATCGAAAAATATATGCCAAATAAAATGCTGTTTCATGGCTAATTTGTGGAAAAAAGAGCAAAATTTATTTTTTGTCCCGTATTCAGCTGCCATAATTATGGTCGCCGTACTCATAATTCATCCAAAAAATCATTATGCATTTTCCTTTGACCATTCATAGTTTTTTTATTTATCCATCGATTTTTTTTTTTTTGTAAAAATTTAGAGAGCAATAAACTTTGAACTTTACAACGACATAAGCAAAGTGCAGGAGAATATTAAACTACGGCGCCTCCGTTGGCTTGGCCATGTCGTTCGAATGGACACTGACGCTCCAGCTTTGAAAGTGTGCAACTCGGAACTTGGTAGTGGAAGCAGAGGAAGCAATGCGATGGGTAGACCTAGTGCAGAAGGACTTTGCTTCGAAAATTTGGAAATAAAGTCATTGACGCTATTTCTCATTCAAATTGAAATGGCGTCAACAATGCTTTAAGTATGTCGATTCATAGAAAAAAATGTTGTTCTTACAATAAGCATTTCCCCGTAAGTGTTGTTTTTTAATAGATGAAAAAGGTTATTGTCAAATACTCAGTGTTGTGATATTAATCCACACACAATCATGAACTACCACCAATTGATTTTATAAAAAAAATTTAAATTACGTATATATATAAAAACACGATGCGAAAAACTAAACGCCTGCGCACAGCTGGAATACGAGAAATATTTGAAGAAAGAGTGTAAAAATGATCCATAACTTGCAAAACATGTTTCGTTTCCACAAAAATGAAGGGAACACTATTAAATTGAAGAAACAGTCCAAACCCCAAAAACCCCGGAGGAACACTGAAAGAATTCTGTGTTTTAAATTAGCATATTTTTAACGAATTCGGAATGTCTAAGGTGGAAAAGAAACCAACCTTTCTATAAGGAAACAACTATAGAAAAAGAATTTTCTTACACTGTGTTCATGTCTCCGCCAGCAATTTGTGACGACATCATTTAAAAGCAGCTAAATAGAACGACGACACTATTTATTAGATGGCACATTCAACGAGCCAATGTGCCAATGCGGGTATAAACAATTATTGATTATTTAATATCGGAACCGAGATCATATAAGTTAATTGTCGTTATATAAGGTAGCATTAATATCACTGATGACAGTTAAAGCTTAGGTGAATTTTTATATCAGAATCTCATCTTTGTGGAAAGTGTGTGTGTTTTATTAGATATAAGCCCTCGATGTTTAAATATAAAAATTTTATTTCAACGTATACAAAAAATAAATCTACCTGCGTTACAGCACGGCGGCAGACGCGGAGAGAGGCCCGGGGCCGCGGCGTAGCGTGACGTGGTGTGCGCGCCGGCCGCCGCGAAGCTAAGCAAATTTAATGTTTGAAAGAGAAATAATGTCAATGGATTTTATTTCGTTTTTAAAAAGGTAATAATGTCAATTGACTTTATTTCGCACCAGGGTGGGAAATAAAGTCAATTGACCTTATCTCCGTTGATCTTATTACCTGTCCCCTAATCTAAGAATGTTCTGGAAATCGGCCACTATTTCGCCATGGTTGTTCTCACAGGATCTCGCTCTGATCTTCAAACCTTCCGTAAGTCGCCTAACTCTCTGATAAAATTTTTGTGCGTTTCTCCTATCGGCCAGTATTTCAAGCTCTTCTCTTGCGCGTATCTTAGCCTCTCTTTTCTTATTGAGTAAAATACGTATCCCTTCCCACTTCAGTTCCCTATAAGGTGTGAGTGTTGAGTGGCGAATGGATTGGCCGTCTGCTTTGATTGCAGCTTTTCGACGTTGAGCTTTCCACATTTTTTGCTGCACAGAGGTGGGAGCGTATATTGGCTGCAACAAGATAGTGTTCTTAGTCGATGTTTTGCCCTCGAAGTGTACGTACGTCTAAAACACTGGAAACGTGCCTTCCGTCTATCACAACATGATCGATTTGCCACGTATGCTGATGGATCCCTATATGTTTGAACCTACCACTGCATACTACCATATTGAAGAATCTTGAACTGTCCCGGATTGTTACTAGAGGCTCGTTCACCGAAGTGAACGACAGTACTCGCCGACGGAGTCTCTCTCCGATCACAAGTCCTACACCGAATTAGCGTTCCTTTACATGGCAGCTGTAGTAGACGTAGCAAGGCCCGAGACATTTTTTGCCTTTCCCCATCAAACACATTTCTCGGATGGCGGTGATGTCATATTTTGTCAGCAACCATCTGGGCACCTTCTCCCTTCCTTTAAACGTTTGCCATCGTCATCAAAAGGAGGGGTCTCATCCGAGGCTTTGCTGACTTTTTTCACTGGAAGTGATTTTTACGTGGCGGGCCCTAAAACCCAGCGCACAACCCATTTCTGAGAGGGGGAGGTTTTTTAACCGAATACACGTTATGATTTATGTAAATACATATATAATAAACATCATAGCTTTTATGATACCTAAAATGCATAAACATAGAATTTTTTAGGAAATACTATTTAAAAAATACGACATTTAAAGGCATCTTTAAACAGCCTTGAAAGCATTTGCTATGCTTATTTACATACGCCTCCTGTAAAAATTCTAACTTTTAAAATAATTTATTTTGAATTGGTGATGACGATATAGGAATATTATCGAACTAAGTGCCCTCAAAGTTTTGCAACAAAAATTTGCGTGTGCGAAAACATCAAACAATGAAATCGCCAACAGCATTCCTGACACGCCAAGCAAACAAGGCGCATCGTAATAAAAAAAAAAAACATGACAGTAATAAATATTTTTTTTTTTTTTGTGCGTAGAAACCTCACACAAACTGACCGGAAGCCAACAATGAATGGTAGTAAGCGAATAATAGGCAATGAAAGGTGTCTAAAATGCTCGAAAATTATGTTGTAAAATGTGCTGTGACGCCATCAACGCGTAACCGCAATATGGCGCTCATTTGTGGCATATTTGTATAGAATTTAAACAAAATTTTTATTTTTGTATTACCCGCTATTAGCATTACTTACATATGTACTTAAATGTATATTTTTACATTTTTCGCAACATTACTCCTCCCAGTGTTTTAGTAAAATTTCTTGCTGATTGATTGAAAGAATTTAATGCGTACCACACAATTTATTGCAATGGCGATTTCCATCTTAAAGCTTTTAGTTAAGTTGTTACTACTGTCTTCAGGGTCTGCATTAGATAAACTTGAAAACAAGCTAAATATTTATCCTGATCAGCAAGGATTGGATTTGTTAGACCCAAAAGCTTATAAAAAAACACAAAATAAAATAACGAAATAGGCAGAAAATGCTCCACAAATCTAAAAAAGCGAAAAATCCAAGAAAAAAAGTACAAAAATTTAAAAAAAAGGGCAAGAGAAACACTTCTTTGAGTCGCAGTAGAAATCAGAGCAGTGATGAGCTAAAGTTTGTGACTTTGTTAGAATACGGCTGTAAGTATAAACTAGTTTCATAATAGGCGTGTTTTATTTGACGAGAAATTTAAGCTATTAGCTTATTTTGTATGGAAGACTTAGCCAATATAGTTATGTTAAAACACGCCTAATATGAAAAATGTGTACTTTGTTTGGGCATTTTCTTCGTTCCGAGTTTTAACTCATAAAACCTTATCCTCTATAGTTACAGTAACATTCAACCACAGGACGCATCTTGAAGTTTTCAGGCCGCATTATCATTCGATTAGAAGAGATTCGCGAAGAAAAGACGTCAATGTACAAACGTGCGCTCGACGAAAGCTGATACAAGTTTTGTCCAATTTGGCATAAGTGCAGAATACCAATAGCCAATGTTGGTATTTTAAGTTAAGTTTAAATGTATGACCTGAAAATGGAGTTTTGAAGTTAATCAACAGTCTCTAGCTCGTCTGAAATTGGGCCCTGGCGTTTGATGGTTTTAAAGCCATTCTTTCAGAATACATTCATTAAGTTCGCAGACAGAATGCTACCGAAGTTATCTGAAATGGGCTGACATTATTGGGTCCCAATGAATCCGATATGGCGCGATGCCTTTCTGTGGCCATCAAAAAGATGCACAGCAGAGTTGCTGTGGGAAAAAGGCTATCTAGAAAACTTATAAAATCCTCTAAAGGATTCTCGAAACGACATATGAATGAATTTTAGTTCAGATCAAATCTCACGACTTTCATAGGCAAATTAAACAGGTCTTTTACGCTGAGATATTGGCAGAAGTGGGGTGATCAATAAATATATCTGCACGCACTGCTTACTTTTGTATTTCCCTTTTCTTAAATCTAAGCTTAAAGAGTGGTGCGTCCCCTATAAGTAGTCTAAAAATTATAAGAGAAAAAATGACAGGGTGCCCGTACAAATTGTGAAGTTTGTATTTCAAAGTTTAATAACTACCCTAATGTGAATGCATCGATATGTATCTTGTACGTGCTTACGTATTTTTTTTTATTTTGCTTGCTTTTTGTTATATATGTGGATCGTTTTCATTATTCTTGATGTTTACATGACATTTTTAGTGTCGCGCATAAACGCACCGCCATACCTTTACAAACAAACAAACAAGCGAGCAAGTAAGCAAGCTGCATTGAGCTTCTTTAACACCAAACAACAACAATGCTCAATGAGTGA